>NC_092415.1:197566686-197913769 GCF_040894005.1 Engystomops pustulosus | reverse complement strand
GTGAGTGCAGCTCTGGGGTATAATACAGGATGTAACTCAGGATCAGTACAGGATAAGTAATGTCATGTATGTACACAGTGACTGCACCAGCAGCAGAATAGTGAGTGCAGCTCTGGGGTATAATACAGGATGTAACTCAGGATCAGTACAGGATAAGTAATGTCATGTATGTACACAGTAACTGCACCAGCAGCAGAATAGTGAGTGCAGCTCTGGGGTATAATACAGGATGTAACTCAGGATCAGTACAGGATACGTAATGTCATGCATGTACACAGAGACTGCACCAGCAGCAGAATAGTGAGTGCAGCTCTGGGGTATAATACAGGATGTAACTCAGGATCAGTACAGGATAAGTAATGTCATGTATGTACACAGTGACTGCACCAGCAGCAGAATAGTGAGTGCAGCTCTGGAGGATAATACAGGATGTAACTCAGGATCAGTACAGGATAAGTAATGTCATGTATGTACACAGTGACTGCACCAGCAGCAGAATAGTGAGTGCAGCTCTGGGGTATAATACATGATGTAACTCAGGATCAGTACAGGATAAGTAATGTCATGCATGTACACAGAGACTGCACCAGCAGCAGAATAGTGAGTGCAGCTCTGGGGTATAATACAGGATGTAACTCAGGATCAGTACAGGATAAGTAATGTCATGTATGTACACAGTGACTGCCCCCGCAGAATAGTGAGTGCATCTCTGGAGTATAATACAGGATGTAACTCTGTACATACATGACATTAGTTATCATGTACTGATCCTGAGTTACATCCTGTATTATACCCCAGAGCTGCACTCACTATTCTGCTGCTGGTGCAGTCACTGTGTACATACATGACATTACTTCTCCTGAGTTACATCCTGTATTATACTCCAGAGCTGCACTCACTATTCTGCTGCTGGTGCAGTCACTGTGTACATACATGACATTACTTATCCTGTACTGATCCTGAGTTACATCCTATATTATACTCCAGAGCTGCGCTCACTATTCTGCTGGTGCAGTCATTCTGTACCTACATGACATTACTTATCATGTACTGATCCTGAGTGACTGCACCAGCAGAATAGTGAGTGCAGCTCTGGGGTATAATACAGGATGTAACTCAGGATCAGTACAGGATAAGTAATGTCATGTATGTACACAGTGACTGCACCAGCAGCAGAATAGTGAGTGCAGCTCTGCAGTATAATACAGGATGTAACTCAGGATCAGTACAAGATAAGTAACGTCATGTATGTACACAGTGACTGCACCAGCAGCAGAATAGTGAGTGCAGCTCTGGGGTATAATACAGGATGTAACTCAGGATCTGTACAGAATAAGTAATGTCATGTATGTACACAGTGACTGCACCAGCAGCAGAATAGTGAGTGCAGCTCTGGGGTATAATACAGGATGTAACTCAGGATCAGTACAGGATAAGTAATGTCATGCATGTACACAGAGACTGCACCAGCAGCAGAATAGTGAGTGCAGCTCTGGGGTATAATACAGGATGTAACTCAGGATCAGTACAGGATAAGTAATGTCATGTATGTACACAGTGACTGCACCCGCAGAATAGTGAGTGCAGCTCTGGAGTATAATACAGGATGTAACTCTGTACATACATGACATTAGTTATCATGTACTGATCCTGAGTTACATCCTGTATTATACCCCAGAGCTGCACTCACTATTCTGCTGCTGGTGCAGTCACTGTGTACATACATGACATTACTTCTCCTGTACTGATCCTGAGTTACATCCTATATTATACTCCAGAGCTGCGCTCACTATTCTGCTGGTGCAGTCACTCTGTACCTACATGACATTAGTTATCATGTACTGATCCTGAGTGACTGCACCAGCAGCAGAATAGTGAGTGCAGCTCTGGGGTATAATACAGGATGTAACTCAGGATAAGTAATGTCATGTATGTACACAGTGACTGCACCAGCAGCAGAATAGTGAGTGCAGCTCTGCAGTATAATACAGGATGTAACTCAGGATCAGTACAGGATAAGTAATGTCATGTATGTACACAGTGACTGCACCAGCAGCAGAATAGTGAGTGCAGCTCTGGGGTATAATACAGGATGTAACTCAGGATCAGTACAGGATAAGTAATGTCATGTATGTACACAGTGACTACAGCAGCAGAATAGTGAGTGCAGCTCTGGGGTATAATACAGGATGTAACTCGGGATCAGTACAGGATAAGTAATGTCATGTATGTACACAGTGACTGCACCAGCAGCAGAATAGTGAGTGCAGCTCTGGAGTATAATACAGGATGTAACTCAGGATCAGTACAGGATAAGTAATGTCATGTATGTACACAGTGACTGCACCAGCAGCAGAATAGTGAGTGCAGCTCTGGAGTATAATACAGGATGTAACTCAGGATCAGTACAGGATAAGTAATGTCATGTATGTACACAGTGACTGCACCAGCAGCAGAATAGTGAGTGCAGCTCTGCAGTATAATACAGGATGTCCAGGCAAGGGAAAAAAATATGAATTTTTATTAGTAACTCTGCTGTAATGCCTATCAAATAATAAACTATTGATGTAGTTCTATGTACAAATTGTGAAACACAATTAAAAAAGGAAAGTACAAGCAGCCCCTATAGAAGAAGTGCTATGGAGACGCCCCATGTCGTCATGCCCCCAGGGCTACACAATGCGCTGTACTATGGGGTAACACAATCTAGTGAACAGAATCGGATTTAAAGGGATGAGGCCGATGTGCACCTGCAGGACACGTACAATGAGAGCAGGTATAATAACACTACACGGCTCAATAAGCGTGACAGGGACGGCGTAAATCTGCCGCTCACTGCAGGAACATCACTTATTAATAGGAGGATAAATATTGACCGGACAAGTCTCTGCAGGTTTTATAGCTTTGTCTCTGAATTCCAGCTGTCATCTCCGCCGTATCTGAAGGATTCTTACACCTGGAGACTATTACTAGCTGCTCTATGGTAACGCTGTTTCCATAATAAGATCTCCCTCTGACGGTGTTTATGTGACATTCTCTGCTATTGCCACAACACGCTAATAACATGTAATGATGAGGTCTGTGATCCGTAATTTAAGGTCCAAAATAGTAATTACCAATCATGAAAGCCGAACCTACAACACGGAGAGAAACTGCTAAAAATAGTCTAAAAATGTTCTGGAGGAACCGGCCTGCCATACAGGCATGTAGTACCACATTTCTCCTGTAGTGGCCACTGTAGGAAAACAATGGGGCACATTTACTAAGGGTCCACAGATCGCAATTCCGTCGGGTTTTCCAGAATATTTCCGTTTTCGCTCCGAATTGCTCTAGGTTTTTGGTGCACACTATCGGACTGTGACTGTTTTTTTTTTTTAACCTGGTCACAAGATGGTTAGCTTAGTTATCAAAAATTTACATAATCACCAAGTTTACCTAGTAACTTAAGATGCCACGGTCGCCATTGACCATGGCACCTTAGGTTATGTTCACACTAGCTTTAGATAATCCTGAAGTAGATATTAGATATATGAGGATATAAATAGATAGATGTCACTTTAACAAAAAAAAAAAACAAACAAAAAAAAAAACAACTTTTTCCCCGGAGGTTTTGCTGCATACATCACAGAGTTAATGTGTAACATGCTCATAATTTCTGCCTCTGTTCCAGTAGCGCAGGCCTGGGGGCAGGTAGATGAGGGCGATATATATGCTGCACCACATTCCTCTACTATACAGAGGTGTAATTATAATATACACTAAATATACAAACGCTGCTGTGTATTATCCTTCACCTACTGGCAGCAAGAACACAAGCACAATGGTGGGATGTGATGTGGCCGGGTGTAGTTTCAGGTTCAGCCGCCGGAGGAGGAGTAGAAGACTAGTAGTCAGCATAACCAGCAATTATTATAATAATAATGGACGTATACCGTTATCAAAGACAATGAGAAGAGAAGAGGAGACCGTCTGCCTGTAATAGATACATGTGACTGTATACATGTAGGGATGTAGCAGAGTGGAACGTGTTGTGTATCTCTCTGGAGCTGCATTGAGACATAACCCATAACAAAACCAACTCTGCTACATCCATACATCTATGGAACAGAAACTACACGGCAATATTCACGCCTGATACCTGCATTTTTAATACTCTGCAAAAAAAATATGCAGACTCATCAGAAATATTTTATTTAACCAGAAATATCACGTGTAAATGTCGCCTGCAGGAGATTCCTGGCCGTGTAGAAGCGTCTGCTGAGAGCGGCAACATTGGGCTCTGTTCACACTTGCCACGTGGTTTCCATTTACAATATAGTGACACATCGCAGGATGCGTCATATGGCAGGGACCTAGGGGACCTACAATAGGGTCCTTAGCACGTTACAAGCAGTGCTACTCTTATATATATTATGGAGGCTCCGATGTAGATGTGACCACTGTGTATTGTAACATTTCCGCCAATTTTAACCCCTTCAGCACTGTCATATGGCTACATACGTCCTAACAGCACAAACCCCGGGCAGATAGCACAGGTAAAGACATCATTACAGGGGCACATTTCAAAGAGCCATCTCTTCTGAAATGTTCCAATGTAATTTTAAACAAGAGAATCTTGCCTAATATGACACCAGGATTGTCTTACTAGGTGCCACAGAATCAAATATATCCACTGTTACAGATCCAGACTGTAAATTTGAACAGTGGGTATCTGTGGCATTTAGAGAAAACTTACTTGTGTGATATTTAAGAGTAGATTCTGCTCTTTAAAATGGCACCAGAACTGTGTTTCCAGGTGCCACGATTCCAACAATGCAACTGCAACGATAAAGTTGCAGATCAACTGATCGGCCCATGGGTGCAGGGTACCTATACCCGATCCGCATCAAAAATCCAGCCAAAAATCCGTGTTGGTTGGATTTTGTATGCAGATTCATCATTGCAGGAGGAGAAATCCATTACCCCGCTACCCCCAGAATTGTCCAATCACTGGTCACAGAGATTGGTGGCTATTATTTAATTAAAGGGCTATCCCCATATCCGCTGTGAAAGGCTGATACTGGATTAACCCTTTAAGATCGTCTGTTATACAGGTTGTCGGAGCTGAGTGTTAGCAGTACATGACTAGAGGCACTTACCTTCATGTACTTATCACTGTACACACCTATCAGGCCCTTATCTCGTATCAGAGTTCAGCTTGTGGCCAGGAACACATTTGGGCACCGAGGGTTTTCTTCCTGTACTGAACGCTCCAGAAATTCCAGCAATTCCGAGAAATCAATATCATCCCTGACCCTTGTATGGGAATTCTGTATTATTGGAAGGCGACGGGTGCATGACCCCGACCCTGGCCGAATACTGCGCAGATCTGCTGGACATGCAGGTTCATGCTACATGTAAGAGAGGGGGTGATATTACACCCCCCCCCTCACCTGTAGGGCTCCCTATGCATAGCAGGACCTTGCCCTATTCATAGTCTATCACTAATGTCTGGGGTCCTCTTCATGCAGATAGAGACATATGTCCCAGGAATCCCTTATATTTCGGAAACAAAATGAGAAAATAACAAAATGTGAACCCAACAGTAAGTAATGGGTGAGGGGGGATATCTTTTAGGCTATATTCAGGAACATGGCCGCCATATTGAAAGCTGCCATATTGGATCAAGATGCTCCAATGAGAAGAAGGCCATGTAGCAGATCAAAGAAGACCCGAATTGTCTCAGATATTGATTGTCGCAATCAGATCTGTAATATCTCTCGTGGTTCAGAAGTTATCACTATAGAGACGAATGGATCCAGTGCCTTCAGCTCTGTTTAACACCAGGAACAACACGTCACGAAGCTGTGCATCACAGGGAACGTTCCCGGTCGTTGTTACAAACGTTTCTCTGCGGAACCACAAGTGATCTTACAAATCTGACTGTAGCGATGGACAATTCTGTTCTTGTTTGATCCGTTACATGATCACCTTCCCATTGGAAAAACTTGCCCTTAATCCAATATGGCGACCTTCAAGATGGGGACAGTAATTCAAGCATAACCTAAAATATAGGCCCCTCCCCAATTACTTGCTGGGGGATCAATATGTCAGAACCCTTTAATTTCTGAAATAATAGTAGTCCTTTGACATTGGTTCTTACATAAGGGACTCAAGGCAGACGCTACACAATTCTGAAAGGTCAGTGATATAGTGGAGTAATCCGAAAATCCCCAAATTTTGACTGATTTGGGAGCGAATGTAGTAACAATTCCTGCTTTGTCCGACGCTCCTGCGGTCTGTATTGCTCCAGGATTTGATATTTATAACAAACCTTGGCTCAGGAATAGAGACCTAGGAGCAGGATCTGTGTCCCTCTGGGGTCCGGGCTTTAAGAGATGAAGACGAGAGGAGAATTTTGCAAACTTTGCATAATAAGCGGACAAGAAACAAACATGGCATTATGGACACAGCCCTATAGACAAGTATGTGGTTTCCATGTGCAGCCTCCCCTGAGGGCTAACGCGCCTTATAATGTCTGTTTAACCCTTACAAATCTTGCACTTACAGCTGCTCCGACAACCTATAAAGGTCAGGGGACGGTGGGGGTTGTAGTTTCTCAAACCCCTGCCCTCTAGTGAGGACGAAATGGGTGGGGCATATCAAGGGAAGGTCACCAAGTTTGACCCCAGATCAGATCGGGGATGAAATGTCCTTTCTAGAATCCCCTCTTATGTGAAATCTCATCTGTTTACCCATAAAACAAATCTCCTGACAATGTGCAGAGAAGAGTCATATTTTGTAGTTAGAGGGTGAAAGGGGAATGTCCCTTCAGATGCCCCTATTTTTAATTCTACAGGATCTAGAAACGTGCTGCTGGTGTCATATTAAAGATAAGAATCTCATCATTCAGCTCACATCAATACGTGGTTTTGTGAGCAATAGAAGTAGAGATACAGGTGGATAACGACATAGATGGAAATGTGCGGATCCAGTTCTATTTACCTGCCTGTATCTCTGGTTCTGTACACTACAGAACCACAAGCCTGATGTGATCTGAAAGATGAGATTCTTTAATATGACAACAGCGGCAGGTTTTTAGATCCTAAAGAACCAAAGAAAGGGCCGTCTTTAATTAAATCTCCCCCTACAATCTCCTAACTTGAATCCTAAAATATGACTCTTCTCTGCTCGTTTTCACATGACTTTGGAGGAAGTTTTTAAAAGATAAAACGGGTGAGAGGTGGATAGTAGTTTAAAAGGAACAAAAGCTGGTTTCAGGTTCCCTTTGAGAGGTAAGGGAAGAGTTTTCAAATCAGGAACTAGGGTTGGATCTGATAGGAGTAGTTGTCTGCCATGAAGTATTACTCTAGAGCCACTACCCACTCGCAGGGGCCCTAGCGGGTCACTGTGGGCTTTACCTTCTGCTTTGCTGAGCTCCAGGGCCAGGTGCTCTCTGGCTTTGGCCTCCTCATTGAGTCTTTCTTGAAGCTCTTCTTGGCATCTGAGCAGTTCTGTAGTCTCCTGCTTCCTTTTGATGGACTCCCGCACCAGTTCTGTCTGTGCCGCCTTGGCATGGGCAAGCTGCAACAGAACAAGGACCCGGATTACAACACATCGGACATGACACTATGTGGACATTAGTAGATCTGGTCAGAAGGTAACGTTAATACGTTGCGTCTTCTCACTATTCTGTTGGAGACGAGAGAAATAACAATGCCGCAGTGTGCAGAGGAAACCTATTACCACCAAGAACATCAAAGAGGATAAAAACCACAACAAAGTCTTGTAATAATGAGGTTTCCCCATGCACCTCCTCAAGACGAGGCTCTGTTCAATATTCCCAGAGGCGATACACGAGGATAGCCGCACAGATTATTACACTCTCATAGTCGGCACATGAAGGGACTGGGAAGGGGCCAGCACTGGGAATACCTGGGCAAGTGGCGGGGCCCAGGGCTGCTGGGGGGGGGGGCCCACATAAGGCTGTACATAAGGAATCCATGGGGATGAGGGGAGCTATACCTAATGTCGCCCCAGCTCACACACAGCTTGGATTGGGGGGGGGATGTTCCTGCACAGTGGGTTTTTTTCAGAGCCCCTTCATGCTGCAGTTTCACAGGCTGTTACACTGTCTCCTCCTCCCCCCTGTCACTGCAGCACTCCCCCCTTCTTGATCCCCTGGAAGCAAGGAGTTTTAGAACACAGGGAGAGGAGGGGAAGTGCTCCTAAACAGTGTAACAACCCGTGAATCTACAGCAAAAAGAGTCTATGGTAACACCAATCAGAGCATAATTTTTAAAGTCGATTTGAAAAGGAAGGAAGCCATGGATAACAAAAGTAAGGAGATTACCACAGTCCTTGTGCCTTGATCTATGAGTAATGTCCCTGGTTTATAATAATGAATTTTGATCGTAGATTTCCTTTAACTATAAGGGTCACATGACAAATTGCTATTTTTATAGATTTTCATCTTTAAGACTAATGACTTGTTTCTGGCTAATTAATTGTACATACAACACAGAGTAATTTAATAGACTATTTTACATGATGGTCATAAATCATGGCTGCCGAATAGGGAGGTTAATATGGAAGCTAATGGACAGTGTTATGGCCCCTGAAGCTTAGCTAGGTAGCAACAGTGAAAAGTTCACATACTTTTATTCCCAGAAAGCATTGCATGTACAGTAATAGGTGGATCTCTGCAAGGGTAATGAGCGTAAACATTACTCGGTCACCACTCCCAAACCTACTGACAGGTTCCCTTTAACTACAGCAACTGCACAAAATTGGGATAGATGAGCAATTGTCCCGGAACAATTGCATAAGGAATAAAAAAATAAACAAAAACATAAGAATGCCGCAATATACAAAACGACATTCCAATGGAATAGAACATTCCGTGGATCACAGCATCGGGGCCGGACACATTGTATACATAGTGGGCGGCTATAATGGCGGCTGTAATGCTACCCACGATGCAATTACCCTGGAATGTCTCCGTCGTTCATTATTTACGCAGCGTTCTTCATTACTCTGGAAGAAACTATTCTATTGTTGCGCTGGGCTCGATGAAGGTAAAGCAGATAGGTCTGTAATGTAATAGCGGGAATAGAGGATTGTGTTACCACCCGGAGGACATCGGGTCTAGGACATAGCGGATCTGCTGCAGTCAGCGGGATAGTAGGAATATTTTGGGAACGCTTTCCATACACTTGGTGTTCATCTATAGATCATGTAATAATATTGATCCTGAGTGGGTGGCTTTATGCGTGTGACAGCTATTCAAAAAGTTGACCAGTCACCGCTCCGGACAGATATGTATTTGTAAACTCCAAAGATTTTTGTCATTCTTCCATAGTTTCTCCCTAAAATGTATGAATAAATGGACAACTGGTCATTATCATTCCTCATGTCGATAAATTGTGTCATACAAAGAGTTAATTGGACTGGATTCCAGGATTATAGCTGGACTTGGAGTACTGGAAGGTGTTTCCTCACACTGCTGTATTCTCAGCACTCTGCACTCAGACTGCTCCTCAGCCCTTCCACTCTGCTATAGTATCTAATGTTCAGAACAGAGGAAGGGACTGTACAGAAGCCGCAGTGAAGAGATTTTACACACCAGTGCAGCGAGTGTAGAACAGTCTATAATAGTGAGTGCACAGGGGGAGGAGATCACAGTCTATATAGTGAGTGTCCAGAGGGAGGAGATCACAGTCTATATAGTGAGTGTACAGAGGGAGGAGATCGCAGTCTATATAGTGACTATACAGAGGGAGGAGATCGCAGTCTATATAGTGAGTGTCCAGAGGGAGGAGATCGCAGTCTATATAGTGAGTGTCCAGAGGGAGGAGAGCACAGTCTATATAGTGAGTGTCCAGAGGGAGGAGAGCACAGTCTATATAGTGAGTGTCCAGAGGGAGGAGAGCACAGTCTATATAGTGAGTGTCCAGAGGGAGGAGATCACAGTCTATATAGTGAGTGTCCAGAGGGAGGAGAGCACAGTCTATATAGTGAATGTCCAGAGGGAGGAGATCACAGTCTATATAGTGAGTGTCCAGAGGGAGGAGAGCACAGTCTATATAGTGAATGTCCAGAGGGAGGAGATCACAGTCTATATAGTGAATGTCCAGAGGGAGGAGATCACAGACTATATAGTGAGTGTCCAGAGGGAGGAGATCACAGTCTATATAGTGATTGTCCAGAGGGAGGAGGTCACAGTCTATATAGTGAGTGTCCAGAGGGAGGAGATCACAGTCTATATAGTGAGTGTCCAGAGGGAGGAGAGCACAGTCTATATAGTGAGTGTCCAGAGGGAGGAGAGCACAGTCTATATAGTGAGTGTCCAGAGGGAGGAGATCACAGTCTATATAGTGAGTGTCCAGAGGGAGGAGATCACAGTCTATATAGTGAGTGTCCAGAGGGAGGAGAGCACAGTCTATATAGTGAGTGTCCAGAGGGAGGAGAGCACAGTCTATATAGTGAATGTCCAGAGGGAGGAGATCACAGTCTATATAGTGAGTGTCCAGAGGGAGGAGAGCACAGTCTATATAGAGAGTGTCCAGAGGGAGGAGATCACAGTCTATATAGTGAGTGTCCAGAGGGAGGAGGTCACAGTCTATATAGTGAGTGTTAAGAGGGAGGAGATCACAGTCTATATAGTGAGTGTCCAGAGGGAGGAGAGCGCAGTCTATATAGTGAGTGTTAAGAGGGAGGAGATCACAGTCTATATAGTGAGTGTACAGAGGGACGAGATTACAGTCTATATATTGAGTGTACAGAGGGACGAGAATACAGTCTATATATTGAGTGTACAGAGGGACGAGAATACAGTCTATATATTGAGTGTACAGAGGGAGGAGATCGCAGTCTATATAGTGAGTTTACAGAGGGAGGAGATCGCAATCTATATAGTGAGTGTCCAGAGGGAGGAGAGCACAGTCTATATAGTGAGTGTCCAGAGGGAGGAGATCACAGTCTATATAGTGAGTGTACAGAGGGAGGAGATCACAGTCTATATAGTGAGTGTCCAGAGGAAGGAGGTCACAGTCTATATTGTGAGTGTCCAGAGGGAGGAGGTCACAGTCTATATAGTGAGTGTCCAGAGGGAGGAGGTCACAGTCTATATAGTGAGTGTCCAGAGGGAGGATATCACAGTCTATATAGTGAGTGTCCAGAGGGAGGAGATCACAGTCTATATATTGAGTGTCCAGAGGGAGGAGATCACAGTCTATATAGTGAGTGTCCAGAGGGAGGAGGTCACAGTCTATATAGTGAGTGTCCAGAGGGAGGAGATCACAGTCTATATAGTGAGTGTCCAGAGGGAGGAGATCACAGTCTATATAGTGAGTGTCCAAAAGGAGGAGATCACAGTCTATATAGTGAGTGTACAGAGCGAGGAGATCACAGTCTATATAGTGAGTGTACAGAGCGAGGAGATCACAGTCTATATAGTGAGTGTACAGAGGAAGGAGATCACAGTCTATATAGTGAGTGTCCAGAGGGAGGAGAGCACAGTCTATATAGTGAGTATTAAGAGGGAGGAGATCACAGTCTATATAGTGAGTGTCCAGAGGGAGGAGAGCGCAGTCTATATAGTGAGTGTTAAGAGGGAGGAGATCACAGTCTATACAGTGAGTGTACAGAGGGAGGAGATCGCAGTCTATATAGTGAGTGCACAGAGGGAGGAGAGCACAGTCTATATTGTGTATATACAGAGGGAGGAGATCACAGTCTATATAGTGAGTGTACAGAGGGAGGAGATCGCAGTCTATATTGTGAGTGTCCAGAGGGAGGAGGTCACAGTCTATATAGTGAGTGTCCAGAGGGAGGAGGTCACAGTCTATATAGCGAGTGTCCAGAGGGAGGAGATCACATGCACCACAACTGCAAGAGGGAGGAGATCACAGTCTATATAGTGAGTGTCCAGAGGGAGGAGAGCACAGTCTATATAGTGAGTGTCCAGAGGGAGGAGATCGCAGTCTATATTGTGAGTGTCCAGAGGGAGGAGGTCACAGTCTATATAGTGAGTGTCCAGAGGGAGGAGGTCACAGTCTATATAGCGAGTGTCCAGAGGGAGGAGATCACATGCACCACAACTGCAAGAGGGAGGAGATCACAGTCTATATAGTGAGTGTCCAGAGGGAGGAGAGCACAGTCTATATAGTGAGTGTCCAGAGGGAGGAGATCGCAGTCTATATAGCAAGTGTCCAGAGGGAGGAGATCACAGTCTATATAGTGAGTGTCCAGAGGGAGGAGGTCACAGTCTATATAGCAAGTGTACAGAGGGAGGAGATCACATGCACTACAACTGCAAGAGGGAGGGATAAAACTGCTTATGGAGAGGAGAGAGCACAGATACAGCACACTCAGCAGGGAGAGGTGGGGGGCTACATGATGCTCATCATAGAAGAGACCCCCTCATAAGCTAAAGAAACCCAGGAACAAGGTTCTGCTGACAACTGAGGGCTAGCAGTGGCAGCAGCATTCGGGACACACCCCACATATGGGTCCATATGAAAAAAGTCTGAAACTACACTGAAGGTGGTATAAAAATAAGGGAAAAAACTTAAATAAAACTGGATGTTAAAAACAAAACAACATTACAAAATGTATTTTAAGTAACCAGGTCGGAACTTCCTCCTCTTAATGGCTGTGGCTTAACCTTCTGTGGAATTGGGCTGTGGGTGTGTATGAGTATCACCAGAATGTGAAGTATGTCATTTTACAGACAGCCCCGAGACATCATGAAAATAACTATTTACTTCTTAGCCTCTTCTTCAGTTTATATATCACTGCCATAAAATCTATTACCGCTGCTCATAGACACGTCACAGGGGACGAGCCCCGACCGGCTATATAAAGTGTCACCCGCTGCTGGTTTGCACATATCATCAACCCCCCCATATAGGGGGGGGGGGCTTTAAAAAAATGTCTTTGCGTCTCCCTCCACCCAATGATAACATTTATAACCCAATTCATTTATATGTCGCACTAAAAGGCACATCACAAGCGGGAGGCGTGCAAGATACACGACTGGCTGCCAATACACTGACTACACCCTAATGTCTACATAATTACACTGACCCTTCTACCAGGGCTATACTGTATCCCCGGCTAGAGGTGCAGGACTACTGACTATACACCTACTACCACTAACCACTGGAGGTGCAGGACTACTGACTGTACGCCTACTACCACTAAACTACTGGAGGTGCACTATACTGACTGTACACCTACCACTACTAAACTACTACAGCTACAGGGCTACACCCTGTATACTTGCTACCACTAAACTACTAGAGGTGCACGATACTGACTGTACACTTACTACCACTTAACTACTGGAGGTGCATGATACTGACTGTACACCTACTACCACTAAACTACTAGAGGTACAGGACTACTGACTGTACACCAACTGCCACTAAACTACTAGAGGTGCACGATACTGACCGTACACCTACTACCACCAAACTACTAGAGGTGCACGATACTGACTGTACACCTAATACCACCAAACTACTAGAGGTGCACGATACTGACTGTACACCAACTGCCACTAAACTACTAGATGTGCTGGACTACTGACTGTACACCAACTACCACTAAACTACTAGAGGTGCACGATACTGACTGTACACCTACTACCACCAAACTACTAGAGGTGCACGATACTGACTGTACACCTAATACCACTAAACTACTGGAGGTGCAGGACTACTGACTGTACACCAACTACCAGTAAACTACTAGAGGTGCACGATACTGACTGTACACCTACTACCACTAAACTACTAGAGGTGCACGATACTGACTGTACACCTACTACCACTAAACTACTAGAGGTGCACGATACTGACTGTACACCTACCACTACTAAACTACTACAGCTACAGGGATACACCCTGTATACCTACTACCACTAAACTACTAGAGGTGCACGATACTGACTGTACACTTACTACCACTAAACTACTAGAGGTGCACGATACTGACTGTACACTTACTACCACTAAACTACTAGAGGAGCACGATACTGACTGTACACTTACTACCACTAAACTACTAGAGGTACAGGACTACTGACTGTACACCAACTGCCACTTAACTACTGGAGGTGCACGATACTGACTGTACACCTACTACCACCAAACTACTAGAGGTGCACGATACTGACTGTACACCTACTACCACTAAACTACTAGAGGTGCACGATACTGACTGTACACCTACTACCACTAAACTACTAGAGGTGCAGGACTACTGACTGTACACCAACTACCAGTAAACTACTAGAGGTGCACGATACTGACTGTACACTTACTAACCACTAAACTACTAGAGGTGCACGATACTGACTGTACACTTACTACCACTAAACTACTAGAGGTGCATGATACTGACTGTACACTTACTAACCACTAAACTACTAGAGGTGCACGATACTGACTGTACACTTACTACCACTAAACTACTAGAGGTGCAGGACTACTGACTGTACACCAACTACCAGTAAACTACTAGAGGTGCACGATACTGACTGTACACTTACTAACCACTAAACTACTAGAGGTGCACGATACTGACTGTACACTTACTAACCACTAAACTACTAGAGGTGCACGATACTGACTGTACACTTACTACCACTAAACTACTAGAGGTGCATGATACTGACTGTACACTTACTAACCACTAAACTACTAGAGGTGCACGATACTGACTGTACACTTACTACCACTAAACTACTAGAGGTGCACGATACTGACTGTACACTTACTACCACTAAACTACTAGAGGAGCACGATACTGACTGTACACTTACTACCACTAAACTGCTAGAGGTGCACGATACTGACTGTACACTTACTACCACTAAACTACTAGAGGTACAGGACTACTGACTGTAAACCAACTGCCACTAAACTACTAGATGTGCTGGACTACTGACTGTACACCTACTGCTACTAAACTACTAGAGGTGCACGATACTGACTGTACACCTACTACCACCAAACTACTAGAGGTGCACGATACTGACTGTAAACCTAATACCACTAAACTACTGGAGGTGCAGGACTACTGACTGTACACCAACTACCAGTAAACTACTACAGGTACAGCGCTACACCCTGTATGCTTACTACCACTAAATTACTAGAGGTACAGGACTACTGACTGTACACCTACTACCACTAAACTACTAGAGGTTCAGGACTACTGACTGTACACCTACTGCTACTAAACTACTGGAGGTGCACGATTCTGACTGTACACCTACTGCCACCAAACTACTAGAGGTGCACGATACTGACTGTACACCTACTACCACTAAACTACTAGAGGTGCAGGGCTACTGACTGTACACCAACTACCAGTAAACTACTAGAGGTGCAGGGCTACTGACTGTACACCAACTACCAGTAAACTACTACAGGTACAGCGCTACATCCTGTATGCTTACTACCACTAAACTACTAGAGGTACAGGACTACTGACTGTACACCTACTACCACTAACCACTGGAGGTGCAGGACTACTGACTGTACACCAACCACTACTAAACTACTACAGCTACAGGGCTACACCCTGTATACTTGCTACCACTAAACTACTAGAGGTGCACGATACTGACTGTACACTTACTAACCACTAAACTACTAGAGGTGCACGATACTGACTGTACACTTACTACCACTTAACTACTGGAGGTGCATGATACTGACTGTACACCTACTACCACTAAACTACTAGAGGTACAGGACTACTGACTGTACACCAACTGCCACTAAACTACCAGATGTGCTGGACTACTGACTGTACACCAACTACCACTAAACTACTAGAGGTGCACGATACTGACTGTACACCGACTACCACCAAACTACTAGAGGTGCACGATACTGACTGTACACCTAATACCACCAAACTACTAGAGGTGCACGATACTGACTGTACACCAACTGCCACTAAACTACTAGATGTGCTGGACTACTGACTGTACACCAACTACCACTAAACTACTAGAGGTGCACGATACTGACTGTACACCTACTACCACCAAACTACTAGAGGTGCACGATACTGACTGTACACCTAATACCACTAAACTACTGGAGGTGCAGGACTATTGACTGTACACCAACTACCAGTAAACTACTAGAGGTGCACGATACTGACTGTACACCTACTACCACTAAACTACTAGAGGTGCACGATACTGACTGTACACCTACCACTACTAAACTACTACAGCTACAGGGCTACACCCTGTATACCTACTACCACTAAACTACTAGAGGTGCACGATACTGACTGTACACTTACTACCACTAAACTACTAGAGGTGCACGATACTGACTGTACACTTACTACCACTAAACTACTAGAGGAGCACGATACTGACTGTACACTTACTACCACTAAACTACTAGAGGAGCACGATACTGACTGTACACTTACTACCACTAAACTACTAGAGGTGCACGATACTGACTGTACACTTACTACCACTAAACTACTAGAGGAGCACGATACTGACTGTACACTTACTACCACTAAACTACTAGAGGAGCACGATACTGACTGTACACTTACTACCACTAAACTACTAGAGGTACAGGACTACTGACTGTACACCAACTGCCACTTAACTACTGGAGGTGCACGATACTGACTGTACACCTACTACCACTAAACTACTAGAGGTGCACGATACTGACTGTACACCTACTGCCACCAAACTACTAGAGGTGCACGATACTGACTGTACACCTACTACCACTAAACTACTAGAGGTGCACGATACTGACTGTACACCTAATACCACTAAACTACTAGAGGTGCAGGACTACTGACTGTACACCAACTACCAGTAAACTACTAGAGGTGCACGATACTGACTGTACACTTACTAACCACTAAACTACTAGAGGTGCATGATACTGACTGTACACTTACTAACCACTAAACTACTAGAGGTGCACGATACTGACTGTACACTTACTAACCACTAAACTACTAGAGGTGCACGATACTGACTGTACACTTACTACCACTAAACTACTAGAGGAGCACGATACTGACTGTACACTTACTACCACTAAACTACTAGAGTAGCACGATACTGACTGTACACTTACTACCACTAAACTACTAGAGGTGCACGATACTGACTGTACACTTACTACCACTAAACTACTAGAGGTGCACGATACTGACTGTACACTTACTACCACTAAACTACTAGAGGAGCACGATACTGACTGTACACTTACTACCACTAAACTACTAGAGGTGCACGATACTGACTGTACACTTATTACCACTAAACTACTAGAGGTACAGGACTACTGACTGTACACTTACTACCACTAAACTACTAGAGGAGCACGATACTGACTGTACACTTATTACCACTAAACTACTAGAGGTGCACGATACTGACTGTACACTTACTACCACTAAACTACTAGAGGTGCACGATACTGACTGTACACTTATTACCACTAAACTACTAGAGGTACAGGACTACTGACTGTAAACCAACTGCCACTAAACTACTAGATGTGCTGGACTACTGACTGTACACCTACTGCTACTAAACTACTAGAGGTGCACGATACTGACTGTACACCTACTACCACCAAACTACTAGAGGTGCACGATACTGACTGTACACCTAATACCACTAAACTACTGGAGGTGCAGGACTACTGACTGTACACCAACTACCAGTAAACTACTACAGGTACAGCGCTACACCCTGTATGCTTACTACCACTAAATTACTAGAGGTACAGGACTACTGACTGTACACCTACTACCACTAAACTACTAGAGGTTCAGGACTACTGACTGTACACCTACTGCTACTAAACTACTGGAGGTGCACGATTCTGACTGTACACCTACTGCCACCAAACTACTAGAGGTGCACGATACTGACTGTACATCTACTACCACTAAACTACTAGAGGTGCACGATACTGACTGTACACCTAATACCACTAAACTACTGGAGGTGCAGGGCTACTGACTGTACACCAACTACCAGTAAACTACTACAGGTACAGCGCTACATCCTGTATGCTTACTACCACTAAACTACTAGAGGTACAGGACTACTGACTGTACACCTACTGCCACTAACTACTAGAGGTGCAGGACTACAGACTTTACACCTACTAAAATACTGGAGCAGCAGGACTACTGACTGTATACCTACTACCACTAAAATAATGGTTCTGTAGCAGCCAGAACCATGCTTCTGGAGTCATTGTAAAAATCAGAATATCATCTTTCGATTCTCATTCAGAACCGGAGATTCAGGCAGTTAAAGACATAGTAGCAAATGCAAAGCTGAAGGTAAAGATCCAATATTTGACTATGACTATAACCAACTGCGTCTCCAGCTCACAGAGCCACAAGCCTGATGCGACTTTAAAGATGAGATTCTATCCATTACAATGACTCCAGAACATGGTTCTAGGCACTGTAGAGCCAAAGATACTGACATCCAGCCTCTAAAAGTGACTCATCTCAGACAAAAAGTGACTATTTTCAGCTCATTCATGAAAGGAATAAGAGGTAATTGTGCTTTTAAAGAGGCCGAATTCAGTCACTGATAACAGCTATAATAGGTCCGCATGCGTCTTTGTAGATGTGTACTATATGCACCCATTATATTCTTACCTTCTCATCCCCTACTTATCTATTGTGGCAGCTTTTTCGTCGTCCTAGGACAATGGAGCAGGTGGCGTCTTAGAGTAAACACGGTGATGTCACATCCTTGTCCCGGACGAGCAGGTCCTGCAGAAAACCTTGGAAGTTTCCCAGTCTGTATTTACCGATGGATGAATTATTTGCCGGATTATTACACATAACTACTTTACATGTGTACAATTTGGGGAGCTGTGTACACAAGGGGCGCAATAATCCGCCTGATCTCCGCTGCCATAGGTGTTCTCACCCAATAAATACATAAACGGGGTGAGAACGGGAAGAGACGTGAGAACAGGGATTATAACATGAAGCCTCCGGGCACAACTAACAGACTGTGTAATGGCTTATGCTGAGCCTGTAGGGGGCGCTATGTGTATTGGGTGCACTGTGCGGCTTGTTTACTCCTTCTCAACACTTTATGTATTATTATGTCACAATATTGGGAAGGGGGTATAGAGAAAGTTTGGGAGCTGTGCCCTCCCTATAGATGGGGGGTATCTGCTGTATTACATAATGGTAACCGTGGCATAGAAGGGGTTGTATCCCATTGGTGTCACTATATTGACATGATTGCCGCCCCCAGGACCTCATAGCATGCAGTGATATCAGCAGTCATTTACAGCTGTAAATGCTCTTGGAGAAGCTTTGAGAATCCTAAAATATATGAACAATCTCAACAGTCCTGCTTCTACTAACATCATTCACAAAAGTATGATTACACATCACTCCAGGGACAATACATAACACTGACTGCAAAGGTCACAGCAGTGTAAGGGCACGCCCAAAAAGCTACAATCATGGAAAGTAAATTCATATTTCACAGCCCTGCTGCTACTAACAGGACACACAAAATTATGTATACAGAGATTTTCATGGACCATACCCAACACTGGCTGCAAAGAGCACAGAGCACAGCAGTGTGAGGACAAGCCCCCAGGAGCTACAACTCTGGAATATAAATCCACATATCACAGTCCTGCTGCTACTAACAACATACACAAAGACATGATTACAGATCTCTCCAGTGGCAATACCCGAACCTATATTTGCAGGGAACTAAGATCAAAGCATTGTGAAAAAAGCCACCAGGGCATCTGGAGAAGATACAAACTTGAAATATAAATCTATATATCACAGTCCTGCTGCTACTAACAACATACTCAAAAGGTATGAATGCACATCTCTCCAGGGACAATACATAACACAGGCTGCAAAGATCTTAGAGCACAGCAGTGTAAGGACACACCTACAATGCACTCAGTGAAGCTACAATCCTGGAATTTAAATTCATATTTCACATCCCTGCTGCTTCTAACAAGACACACAAAGTTATGAATACAGAGATTTTCAGGGACCATACCTAACACAGGCCGCAAGAGCAAGGGCACAGAGCACAGCAGTGTGAGGACACATCACCCAGTGCACCTGGAGGAGCTACAAATCTGGAATATAAATCCACATATCACAGTCCTGCTGCTACTAACAACATACACAAAGATAGGTATTGTCCCTGGAGATCTGTGTAATCGTATCTTTGTGTATGTTGTTAGTAGCAGCAGGACTGTGATATGTGGATTTATATTCCAGATTTGTAGCTTCTCCAGATGACCTGGTCGCTTTCCTCACCCTGCTTTGATCTTAGTTCCCTGCAAATAGTGTTATCTGTTGTCACTGGATAGACCTGTAATCATAACACTGTGTGCAGGGAACTAAGACCAAAGCAGCACAAATACAGCCACCAGGGTATCTGGAGAAGCTACAATTTTGGAATATAAATCCATATATCACAGTCCTGCTGCTACTAACAACATACACAAAAGGTATGAATACACATCGCTCCAGGTACAATACCTAAAACGGTCTGCCTTACTACATGGTCAAATCTGCTGATAGATTCCCTTATAATTCCAGGCGCTCGGATACTGAAGACAGGACACAATGGCCGCATGATGAGACATCCTATACCTGGAGAACAGAACTTACGCTGTCCGGTGACAAGGATGCAGTTTGCAAATACAACCCTTTAAAGGGAACCTGTCAGCAGGTGTGACCATGTACCAGTGTTTTGTATTGTCACTGGAGAGAGGTGTAGTGAGACCTTTCTAAGTGCACTGTCCATGTGTCCTCACACTGCTCTGCCCTCTGCAGAAAGAGTTATTGTTCCCGGAGAGATGTGTAATCATACCTTTCTGTATGTTGTTAGTAGCAGCAGGACTGTGATATGGATTTATATTCTCGGATTGTAGATTCTCTAAGTGCACTGGCCATGTGTCCTCACACTGCTCTGCCCTCTGCAGAAAGAGTTATTGTTCCCGGAGAGATGTGTAATCATACCTTTCTGTATGTTGTTAGTAGCAGCAGGACTGTGATATGGATTTATATTCTCGGATTGTAGATTCTCTAAGTGCACTGGCCATGTGTCCTCACACTGCTGTGCCCTCTGCAGAAAGAGTTATTGTTCTTGGAGACAGTGTATGTTGTTAGTAGCAGCAGGACTGTTAATGGATTTATATAACAGTATTGCAGTTTCTACAAGTGCACTGATGGGGAACTTTTCCAAGAAGTGAAAAGCAGAAGAAAGGATCCACAGAAGAGCCAGGTCCTTAGGTAAACCCTCCTCCAGACATGTAGCGATTACCTGGAGATAATATCTCATTGATAATAATGAGGGATGATGAGAGTGATTATACGGGCAGGGACGCTGTCACTAATAGCAGGGCTCGGTGCGCTGATATAACTCCACAAGATTCATGACACGTCCAGGAGAATCTGGGGCTAAAGAGGAGCCTCCTGTGTACATCAATCTCTTACCGCTCCCTATATCTAAATAGGGATGAAGACACATTTTTTACTTAAAGGGATTGTCTAGTTCTGTATAAAGGCTGCTTAAAGGCGATTCCCTCCATGGACATTTATTAAAAGGGAATCTGTCAGAAGTTTTGACCATACATAGCTGCATCTCAGGTATTGTCCCTGGTAAGATGTGTAATCAGACCTTTGTGTATGTGGTTAGTAGCAGCAGGACTGTGAAAAGTAAAGTCATAATTCAGCTTCTGCAAAGCCTCCGATCCTGAAGAGCTTTCTGTCCTATGCTGAGGGAGGAGGGGGAAGTGCGGAGGGAGCAGGGTATTAGGACTTTAATAGTGGGGTACCAACTAAATTTCCAAAGCGATGCCCCTGCTATTGTTACAGTCGTGTTGTGAACTTTAGCTGAAGTTGAGCAACTAACATCATGACGTTACTCAATCCTTTTGACGACAAGTAAACCGGGCGCGACCAATCATGAAATTGCGCTGAACATTATCATATAAATAAATACACGATGATATAAACAGGAGGATTTAGTCAGCAAACCGCCCCCAATCATAATGACTGCGCTTATAGTTACACATAATTAGGGTAAATCGTTAGGCAATGCCTTGAAAACCTGACGCGTCTCACATAATCCAAGAAAATAGACGCCTCCTACTCAGGTGTCAGAGTAATTTCGCCCAGATGAGCGATGACTCCACCCGAAAAGAAATTATTGATTAAAGGGAGAGTTCTGATCCTCGAATCACCCCGAGGTCACCCTCCCAATCGCGGTAGGGATCTGATAATTATTTCCTTTCCTGAGCAGATGGGATAAGAATCTTTGGTGGGACATCTCCTTTAAATAAATTCCGACTTTAAAGGGGTTTTCTAGACTGACATCACCGTTTTAGATCTTGCGACCATAGAGACCACTTCCATCAATGGCCACAACAAGGAAATGGACCCAGTGAACTGGAAAGCCCCTTTAAGAGAACCTATTTAAAATACACACTGGGGCTCATTTACTAAGGGGCGTGGATTGCACTTTCGTCAGACTGTTTACGGGGATTCCACGGCCGTCGGACAATCCAACTGATTCGGACTGAGCGTGGGATTTAACTTTCAAATTGTGTCACATCCAATGCACTTACATGCACCAGGAAGAAGAAGGGGAACTCCGGGGACCTGAGCGGGGAAACAACACATGCAGGATATCGCAGTGACTCCCCCGCACAGTGCATTATACACGGACAATGCACTTTCTGTGAACTCCAGCGGACGGGTAAGTAAATGAGCCCCAATGTGTTCTCAGTTTTGGGTTATGGGTTGCCCCTGGAACAGAACACAGAACACAAATCGCCAGATCTCTCCATCGATCACAGATGATCAGTGGAGATCCCAGCAATGAGTTAGCAGGTGTTTTTTTGCCGAGACCTCCAGCGATCGGCTGCCGAGACCTCCAGCGATCGGCTGCCGAGACCTCCAGCGATCGGCTGCCGAGACCTCCAGCGATCGGCTGCCGAGACCTCCAGCGATCGGCTGCCGAGACCTCCAGCGATCGGCTGCCGAGACCTCCAGCGATCGGCTGCCGAGACCTCCAGCGATCGGCTGCCGAGACCTCCAGCGATCGGCTGCCGAGACCTCCAGCGATCGGCTGCCGAGACCTCCAGCGAGGAGAAACTATATATTACACAGTGTCCATTCACTTCAGTGAGTCGTCTGTGTAATGCAGGACAGGACGGGTCCTCCAGAGAGAGGGATGCTCCTTGTAAACACTGAACAAGCACAAGGAGACGCAAAGTTCACTAGTGAACGAAGGGGGAAGTGCTGAGGGAGCAGGGAGGATGGGAAGATTGTGTAACAGCCTTTGAAGCTGCATCACGGAGGGGCTCAGGTAACACCCACCTTAGTTCAAATTTAAAATAAAAAAATTTAATAGTTTGATTTTAGAAGGAAGGAAGCCATGGATAACATGTATAGGGGGCCTGGATCGATGAGTAAGTGCCCCTGGTTTATCATGGGGGATTTCATTTAAAATAATGCAATTTTGAAAGTGAAAAAAATGGTAAAACAAAAACGTTTTACTAATAATTAACTGCAAGGAAAAGGAAATCAGAATGTGATTATAGTGAACCAGCTATGCATCGAGCCAGAACAGACTATTCCCAGTGTGGCCTGCAGGGCAGGGGATGGCGCCGTCACGTGCCGAGCCGCGCACACCCGTGATCGCTGCGCTATTATCATAAACCCCTAATAGTCAGGGGAAAACCCTTTAAATATTCAGCAAGGTGAAAAGAAGATAAAATATACTGAACATGAGAATATAATTTGTTAACCCTTTAAGGACCAAGACTCATCCCCCATCAATCTACTAAATTTCAACGATCCTTCCTAAAATGTTGATAAACAAATTTAAAGGGGTTCTCCGCTTTGTCCACTTTCTACTTCTGCTGATACACGTTACACCAGTAATGAGTTGGTTGGTGGAGAAATTTTTAAAAAATGTCTGGAATTTTAAAATTGCACCGGGTGTCTGTGCCTCCAGGGACACTGGAGCCCATCGCCATGTACTGGTCACGTATGTATGAAGGGATGCTTCACATCAATGCATGTATATTTGTAGGTTAGGCAAGTCCAATTGTGTATATACAGAGGATGTGCCCATAGTAACCAAAGAAGTAAATGCACACATGTATAGTGTACCACTAGGAGAAGAATATGCGTCCATAAATGTATGTAGCGTAGGCACAGTATGCATGCATGTAGGGTTTATGTGTATGCATGCATGTATGGTTTATGTATGTATGTATGTATAGTGTGTATGTATGTAGGGTTTATGTGTATGCATGCATGTAGGGTGCGTGTGTGTATATATGTGTGTATGGATGCATGTGGGTGCGTGTGTGTATATATGTGTGTATGGATGCATGTAGGGTATGTATGTATGTGTGTAGGGTGTGTGTGTATGCTTTCAGAATAAACATGTATGATTAGTGAAGCACCGACATGCATGTGTGTATGTATGCAAGTTTGCATGCAAGTTTGCATGTCTGTAGAAGTTTATGTAGTATGTGTATGGGTGTGCGTATGTAGTATGTGCATGGGTGTGCGTATGTAGTATGTGTATGGGTGTGCAAGTACTTATGTAGTTTGCATGTCTGTAGAAGTTTATGTAGTATGTGTATGGGTGTGCGTATGTAGTATGTGCATGGGTGTGCGTATGTAGTATGTGTATGGGTGTGCGTATGTAGTATGTGTATGAGTGTGTGTATGAGTGTATGTAGTATGTGTATGGGTGTGTGTATGTAGTATGTGTATGAGTGTGTGTATGAGTGTATGTAGTATGTGTATGGGTGTGTGTATGTAGTATGTGTATGAGTATGTGTATGAGTGTATGTAGTATGTGTATGGGTGTGTGTATGTAGTATGTGTATGAGTATGTAGTATGTGTATGGGTGTATGTAGTATGTGTATGAGTGTGCGTATGAGTGTATGTAGTATGTGTATGGGTGTGTGTATGTAGAATGTGTATGGGTGTGTGTATGTAGTATGTGTATGTAGTATGTGTATGTAGTATGTGTGTGTAGTATGTGTATGGGTGTGTGTATGTAGTATGTGTATGAGTGTGTGTATGTAGTATGTTTATGAGTGTGTGTAGTATGTGTATGTGTGTGTGTAGTATGTGTATGTGTGTGTGTAGTATGTCGTATGTGTATGAGTGTATGTAGTATGTGTATGAGTGTATGTAGTATGTGTTTTTTGCAGGCTATGCTCACATGACTGAATTTCCACACACTCATTGACAACTATTCTGCCCCAAAATATGAGATTCTGTGAGTATGTGAGGTATCACAGCGATGGAGAGCGACAAACTACAAAAGGGACGGCCGCCTACACTGCCGCCATGTTATGTTCAGCTCCATTAAGAACCAAATCAACAACTTGTCAGCAGCGATGAGATTCCAGCACAGTCACTCCGCGCTCTCATCACATCACTAAATCTTTCATGTCCTAGTATGTGGAAACATGAACCCTCCATATACACTCAAAGCAAAGTGGTGAAGTGCCCCGATGACAACTACTCGGGCCCCAGGCAACTAGTAGCCCCGAAAGGGCCCCGGCAACTAGTGCTCCTGGAAGGCCCCGGCAACTAGCGCACCTGGAAGGCCCCGGCAACTAGCGCTCCTGGAAGGCCCCGGCAACTAGCGCTCCTGGAAGGCCCCGGCAACTAGCGCTCCTGGAAGGCCCCGGCAACTAGCGCTCCTGGAAGGCCCCGGCAACTAGCGCTCCTGGAAGGCCCCGGCAACTAGCGCTCCTGGAAGGCCCCGGCAACTAGCGCTCCTGGAAGGCCCCGGCAACTAGCGCTCCTGGAAGGCCCCGGCAACTAGCGCTCCTGGAAGGCCCCGGCAACTAGCGCTCCTGGAAGGCCCCGGCAACTAGCGCTCCTGGAAGGCCCCGGCAACTAGCGCTCCTGGAAGGCCCCGGCAACTAGCGCTCCTGGAAGGCCCCGGCAACTAGCGCTCCTGGAAGGCCCCGGCAACTAGCGCTCCTGGAAGGCCCCGGCAACTAGCGCTCCTGGAAGGCCCCGGCAACTAGCGCTCCTGGAAGGCCCCGGCAACTAGCGCTCCTGGAAGGCCCCGGCAACCAGTGCTCCTGGAAGGCCCCGGCAACCAGTGCTCCTGGAAGGCCCCGGCAACCAGTGCTCCTGGAAGGCCCCGGCAACCAGTGCTCCTGGAAGGCCCCGGCAACCAGTGCTCCTGGAAGGCCCCGGCAACCAGTGCTCCTGGAAGGCCCCGGCAACCAGTGCTCCTGGAAGGCCCCGGCAACCAGTGCTCCTGGAAGGCCCCGGCAACCAGTGCTCCTGGAAGGCCCCGGCAACCAGTGCTCCTGGAAGGCCCCGGCAACCAGTGCTCCTGGAAGGCCCCGGCAACCAGTGCTCCTGGAAGGCCCCGGCAACCAGTGCTCCTGGAAGGCCCCGGCAACCAGTGCTCCTGGAAGGCCCCGGCAACTAGCGCTCCTGGAAGGCCCCGGCAACCAGTGCTCCTGGAAGGCCCCGGCAACCAGTGCTCCTGGAAGGCCCCGGCAACTAGCGCTCCTGGAAGGCCCTGGCAACTAGTGCTCCTGGAAGGCCCTGGCAACTAGTACTCCTGGAAGGCCCTGGCAACTAGTACTCCTGGAAGGCCCTGGCAACTAGTACTCCTGGAAGGCCCTGGCAACTAGTACTCCTGGAAGGCCCTGGCAACTAGTACTCCTGGAAGGCCCTGGCAACTAGTACTCCTGGAAGGCCCTGGCAACTAGTACTCCTGGAAGGCCCTGGCAACTAGTACTCCTGGAAGGCCCTGGCAACTAGTACTCCTGGAAGGCCCTGGCAACTAGTACTCCTGGAAGGCCCTGGCAACTAGTACTCCTGGAAGGCCCTGGCAACTAGTACTCCTGGAAGGCCCCGGCAACTAGTACTCCTGGAAGGCCCGAACAAACTACAAGCTCTAGACTGCACTGGCCTTAGAATTCTGTAGCAACTACTAATCCTAGAATGAGCCAATTACAAACCCTAAACTACCTAAGCAAGTCCTAGAAAGCCCCAACAAGGTTATTGTAATACTTTCCAGCCAACACATCATGTAAACAATTCATTAGTTTCTAAATCGTTCTTAAAGAACTACAAATCCTAGAAGGTTATGTGAAGGATGAAAGTAAAGGATAGAAATAACCCCTCCTGTATACTCACACTGTACGGCGGTGTGGGCAGGGAGATTTTGGAGACTACTTTTAATATGTGGCCGTTTTTTTTGTGGTTGACGTGGGTGATGGAGGTGTTCACCACAACGGCGTTTCTGTCGTTCAAATCCCAAGTGAAAGGGTAGGGCTCCGGTAACGGGACCAGAGTTTCCACCTCGTAGACATCTTCTTCTTGGCCGGCGGGCCAGAGGCCACTGAGAAGGTCCGAGGCCAACAAGGATTTGTGGGAATCCATTGCAGGGGGTTACGTTCCTTCTTCTAGGAAAACCTCAAATCCATATTACAGGTAGAAATCCACACATAGTCATAGTCATAGTGGTGTTCAATGGTGGAAGTGGAGGGTAAGAAGCACCATGTGTGGTTTAGAGAAGGTGTAATTCGGGTTAAACGACATCCTTAAATGGGCCACATAATCCTCTGGCTTTGGGAGATTCCACGTTTGCAAAGGAAGGAAGGTCTAAGCTCCGGCCACATCATGCAAAGCAGGTCGTACCAAGAGAGTCGTCCGTCAGAGAGAAGTGACAGAGCCAAGTAGAGTATTGCATGATCATAGTATCTTCATTGTATCCTCATAGTATCCTCATAGTATCTTCATTGTATCCACATAGTATCTTCAATGTAATCTCATAGTATCTTCAATGTATCCACATAGTATCTTCAATGTATCCACATAGTATCTTCATAGTATCTTCATAGTATCTTCATAGTATCTTCATAGTATCTTCATAGTATCTTCATAGTATCTTCATAGTATCTTCATAGTATCCTCAAAGTAAGCAAGACTCCAGGTGACAACTGCTGCCAAACGCACCAGCTTTCCTCTGTGCACTTTGCAATATCCGGAACGTCTTCAATCCTGCATGACAAATCTGTTGCCTCCCACAGAGCAAAAAAAATTGCTCCGCTCACTGCCTACCGTGTGAACGAGTCTGGAGGAAGGAGTGGCCTGATACCTGCAGGCAGGTAAATATTAACCCCTTACAGCCCGGAGGGGCAGGCAGCCAGGTGTCTGACAATGCAGAGCAGCCCTGGAGGTAATGAAATACGCCCCGGCATACCTGTCACTACAACACGCGCTGTCACAGCTGTCACTGGCCTCAGAATTTAAAGGGCAACCAAAAGGAGAGGACGAGCAAACGTTGTGTAAGAACGAACGAAAAAGAAATCATGTGATTGTTCGGCAGAGAGAAGCGACAATATCTCACATGCAGGGCTTGTCCTACTAACAGTTATAAACATGGGGTCCCCATTGACCACAAAAATGGAGGTCAGATAATTTGAGGTTCCATTGACTACAAGAATGGGGGTCTGATCTTTCATGGTTTCACGGACCTCAAGAATGGGAGTTCCAATGAATACAAAACGGGGGAGCCTAATTCCTTAGGGTTCTTTTCACTACTAAAATGAAGGGGGGGGGGGGAGGGTCTGATAACTTGGATTCAATTGACAAAAAGAATGGAGCTCTAATCACTTGGGGTTCCATCGACTACAAGAATGGGGTGCCTGATCACTTGGGGTTCCATCGACTACAAGAATGGGGTGCCTAATTACTTGGGGTTCCATCGACTACAAGAATGGGGTGCCTGATCACTTGGGGTTCCATCGACTACAAGAATGGGGTGCCCGATCACTTGGGGTTCCATAAACTACAAGAATGGGGTGCCTGATCGCTTGGGTTTACATTGTCTACCAGAATGGGGTGTCTGATTATTTGTGGTTCCATTGACAATTATGGGGGTCTGATCACTTGGGGTTCAATTGCCTACAAAAATGATGGGTCTGATCACTTGGGGTTCCACGGACTACAAAAATGATGGGTCTGATCACTTGGCGTTCCACGGACTACAAAAATGATGGGTCTGATCACTTGGGGTTGACTACAAGAAGAGGGGTTCTGCTCACTTGGGGTTCCATTAACCTCAAGAATGGGAGGTTCTGATCACCACTTGGGATTCTATTGACTTACATAAATGGGGGGTGTGAAGGCTATGGGCCCCATTGACCACAAGTATGGCGGTCTGATCGCTTGGCGTCTCATAGATTTAAAGAGTGAAATTCAGGGATCTGATCTTTGGTGGACTGATTGGGGTCTCACTAATCTAAAAAATTAGAATGTGAGCGTACGGCTCCCATTGGCCACAAAAATAGGGGTCTGAATACTTGGGGTCTCTCTGACCATCAAAACTGGGGTCTTTGTAGTCCCATTGACCACAAGAATGGGGGTCTGATCATTTGAGGTCAATTGAACAACAGAATGGGGGGAGTCCCAATGCTTGGAGTCCCATTGACCAAAAAAATAGGGGGAGTCCCAGTCCCATGGAGTTAATAAATCATGTGTGACCACCCCTCCATTCAATGTCGGGCTATGGGTGTCCCATGGTAATGACTGCTAGGGGGTCCCAGTGATTAGACACCCCTATCAGAAGAATCTCTGGTTAATGGGAAAACCCATGCAGCAGATTGAGTACACGTACTACAACTCCCATGATTCTCCAGGGCCACAGTGATGAATGCAGCAGCAGGTTCCAGTGTGGGCATTATCCTTGCATTCATCAATTGGGACTTGAATGATATAGATGATGGGAGTAGTAGTGTGCATGCTCAGCCTGCTTTAGTCCCGTTTGAGCCCCATTTTTGGGACCACTCCCCTCCATCAATGAAACAAACAGCTACACTGTATCCCGAGTGAGAACATTAGGGTATAAATGTAGCAGAGCTGGAGACCGGAGCAATGTCTATGACATCTGATACAAATTCATCTATAATCATAATTAGTCCTGTACATGATATTTTAACCTCCCCGTCCTATTTTCTTACAGTAAACATGGAAATCTGGTGAGGTTCCCGGAAAGTAATGAGGCGGGGAATGAGTGAAATCATCCATATTGTAGCATCCGCTGGAGCGTGACAAGGGAAGTGTTACCCTCATATGAGCCGATTAGATATTAAGCTTCCAATAAGGCTTAAAGGGAACCTGTCATCTAGGTTTTACCCCACTGAACTACTAGTCCTATCAGGTAGAGTATGAAATATTAGGCTAAAAAGACTAATCTCACCTAATTTTCGCATGAGACGAGTCAAGTTTAGTGGTTGCAGGTGGGGCGTCACTTCAGACATCATTATCTTCTGTTCTATAGCACCTAGAAACAAGCTTTTTGTGTCATATTAAAGATAAGAATCTCATTTTTCAGGCATGTGGTTCTGTGATCTACAGAATTGGACACCGTTATAGAAATAGGCAGTAAATGGATCTTTATCCGCAGCTTGCATTTCCAACTCTGTACTTAGCTGTCTTTTTTTTGTTCTGTAGTGCACAATGTCATAAGCCTGATGTGATCTGAAAGATGAGATTCTTATCTTTAATATGGCACCAACAGCATGTTTATTGGTAATAGAGAACCAAAGATAGAGGCTTCTAAAATGACATTACCCCTGCAGCCTCTAAACTTGACTCATCTCATGTGAAAATGAGGTGGAAAAGAGTAATATTATCACAAGACTTTTTTTTTTTTTTTATAGGTAAACGTGTGAGATTTCACATAAAAGATGGAATTTTAGAAAGGACATTTCATCCCCTACCAAAGGGGGCTAGTAGTTTGGTGGGGTAAAACCTGATGACGGGTTCCTTTTAAAGGGAGCCTGTCAGCTCTCAAGTCACATATGAACTAAACATATGGCCTTTAAGGTAAAGTGCCCTACATCAAATGCATGACTTTATCTTTTAGAAAATTGTTGGTGTTAATGTAGAGATCTTCCTTTTTTATATGCAAATTAGCATTTTGGTGCCCCATGGGCGTGGCCACTGGGTCCAGAGTGCACCCTCACTTGTCCAGTTTATGGATTCTCTTCAGGTACTGAGTCCATAGACAACTTTACCCAAGGAATACACAATGTTTTCTAAAGGGAAAGAAGTTTGCAAGCAAAACATTTCAAAGATCTGAAATTTTGCAACCTTTTAAAAAAAAAGTATCAGAAAATTCTAAATACAATGAGCCGGAGCAGGTCCCCCGTGCAGGGTGTCATAAACTGCACATACATACACATGAATGCACTCTATGAATAGACAACATGACAGGAGAAAACAACTCAAGACTGGGCTTCCTGTAAAAAAAAAAAAAAAACTTGCTCCCCCTCCCTTCTGACTACGACACTTATTACTTGCTATGTTGCAATAGATGAGCATTTGCTCTGTGAATGCAACACAAATACATGGAGACATAAGGCATGGAGATCATGTGATGTCAGGCCCCTTTTGTGTAGCTTGTATGCCGACCTACGCCTATAAAAGTTGTATTTGTTTTCACCCAGCTTTCCCGGATACAACAAGGCAGCAGCTGAATGCAGTCTCCCCCATCCTCTCTTACCTGGTTGCTTGTGTCATTGATGGCCTCTAGAAGTTTCTCCACAGCAGCTTGGAGCCGGATGCTGATATTCAGTATCTGAGCCTCTTCATCAGGACTTAAATCGCTCCCGGAAAATCCTTCCTCCGTGAGCTGCAGGGGAACATCCAGCTCCTCCGGAGACGATTCGGACCAGATCCCTGCACCTTCTACTCCAACACCGACGTCCCCGTCATTGGGAGCTGCCGCAGAAGAAAGATTTGGAGTAACATAAAATCTGCGATGGCTACAAGACAGATTCCTACTCCTGGATTCACCAAATCCATAAATTACACGGACAGTGAATGGATTTTTATTTCATGCTTTATAAAACGTCATTTGTCCCCTGTGATGGCGCTACAGAGGGACTGACCCCTCCAGTGCTGCAGGTTACACCTGGTGTAAACCACATCTGTCCATAGGTTGTGTCTTGCGATTGTAGTGCAACTTTAATTGAGTGAATGAGACCACGCTGCAATACCACCAACAACCTGCTTACAGGTGTGGCGCTGTTTCGGGAACAAAAAACAGCTATTCAATATACAATATGTCTGCAAAAATCTCCAAAATGTTTATGGAGATATATGAAAGAATACATAGAAACAAAAACATGTTTTTTTTTAGGTAAATTTACCATTATTGGCTACACATGAGTTGTCAGGGGTTAATATTTTATAGTTTTTTTTCCCTTCTGATAACTTGTGTCTTGTTTACCATAGGGCTTTTTATGGAACGCGGCAGATGGATATAACATATGTCTTATCATTACCGTCTCCTCTACATATGGAGCTTTACATTTACCAAATATTTTCTCTCTTTTTATTTTGTGATACAACATTCCGGCACATCACATAGATACACAATGTATAATCCTAAATCATACATGGAAAGGAAGCCCCAGGTCAAGGTTGTAGGTATTTCACAGTATGGCGGCATTATTACACAGCCAGGGACCATATTATATGATAACGCAGCGCCACATGGTGGTCACACTGAGAATTACACCTATAATACATCCGCTCACTCCCTCACCTCTGCAATGAGGACACTCCAGGAAAAGTTGGGACCACGGAATCTTCAGACCACGAAAGTATCACCAAGGTGAGATAAGAGATTTGTTAGTTGCTTCTCCCATATAGCAGCAGATCCCTAAACTATGGCCATAAGCTGAGCATTGCATAAACCAAGACTGAAGCTTAGCTTGCTGTCAGTGAATGGAAACACTCCAGGTGCACAGTAGAGATTTGAACCATTTATGTAGGATCTAAGGAATGACTACTGGATCTAACTTTTCAATGGAAGTAAATTTTCCCTTCCTGCTCTCCGTTTTTTCACCTATTGATTATCTATCGCTACATGCTGAGGACTGAACGTTCCGGCGCAGAGATGAACGCACGGCGTCTCTGGGGACCTATATGACCCATTCAGCTCACCAATTGCTTGCTGTCAAATCTCTCCACGGAGAGATAATAAATGTTCCAGAGTGGAACTGATTATATGAACAGGTCTGTGCACGAATTAACCCCTTATTCTTAAAGGAAATCTACCATGACAATCCATCATGATAAACTTAAGGGACACTTACTCATAGATACCGGTACTGTGACTGTGGTAATCTAATATTTCTTATCCATGGCCTCCTTCCTTCTAAAAACCAACTTTTATAAATATGTAACAGAGACAGTAGGTGCCTGGGGGTGTTACCAGAGTCCTTCTGTACTGCAGCTTTTACAGGCTGCTACACTGTGCAGGAGCACTTGTCAACTCCCCTCAGCCTGCTGTAATCTCACACAGTCGGAGGGGGGGGGAAAGTGCTCTTGCACAGTGTAACAGCCTGTGAAGCTGCAGTACAGAGGGGCACTGGTAACACCCCACAAGAACCCTTATGGCTAATTAACAGAATTATAAAAGTTGATTTTAGAATGAAGGGGGCCACGTATAACCTAAGAAGGGAGTACCTGCAGCTGGACCACCCTCTGATCAGCAGGTTATCCCATAAAGGCGTTAAAAAAAGGATAACCCATTAGCAGCTTTCAGGTAGGGAATGAGATGTTATTTCTAGTATTCCCTTTACTTATTAAAAAAATCACCTCCGAAGTCATGTGACAATGAGCAGAGAAGAGTCATATTTTGCTCTTGGAAGGTGTCAAATTTAGAGTCTGAGGGCAGAGAGTGCCACTTGAGAATCTATGGCTCTATAGCACCTACAAATATGCTGCTGGAGGTACTTTATGCTTCAGCCTTGGGCGTTCCGTGTGCGGCCCATCACTCATCCATCAGGTGAAGTTACTAGAGCCGACTTGCTCGTTATCTTTAATATGACACCAGAACCATGCTTCAAGGTGCTACAGAACTGCAGATTATCTGAACTGACACTTCCCTTGACTCATCTCAGACAAAATATGACTCTTCTCTGTTCATTTTCAAATTACTTTGGAGTATTTTTTTTTTAAATAGGTAAACAAATAAGAATTCTACAAATAGTATTTCATACATCATAGGAGTTTAATGGGGTAATAAATGGTGGCAGGAGCCCTCTACAACTCCTGCCAGGCCTGTAAAAGTGAAAGGAAGCCATGAGATCATCTAATCCCTTCTGTAACGAACCCTAGGCCGTATTCACATGCCGTGTTTACACTGCGTGCAACATAAACGTGATGTAAATGCAATAACATTAATACACTGTCAATGTTCTGAATTGTAACTGAATGTAAACACAATGTCATGTGACCACGGCCTGATACTTCTGTATTGTAATGTATTGTGCATTGTACACTAAAATTATATAATCTATTAGTCTACCAGGTGTTCCTTAATCGTATCTAAAGGGGAACCTGACAGCTACACGGAGAGTCCTGCATTATTAGCACGATTTAGAATAATTCCATATCTTGACAGCAACCAGAGGTACTATCAATCATAAGAACGGACTTGATATACAACACTCAGCTCAGTGTATTGCATGCAGTGACATGGGAGACGTCACCTCCTATGATGACCTCCGGTACGTGGCACTCGTGTAAAGTTTCACAATCGCACTTCCTTGTGCATCTGCCAAGAGGTCATAAAGGTCACCCAAAACCAGACGACATTATTGCTAGGCAATATCCCTGGCGCTGTGATAAGTCCAGTGCAGGTTCTGACACGCTCAGAGGTGACTGCGGACAAGAACATAGTCATAAGGAAGGTTTTCCATTCAATGTTTAAAGTCCAGCTGACCCGTGGGGGTGCGGAATGTTAGGTCCTCCCCAAACTGATACAAAGGACCTCTTCTAGGGAACGGTTATCAATATAGTGGGGCAGATTTACTTACCCGGCCCATTCGCGATCCAGCGGCGCATTCTCTGCGGTGGATTCGGGTCCGGCCGGGATTCACTAAGGCAGTTCCTCCGACGTCCACCAGGTGGCGCTGAAGAGCATCGGAACACACTGGAGTTCACCGAGCCGGGCTGAGTGAAGGTAAGTGCAAGCTCCGCAACACATTTTTTTTTTTTTTAAATGCGGCGGTTTTTCCGAATCCGTCGGGTTTTCGTTCAGCCACGCCCCCCGATTTCCATTGCGTGCATGCCAGCGCCAATGCGCCAAAATCCGATTGCATGCGCCAAAATCCCGGGGCAATACAGGGAAATATTCGGGTAACATGTCGGGAAAACCCGAATCGGGCTCTTAGTAAATGACCCCCATTGAGTCCAGAAGGTCCCTTTAATTACTTCACCACCACCAGCACATTTCAAGTGGTCATATCTTCTGAGCCGTGGCACCTACCATTTGGCACCCAAATATAGCTCTGGTGTCATTTTAAAGAGGGAAAATCGACCTTTTAAGTATTGCATCAGGATTTTTGATAAAGTCGTAGTCAGAAATATTATTTGTTAATACACTTCTCACCTGTAACAGAGAAAATCTTAAAATTCTGTGCCACATAACAGAACATTAAAGAGGAGATTGTGCTCTTTAAGATGACACCAGAACTATAGGGGGAGATTTAACAGGGCTTATAACATCAGTTTTCTGGTGTACAAGCCCTGAAATAATCAAAATTATTGATTATCCTTGTGAACTGCCATGAACTGCGATTATTTCTCCCTTTATGCCACCACTATGCCAAGTGGGCGGGGCATAAAGGCGTCCCCTCCAGGTTCCTATAGCCTGCACCTCATTTACATGACTCTTACCCGTTATATTGATGGCAGCAGGACATGCAGCCTCCAGGTCTTCAGGCTCGGCGCTCCAGACGTGCACTTTGGAAGCAGATTGGCGTCTCCCAGACTTCTCCAGCAGGCTGACCACGTGCCGTCCTATAGTCTCCTCCACCGCCCCGGTCGTCTTCACCACTTCCAGCAGAATCTTCAGTAGATGCTTATTTGTTCTCTTCAGGCTTTTCCTACTGCAGAATACATTGTATATTAAAATACATCTCTCAATAGAATCAATGGGGTGAAAAACTTAATAGGAAAACCTCTCCGAATAGGACAGAGCCGCAGTACCAGACACTGCCACAGTAATATGTTTGGCACTGTGTCTGTGGGATGCAACTATTTTTTATACTTATTGCCTGGTACCCCCATAAACAAATATTAAAGGAAATCTACCAACAAAATCCATCCTGATAAACCAGGGACACTACTCATAGATCCAGGCACCGGGACTGTGGGAATCTTCTTATATGTGTTGTCCATGGCCTCCCTACTTCTAAAATCAACTTTTAAATTATGCTGATGAGCCCTAAGGGCTCTTGGATGCGTTACCAGTGCCCCTCCAAGCTGTAGATTTACATTGTCTCCCCCTCCCCTGCTCCCTCAGCACTTACCCCTCCCTCTGCCAGATGTAATCTCACACACATGGGATGAGGAAGTGCTCATGTACAGTGTAACAGTCTGCGAAAACAGCATGGAGGGGCTCTGGTAACACCCCCCATAGCCCTTTTGGTTCATTAGCATAATTGTAATAGCTGATTTTAGAAGGAAAGAGGCCATGGATAACAAATAAAAGAAGATCTGTCACGATGCCTGGATGGATGGGTAAATGTCCCTGGTTTAGCACGATGGAATTTGACAGATTTCCTTTAAGGGAGTGTCTGCTGCAAAATCGATCTTTCCACTTCTCAGAAAAGAAAAGGTCCACTGACTACGAAAGTTTAACAGATTAACAGAAATCTTAAGATCCTAAAGGTAATTCACATTGGATCACCAGCAATCAGTGGTGGAAGACATTAGCGAGTGTTCAGATTCCATGCAGTGCCACCCACAGGTGAAATGAAGTATTACACTGTGTCCAATGCAATCAATGGGCTTCCTACACAATACAGGGACATGATGGGTCCTCCAGCGTAGGGGACGTCTATCTAGCTGCTCTTTGCGCTGACTTTCTGATGAAGGGCTCAAAAATATGTGAATAATAGGAGATTTAATGGGTTCCAAAACCGAATCCATTAATTTTTATTTTGACGTCCGCAGGTAGACAGATGGTAATTTGGTAAAACATTGTAGCTGATGAGCTGTGTTTGTGTGTGTGTGTGTGTGTGTGTGGGGGGGGGGGGGGGGGGGGGTGAAGTGCCGACGCTACAATGCGGATCCTGCCCCACGTGTGCAGCAGATGAGGCCGATGATTGATGTGACATTTCCCTGTGCGCCTGCGGCCGGAAGCTGCTGCGGGAGATAAACCTGTCTGAATAAGCAGATTCACAAATGTGAACTCAACTTCTCGGAATAAACTGCAAAATAAGTCTGTGTTTATTCTCCAGATGCATCTAAAAAGAAAAAATCAAGCAATTTTGCAAATAGTTTTTAACTAAAAATCTACAACCGTTTGGTGTATACAGCTTCCACGTAAAGCTATGGGTTGTCATGGCAACAGACTACAAGTAAACCCAGTGTAGTCGGATCCTGCAATTGCATTCTCTTCTTTCTGCCCCCCTGTTTCTTGCTAAGGTAACATTTGGATACTCTAATGTAGCTTTTTGGAGATACAGAAATTGGCAAAGAGGTCTTTACAGTAAAAGTTAACCAGGATTAGAATAGGAACAAGACTTTCTTACAGAAACAGCGCCACAACTGTCCCCGGGTTGCACCAGGTACTGCAGCTCAGTTGCAGTGAAAAAGATAGAGCTGCAATACCACACGCAGCCTGAGGACAGAGGTGGCGCTGTCTCTAGAATAAAGAAGTTGTGTTTTTTTGGAACAAGTTTAGCTTAAATATTTGACTTCCACTGGAACTAAGCTGTAATTGCTATTGTCCATCTTAAAGGGGTTGTCCAGAATAAGAAAGACAAGAGTTCTGTTTTCCAAAAACAGCAACTTGCTGGTCCAAGATTGTTTCAGATACTTGAGTGTAGATCAATTAAAGCAAAAAGGACAGCAGCTCCAGCGAAATTTCCCCCCCCTCCCTCAGGACCTTGTGTACAAAACAGGGAACAGACAAAGGGATAAACACAAGGTGAATCACTTTCCCTGACGTGTGATACAAGAAATGAAGGAGATGAACTGAAAAGTGTTTGTGTGTAGGATGAAACCTACAACACACTGACCTGACCGAGCCAAAACAGGTTCAGCAGGGTCTCCCAGCAACCCACTGCCAGATCTATAGCTACTACCACTACTCCTACCAGATAGACGAGATAACACCAGTGACACTGTGATTATCCCTGTACTGTGACATCACTGTGTATATTATCTCTGTGCTGTGACATCACTGTGTGTATTATCCCTGTACTGTGACATCACTGTGTGTATTATCCCTGTACTGTGACATCGCTGTGTGTATTATCCCTGTACTGTGACATCACTGTGTGTATTATCCCTGTACTGTGACATCACTGTGTGTATTATCCCTGTACTGTGACATCACTGTGTGTATTATCCCTGTACTGTGACATCGCTGTGTGTATTATCCCTGTACTGTGACATCACTGTGTATATTATCTCTGTGCTGTGACATCACTGTGTGTATTACCCTGTACTGTGACATCACTGTGTGTATTATCTCTGTACTGTGACATCACTGTGTGTATTATCCCTGTACTGTGACATCACTGCGTGTATTATCCCTGTACCGTGACATCACTGCGTGCATTATCTCTGTACTGTGACATCACTGTGTGTATTATCCCTGTACTGTGACATCACTGTGTGTATTATCCCTGTACCGTGACATCACTGTGTGTATTATCCCTGTACCGTGACATCTCTGTGTGCATTATCCCTGTACCGTGACATCACTGTGTGTATTATGCCTGTACTGTGACATCACTGTGTGTATTATGCCTGTACTGTGACATCACTGTGTGTATTATCCCTGTACTGTGACATCGCTGTGTGTATTATCTCTGTACTGTGACATCGCTGTGTGTATTATCCCTGTACTGTGACATCACTGTGTGTATTATCTCTGTACTGTGACATCGCTGTGTGTATTATCCCTGTGCTGTGACATCGCTGTGTGTATTATCCCTGTGCTGTGACATCGCTGTGTGTATTATCCCTGTGCTGTGACATCGCTGTGTGTATTATCCCTGTGCTGTGACATCACTGTGTGTATTATCCCTGTACTGTGACATCACTGTGTGTATTATCCCTGTACTGTGACATCACTGTGTGTATTATCCCTGTACTGTGACATCACTGTGTGTATTATCCCTGTACTGTGACATCACTGTGTGTATTATCCCTGTACTGTGACATCACTGTGTGCATTATCCCTGTGCTGTGACATCACTGTGTGTATTATCCCTGTGCTGTGACATCACTGTGTGTATTATCCCTGTACTGTGACATCACTGTATGTATCATATCTGTACTGTGACATCACTGTGTGTATTATCCCTGTACTGTGACATCACTGTGTGTATTATCCCTGTACTGTGACATCACTGTGTGTATTATCCCTGCACTGTGACATCACTGTGTGTATTATCCCTGTACTGTGACATCACTGTGTGTATTATCCCTGTACTGTGACATCACTGTATGTATTATCCCTGTACTGTGACATCACTGTGTGTATTATCCCTGTACTGTGACATCACTGTGTGTATTATCCCTGTACTGTGACATCACTGTGTGTATTATCCCTGTACTGTGACATCACTGTGTGTATTGCCCCTGTACTGTGACATCACTGTGTGTATTGCCCCTGTACTGTGACATCACTGTGTGTTTTATCCCTGTACTGTGACATCACTGTGTGTATTATCCCTGTACTGTGACATCACTGTGTGTATCATCTCTGTACTGTGACATCACTGTGTGTATCATCTCTGTACTGTGACATCACTGTGTGTATTATCCCTGTACTGTGACATCACTGTGTGTATTATCCCTGTCCTGTGACATCACTGTGTGTATTATCCCTGTACTGTGACATCACTGTGTGTATTATGCCTGTACTGTGACATCACTGTGTGTATTATGCCTGTACTGTGACATCACTGTGTGTATTATGCCTGTACTGTGACATCACTGTGTGTATTATCCCTGTACTGTGACATCACTGTGTGTATTATCCCTGCACTGTGACATCACTGTGTGTATTATCCCTGCACTGTGACATCACTGTGTGTATTATCCCTGTACTGTGACATCACTGTGTGTATTATCCCTGTACTGTGACATCACTGTGTGTATTATCCCTGTACTGTGACATCACTGTGTGTATTATCCCTGTACTGTGACATCACTGTGTGTATTATCCCTGTACTATGACATCACTGTGTGTATTATCCCTGTACTGTGACATCGCTGTGTGTATTATCCCTGTACTGTGACATTACTGTGTGTATTATCCTGTACTGTGACATCACTGTGTGTATTATCCCTGTACTGTGACATCACTGTGTGTATTATCCCTGTACTGTGACATCACTGTGTGTATTATCCCTGTACTGTGACATCACTGTGTGTATTATCCCTGTACTGTGACATCGCTGTGTGTATTATCCCTGTACTGTGACATCACTGTGTGTATTATCCCTGTACTGTGACATCGCTGTGTGTATTATCCCTGTACTGTGACATCACTGTGTGTATTATCCTGTACTGTTACATCTATGTGTGTATTAACCCTGTACTGTGACATCACTGTGTGTATTATCCTGTACTGTGACATCACTGTGTGTATTATCCCTGTACTGTGACATCACTGTGTGTATTATCCCTGTACTGTGACATCACTGTGTGTATTATCCCTGTACTGTGACATCACTGTGTGTATTATCCCTGTTCTGTGACATCACTGTGTGTATTATCCCTGTACTGTGACATCACTGTGTGTATTATCTCTGTACTGTGACATCACTGTGTGTATTATCTCTGTACTGTGACATCACTGTTGTGTATTATCCCTGTACTGTGACATCACTGTGTGTATTATCCCTGTACTGTGACATCACTATGTGTATTCTCTGTACTGTGACATCACTATGTGTATTATCCCTGTACTGTGACATCACTGTGTGTATTATCCCTGTACTGTGACATCACTGTGTGTATTATCCCTGTACTGTGACATCACTGTGTGTATTATCTCTGTACTGTGACATCACTGTGTGTATTATCCCTGTACTGTGACATCACTGTGTGTATTATCCCTGTACTGTGACATCACTGTGTGTATCATCTCTGTACTATGAAACCAAGCAGAGAATTCTCATGTCTATCCTTTCCCTATAACAATGATTTATGTCTCAGGCCTCTAACAATGACTGTTCATGTGAAGGTTATTACAATGAAGCTCTGCCAAAAATCATAGATCAAAGTCCACTTTTATAGGAAACGGTCTTCGCATGCAATTTTCAGGGAGGAGTCATGTGGGAGGGGTCACACACAGCATTACCTGTCCCCGGTGACATCACTGCTGAGGTTCCCCTCGTCCGCCCTCGGCTCCCCATCTCCTTGCTCGCACTCCCAGTCTTGCTCTTTGCTCTCGGGCTGCAGGAGACGACGTTCATCCTGGGTTAATTTTTGCAAAGGTAAAGAGGATAAGAGAGAGAGGAATCCCGTCATTCCGGAGTCAGCTCAGAGACGCAGCGACGCTCCGGATCATGGAAAATATGCATGAAACTTTCATATCTAACTTCTAGCATAACAAGTCATGCAGGAGGCAGCGGAGGAGAAAACATTGTGCTATTAGCATGCGGTGACATTGCTGCAGACAACACTACGGTAACCATAGACAGGGGGGGGGGAGCCGTCATCCAAACACACAGGCTCCGCCCCCTGCTATCGGGATACAACGGGAGGAAAGGTAAACAGTGTCCAGGCATTGGAAGGAGCTCAGCATCCGGACATGACCGTACCTGTGTCTGAGAGCTGCTATCCTGCAGCGGGCGCGCCTGCCCCCTCCCCGACACCTCCGCACGGGTCACCCCCAGGGTCTCCAGCTCCGCACAGGTCACCCGCAGGGTCTCCAGCTCCGCACAGGTCACCCGCAGGGTCTCCAGCTCCGCACAGGTCACCCGCAGGGTCTCCAGCTCCGCCAGCAGCTGCTGCTCCCTGTCCGTGGCCTGAGGATCACTCATCACAGACGCGTCCTAGACAAATCACACTCAGGTCACTGGACTGATACATAGTTTATGTTTCCTGAGATAAAAATATCCTTTCATTCTATTGTTCGTAAGAAAAGACCCTGGGTATAGAGCCCCTCGTGTGCCAGGAAAGGGGCAAACATATAGGTAAAGGAAGTAGTAATAATATAATAAGTTATTACTACCAAGATGAAAATGGAGAAGAAAAAGTAGAAAATGAAAAAGAAGAATATGAAGAAGAGGAAGAAAAAGAAAATAAGGACAAAATAATAGTAATATGTAAATAATAATGAATCAATAATAATAAAAATTAGAAACTATTCAGAATGCTATAAGGATAAATCATAACAATATTGAAAAAATAATGCTATAATAATAGCAGAATAAAACCCCCCCATCACCACGACCAAGGAAGAAAACTCAGAAGTGGAATTTGGGCTGGAGGGGAGAGGAGGGGACGTCTGTCTGTAGGTTGTCAGGTTACATTACTGTCCCGTTCTGCCAGGAGGCAGGGGGACACGAGGCAGGACACGTCTTGTCCGCTCTTCATCACGTACAAAGTTACCATCCGCCTTCTTCTTAAAGGATAAGAATAGCGCAGTCCGTGGTACCAGTACCACAGAACCTCTATCTATTACAGTTCTGTGCCCGTGTTTTGCCTTGAAAAAGCAAAACAAATAAGATTAAATATTCTGAAAAAGAGAAACCAGACCTGGAGCTATCAGTTTGGAAAGGGTTAAACATACGATAAAAATCCCTTTAACCAATTCAGGCTCAGGCTGGAGACTTCGGAGAATTTAAAGGGGATGACCATTCTGCTCCATACATCTCAATGGAGCTGGCGGAGTTCGTCAGGGTTTTGATTCTCTGTATTTTTTTTTTTTTTGTTAACTACTATTTTTGCTCTTCGAATTTTTGGGTCATCTCAGATAATCATATGTTACCCTAAAAGAAAACTTTAATTTGTGGTCCTCATCACCTTCTGTTAATGTTGATATATCACTTGTTTAGTTTGGGGAGAACCTGTCAGCAGATATGACCATACAGACAGAAAGCAGCGATATGTATTGTCCCTGTAGAGATGTGTTATCATACAGCTGTATTTGTTGTTAGTAGCAGCAGAACTGTGATATATTGAACATCTACAAGTGCATTAGTGGCTTGTCTTCATAATGCTGTGCTCTTTGCAGCCAGTGTTCGGTATTGTCCCTGGGGAGATGTGTAACCACTTCTTTGTGTATGTTGTTAGTAGCAGCAGAACAGTGCAATATGGATTTATTTTTAAGCATTGTAGCTTCTCCAAGTGCACTGGGGAGGGGGGGCTTACCCTGACACTGCACTGCTCATAGCTCTCTGAACTGATTTGTTTTATAGCAGTTTCCCTTCTTCTTCTAAAATGTGTGTATGTTGTTAGTAACAGCAGAACTGTGAAATTTAAAATTAGATTTCTGAAAAGAAGGGGACTTTGGGTCTCACACTGCTGTACTCTTAGCTCGCTGGAATTAAATTGCTATATAGAAGCTTCTACTCTTCTCTGTATAAAAATTAAAGCCACCTCATGGGTGACTACTACAGCAGTCAATGGCCACATGGCTACGGCTGGGTGGGCAAACATTGGGCACGCTGGAGAGGAGGAGAAGCGAGTACTTCTTGCCCCTCCCCTCTCCACAGAGAATAGTGGCGCATGGCTCCATCTTTTCTGCGGCGACGGCACAGAACAGTAAGCACACCGTGTGCTCACCGTACTGAGCTGGGACGCATAGACAACTATGGGGGATGTATGCACCGTATATATACGATCCCCATACATTCGTCTGCATGGACCCTAAAAGCACAGCAGTGTAAGGACACATACCAGTCAGCTACCATAAGCTACAATCCTTGAGTATAAATCTCCATTTCACAGGCCTGCTGCTACTTACAACATAAACAAAGTTATGGTTACACATCTCTCTAGGGGACAAGGGACTAACACTGGCTGTAGGCCGATTGGTCAAGGCCGCTGACAAAATTTTCTTTGTTCTCTCATTGAGAACAAATACAAATGTATCAGGGGTTTAGGAGGATTATCAGATGATTTGCCCGATCAATAACACATTGGGGCTTATTTACTAAGGGTAGCCGAACGCACTTTCGTTGGACTGTTCGCAGTTTTTGGGATTTACGCAGCTAAGACAAGTATTTAACAGGGGTTAGCGCTGGGCTTGTGTCGCACGCACTCGGATTGTGGCGCAGCTGTGCTGCTTCCATGCGACAGAAATCGGGGGCGGCCATCCAGATTAAGCGCAGGATTTAAGATTCAAATTGAGTCACAAGCCAAGCACTTGCATGCACCAGGAAGAAGAAGGTGAACTCCTGGGACCTGAGCGGGGAAGCGACACATGCAGGATATCGGGTGCACGATCTTAGTGAATCGCGGCACAGCGCATGATCGTCGGACAATGGACTTTCTGTGAACTCCGCGGGACCCAGTAGGTATGTGTGCCCCAACTTGGCAGCAGAGTTCCTTACCTCCACCAGCTGTGCCCTGAGCCTGTGCACCTCTAGCAGCAGCTGCTCCTGGTCATACATCTGCCTCTCCAGCTGTGCGGCATGTGCCAGTCTCAGGGCCTCCGCGGCTTGTTGGTATTCCTGCTCCTGCCTCACCAGCTCCTGCCTCATGTCCTCCACCTTCTCCTCGTACATTTGCTTGAACTTGGCGCCTTCTGCTCCCATTGCTACCATGTGGTTATAGTCCTGAAAATATTTGCAAAAAAAATAACATTTAAAACTAATTATATAATTCCTCAAAATACGCCTCTAGTGGTTTCTGGGTTTTTTTTAATTGCATTTACGACAATATAAAGAAAAAACTTGTGTATATGTTCTCCTTTTTATCTCTGTAGCCAGAGTGCCTTCCCATACATTGCAGGCTGCTCTGTCAGAGATCTTATATATGTCGGCTCTGTTTAAAGCTTTAAGCTCTGTTCACCTGGATCTACACAATAATGACATCTTTACAACCCTAAATAAGAAAACCTTTGGAAACATCAAAATGAATATAATTTATAAGGGCTATAGAAGGCAGGACAGGCCAGAGCAGCCTGCAATGTATGTGAAAACATCCCGGCTGCAGAAGACAAATGAGGAAGAATTATAACCTTCTCTGTACAAAGGGAGACTTCTAGGATCTGCCGTCCTGTTTACTGTCCTGAAAGTCCCTTAGAAGTCAAGAGAGCCCAAACATGTTTGGAAGTGCTCCTTTTTATCCCTGTAGCGAGCATGCGTTCTCATACACTGCAGGCTGCTCTGTCAGGGATCCTATATGTTGGCTCTGTTTGTAGCTTTTATCTCTGCTCTCCTGGAAGTACACAATAATGCCATCTTTACAACCCCATATTTAAAAAGAGTTTGGGAACATCAAATGGGATATAATTAATAAGAGCAACAGAAAGCAGAACAGGACACAGCCGCCTGCAATGTATGCGAAAGCATGTCGGCTGCAGAAGTCAAAGGAGGCAGAATTTTAACTTTCCTCTTACAAAGGGAGACTACTAGAAACTGCCTGAATCTGCCTATTTTGTAACTATAGGGTCGTAAAGATGGCATTATTGTGTACTTCCAGGAGAGCAGAGATAAAAGCTACAAACTGAGCCCACATATTGGATCCTTGACAGAGCAGCCTGCAGTGTATGAGAACACATCCTGGCTACAGAGATGAAAAGAAGAACAAATAAACATGTTTGGGCTTACTTGACCTCTAAGGGACTTCCAGGACGTCTCTGTCCTTGTAGCCAGCATGCGTTCTCATATACTGTAGACTGCTCTGTCAGGGATCCAATATGTTGGCTCTGTTTGTAGCTTTTATCTCTGCCCTCCTGGAAGTACACAATAATGCCAATTTTACAACCCTATAGTTAATAAAAGCTATAGAAAACAGAACAGGACACAGCTGCCTTCAATGTATGTGAAAACAAGGCGGCTACAGAGGACAAATGAGGCAGAAATATAACCTGCCCTGTACAAAGGGAGACTTCACCGTCCTGTCTGCTGTCCTGGAAGTCCCATAGAAGTCAACACCGCAGAAATATGTAATGTCACATACAAACCAATACAAAAGTAAGTACAAAAAGGTAAAGTAATGCAAAAAGTGTACCACGGATTTGCCTTATAGACACCTTCTGACCTCTGCTATCCCAGTGGCATAGCAAAAATAGACAGTATATGTTACAGCATAGCTCGGTGTCACATCCAGCTACTTACAGCGACTTTGTTCACTGGCCGCGCTCTCCTCACTGCCGGACTGATCCTCTCGGACTTCTCCTCTCTACTTGTACAAATATTTGACTTTCTTCAATCAGTAAGACAATTTCCAACACAACTCCGTCGCTTTCTTTCCCAGCATCATGTGATTCTCCCAGTGTCATGGACCACTTGGCATCATAGACTGTGCTGACGGAGAACTCCCAGTGCTGAGACTACTAAGCCGCTCAGACTCACTGGGTGGATTCGGGCAACCACCAAATAATAGAGTGTTCCCCAACATGTGAATATCAATAGATTTTATAATTGTAGAGATGCTATAGGTCAGTGATGGCAAACCTTTTAGACACCGAGTGCCCAAACTACAACCAAAACCTGCGTATTTTTCGCAAAGTGCCAATGTGACAATTTAAGCAGTAACTTATTACTCCCTGCTCTGGCACAGGTTTAAATTGTATAGGCACCTGAGGACACCAATACGATAGAAAGAAGGAGAACAAGTTTGGATTATCATTGTAGCTTCCTTCTGGGGTCCTGGGCTGTCTGGGACTGCAAGAGGCCTTGAGTCCTGTTTGGCAAACTCTACCCTGGGGTGATGGAAAGGGTGCCCATAGAGAGGGCTCTGAGGGCCACCTCTGGCACCCGTGCCATAGGTTCGCCACCACTGCTATAGGTGTTTGGGGGAGGACAGGGGTAGCAGTTCTATTCCTTTACCTATTCTATACACATGTATTGCTTGGCTGAGCAAAGTGTGCAAAGTGTGCATGTGCATAGAGCAAACAGAAGAAGGGAGGGTGGCGCAACTAAAATGCCAGACTGTAGGTTACCCCAGGGCTGTATGCTTATAGGAGTAAGCTGGTGCTCAGTACGAGAAAGCATTGAGGCAAAATACACAGTCCATAAAGACAATTACAGCGCTCACCAATCTTCTTAGAGTCTATTAATTTGTTCAACGTACTTACATCAACATCGTACAAGACGTCTACGGGGGACACACGGGAAAGCGTTCACCGCTTCGCCCTGATTAGCGCTTCTCCGTGTAGTCACATGATTCAGAGCGTCACATGTTTACACCACCTGACTACGCAAGCCACTCCTTGTTAAGGGGTGGAGTTATTATGTATCACTCCATGGACTGCTGCAAGGCTGGGGGGGGGGGTATATCAATAGGACCTACAGATTACCCCTTGTTACTAAATATTTGCATACTGCAGAAATAGTAAATGTAATGTCAATAATGCCTATAGCAATGAACACGTATACATTACAATCCAAGAACGTCACAAAAACACTGGAACAGGCAGGACGCCACACAAAAAAGATGGGGTGGAGAACAAAAACAATGTAGCCTCTACCAAGATGGTCGCTACGCTGAGACGGGAAGGAGCGACGAGTATCAACGTCCATATCCCAGGACCTAGCCCCTAGAGAACCCAAAATATCATGAGATCTGACCGTATACTGTAATATCAAATAGGGAGAGAGAACATCCGGGAACTTTCCTTGTTGAAGCCTAGTTACCCTTTAAAGGGAACCTGTCATCAGGAGACCCATTTGTAGCACTCCCCCAGTCCCCACAGAGTATAGTACATACACTGCCAAAGTGTTTTTGTATAAAAAATATCTTTTTTTCTGTAAAACCTATGTTATATTGTACCTTTCATTAGTATCTGCTGTGTGACTAGGCAGTTGCCCACTGGGAGGGGCTGGAAAGGAGCAGTCCCCCCCCCCCACCCTTGGGAAACATGTGACCTTTTCAAATATATGAATAACTCCCCACACTCGGGATTGGCTGTAGAGGAGCAGGGGGCGTCGCTAAGCCAAGTGATGGGTGTTTTCATATATTTGAAAAGGTCACATGGAGAAGCTGTTTCCCAAGGGTGGGGGGGACTGCTCCTTTCCAGCCCCTCCCATTTGGCAACTGCCTAGTCACACAGCAGAAGCTAATGAAAGGTACAATATAACAGATCTTTTTTTCTGAAAAACCAATTTTTAATACAAAAACACTTTGGCAGTGTATGTACTATGCTCTGTGGGGACTGGGGGAGTGCTAAAAATGGGTCTCCTGGTGACAGGTTCCCTTTAAAAAATATAATCAATTTTATCCTTCAAGCCCAAGGAACCACAACATCCATTTAGCCTTTCTTGTGAGAAGCTCATGAGGTCTATCCCCCCCAAAAGTTAAAGTGGTTACCACCTCTGTGCCGGCAAATCTCAAAACTTGGGGGTTGGCATTATGAACTTCTGGAATGTGTTTGACTATTCGGGGGGCACCACCGCCCATACTGGTCTCACGTGTTCCCTCAATCTAGTGTGTAGCGAATAGTTTTGCCTGTATAGAACTTTTTGCAGGGACACACAATCAGATACACAACGTATGTCGACTTGCAGGTGATAAAATGTTGTACTCGGACTATTTGATCTCCAAATTTGAGAACCTTCTCTTTCATATTTTGGTTACAACGTGCAAAAAGTAAATGCACGTAAAGTTACCCTCCAGTATCCTGTCTGTACTACACTGTGTCCTTAATTCATTCACCCCCAGGGTTATAATACAATGAGAATGTGAAGCCTTGACTGATGTATCCGTCTAGTAACACTGCGCTGTAATAGAGCAGCTTCATCTAGTTCTTTGGCTCTTACATGAGCTTTTTAACTAGAATTTTAGGAAATCCCTTGTTCTCCAGCCTTGTCTTTGAATCATTGGAGTGATCAATAAAACCCTCTAGGGAGTTGTTTATATTCCAGAGTCTGACAAATTGTCCAGGAAGGGCTATGCTGTTCTTATGAATCTTTGAGGGTAAAATACCATTTAGGCTTTTTCGTGGTTTTCTCATGAATACAGGATAGGGCCTAACTTATTGATGGGTGGGGGGCTCAGTGAGGATTGCAGCGGGAGCCCCCCTCCTCCGTCCCGACTGCAGCGGGAGCCTCCCCCCTCCGTCCCGACTGCAGCGGGAGCCTCCCCCCTCCGTCCCGACTGCAGCGGGAGCCTCCCCCCTCCGTCCCGACTGCAGCGGGAGCCTCCCCCCTCCGTCCCGACTGCAGCGGGAGCCTCCCCCCTCCGTCCCGACTGCAGCGGGAGCCTCCCCCCTCCGTCCCGACTGCAGCGGGAGCCTCCCCCCTCCGTCCCGACTGCAGCGGGAGCCTCCCCCCTCCGTCCCGACTGCAGCGGGAGCCTCCCCCCTCCGTCCCGACTGCAGCGGGAGCCTCCCCCCTCCGTCCCGACTGCAGCGGGAGCCTCCCCCCTCCGTCCCGACTGCAGCGGGAGCCTCCCCCCTCCGTCCCGACTGTAGGTTTCAGGAGAATGCAAACAATGAAGATAACCAAACATATATTTTTTTACTTAAAACCTCTTACCTCTTCATTGAGGACCACAGTCTTTTCCTTGGGAAGAGGATCCAGCACTTGACTTGTATCCTCGGAGAAACAATCTTCAGGATGTTCTGTGGGAGTGACAGGCGACCCCTCCAGTGACGCCTCATCTTGAAGCTTCTGATCATCTTGCTCCGCCTTCTCTGCAGGGGTCTCACTCCGCTCCTCTGGAGACTCTCTGTGTTCTGTTGCGTCTTTGAGGGATGCCAGGCGTGCCAGCTCTGTCTGCTGGGCAAATGCGATGGCCATCTCTACAATAACCTAATGGCAGGAGAGAAAAATTGTCAGATCGGTGGGGGGTCTGGATGACAGCAACTCTCCAACTTGTCTACCAGGTACAACACCACCCATTCTATAGTGGCTGAACCTGGCATTGCAGCTTAGTCTCACTCACTGCTATGGGACTGAACTTCTCTGAAGTGCAATACCGAACTCATCCGCAGCTAAAAGTAGGGCGCCACCCCTGAAAGAAATTTAAGCAATGCCCAGTAGCCACTAACATTTAGGCGATTAGTGGAGGTGCAGATATTAATGACCTAGTCTAATGATATACAATGATTGTGAAGCTAGAGCTCCCCTTTAAAGGCTGCAAACCATATAACTTATGACCATATGTCCGGATGTGGAAATCTTGCTCTACTGCTGTTGTACCGTAACCGATTTAATAGTAATGGTGCATCACAACAAGAAGACATTTTGGAGGACCCCATTATCAAATTATCCACCAATCAGCATACGGAAGAGACGAAAGCCTCTCTACTTGCTCACCAAGCACAGCGCCATATATGATACAGTGGCTGTGCTTAGTACTGCAGCCACTTCAATGGGTCATGAATGCAATAGAGCAGGTAACTCCTACAGAAACCGAAAGAAATATCCGATGTCTGAGCCCCAAATGACATGCGGATCTGAACCCACCAAGGAATAACCCAAATAACCTGTTTAAACTCATCGCACGAGTTAATTAGATCTCACACCACAAACTGGAATAAAACGTATATGATAAAAGATGCAATTGTTGTTTTGTGCCAAATCCCGCCACTTTTGGCTCCTTTGCGCCCCACCCCTCACTTCTCTGAAGCTAGGGGGTGTCCAGATGTGTGTGGCTTCATTACGGATAGACGCCATGATGCGAATGTGAACAGAGCCATAACCTGATCTCTGGTAGATCTCAACTCTTTTGGGTATACAAGTAGACAGATTTATGTAACAGCCTCCCAGAAAGTGTGGAAAATCCAAAAACTGGTACTGATCACTGAAACGGGGTGCTCATTATAGAGTCATACACTGATCCGCTCTGCCGTATTAGACCGAGACAGGATAGCGGAGCCTGGAAACCTGATCCTCCATTGATAGCCGCTTCTACGGCAACGAAACCAGATCCGGGGGGAGAATAAAGGGACGGAGAAAGTGCCGGGTTCTACCTGACTGGGCCGTGACCTGGAGTGAAGGACGGCAGAGCAGATGGCAGAGCCACAGCCAGAGCTCTGCAGATGTTTAAGTCATTATACAATTCATTGAACAATAACCAAAGTATTATCCCTGGAGACATGTGTAATCATATCTTTGTGTGTGTTGTTAGTAGCAGCAGGACTGTGAAATATGGATTTATAGTAATGTAGTATAGTATAGTAATACTTGTAGAGGCATGTCCTCACACTGCTGTGCTCTGTGCTGCCCTAGAGATTTGTAATGTTATGCCGTTGGTGGAGATTCTACAATCCTGGAATAGAAATCCACATGTCACAGTTCTGCTGCTCCAAAGTTCAATGGAGGCATGTCCTCACACTGCTGTGCTCTGTAGCCAGTGTCATGTACTGCCCCTAGAGATTTGTGTCATGGTACCTTTAATTTAGGTTGTTGGTAGAAGGACTGTGAAATGCAAATTTATATTCCAAGATCGTAGATTTTCTAAATGCACTTGAGTAGTGTCCTCACACTGCTGTGCTCTGTGCTCTCTGAAGCCAGTGCCTTTTTGTATTTTGTTACTAACTGCGGGACTGTGTAATGTGGATTTTTATTCTAGGATTATAACTTCTCCAAGTGCACGAAGGAGGTGTCCTTACACTGCTGCGCTCTTTGCAGCCAGTGTTAGGTATTGGCCCTAAAGATCTGTGTCATCATACCTTTATGCATGCATGTTAGTAGCAGCATGACTGTGAAATGTGGATTTATATTCCAGGATTGTAGCTTCTCTAAGAGTACTGGGTGTCCTCACACTGCTCTGCACTGCATTCTCTGCAGCCAGCATTAGGCATTGACCCTGGATAAATGTGTAATCAGACCTTTGTGTGTGTTGTAAGTAGCAGCAGGACTGTGAAATGTGGATTTATGGATTCAGTCTTATGTGAAATCTCACATATCACCCCAAATCTTCCCAAAGTCAGGCAAATATGACTCTTTTCATCCCATTTTCCAGGGATGAGTCAAGTTCAGTGGTGGAAAGGGGAGGAGGGTGTCACTTTAGAAGCCCCTATCTTCTGTTCTATAGCACCTACAGATATGCTACTGGAATCATATTAAAAGGTAGAATCTGAAAGTTGAGATCCTGATCTAGTTTACGGTTCTGAGAGCTACAGAACTGGACATGCAGGTAGTTAAAATAGGTGGGAACTGGATCTTTATCTGCAGTTCACATTTCCATCTATGTCTTTAACTGTCTCCATCTCTGGGACAAGGCCATAAGCCTGATGTAATCTAAAAGATGAGAATGTTATCTTTAATCTGAAACAAAAGATACTTTTCTAGGCGCTATAAAACAGAAGATGGGGCTTCTGAACTGACACCTCCCTGCATCCGCTAAACTTGACTCATCTCATGTGAGACGAGTCATATTTGCCTGAATTTGGAGGATAATTTTTTTTTATAGGTAAATGAATGAGATTTCACATAAAACTGGAAATTCTATAAAGGACATTTTATACCCGACCTGAGGGGGCTAGTGGTTTAGTGGGGTAAAACCTGGTGACAGGTTCTCTTTAAGGCTTGGGGGTTAGACTGGACCATCAGCATTCAACTAACAAATCCTTCTATGATGTCTATCTCAGACCAAAGAACAGAAATATTGGGGCTCATTTACTAAGGGCTCCGCGCCTGCACTTTCGTCGGGTCTCCCCCAAATTTTTCCGTTTTGCAGCGAATTCCACCGTGATTTTGGCACACGCGATCAGATTTTGGCGCAATTGCGCCGGCTTTCATGCGACCGAAATTGGGGGCGTGGCCGTCGGACAACCCGACGGATTCGGAAAAACTGCGGAATTTAAAAAACGAAATGTGTCGCAAGATCAGCACTTACATGCACCGGGAAGAAGAAGGTGAACTCCAGCGGACCTCAGCGCAGCAGCGACACCTACTGGATATCGAGCGCACTACCTTAGTGAATCCCAGCAGAACCCGTTTCCTCGTCGGACAACGCGCCATGGGATCGCGACTGGACCGGGTAAGTAAATGTGCCCCAATGAGAATACACATCTTGCACAGCAGGGTCGGGGTAGTGATACTACTCTGGTGCCCTCAGACCCACTATCTATAAAACCTTCCTAATTTGTAGTAGTAGGGACAGGGCATCCTTACCCGAGCTACCTCCTCCTCCATCTTCTCCTGGAAACGCTCCTCCACTAGCTGATTTAAGTCTTCAGGCTCCTTCTCCTCGGGGATGGGATACAATGGCGTCTCCTGGAAGCTGCCATGGAGGATTTCGTGCTTGGCGTTCGTCAGGCGGATGATCTCCTGTTTCAAAGCTTCGCTCTCTTTGTCGCGTTCTTTGGTCAGTTGAGCTCGGAGCTGATCCAGTTCCGCTTCATGCTGCTTCTTTAAGGCGTTTACCTCTTCGACGTACTTAGAGTACAGCGCCTGCCTCAGAGTCTGCAGCTGATGATAGATTGGGCCGAAGGGCTGGCGTAGAGAATGATCCCCCATTTGTGCCGGGTCTTCGATCTATACAGTTAGGATGAAAATAAAGCGGATTTATAATCACATTCAGAGCTGACGCATCTATAGAGGGTCATTTTTCTGATACAAATCTTCTGCATGGATCTAGAAATAAATCACAAAATTCTACTAACATGCAGCCACCACTAGGGGGAGCCGAGGAGCTCAGAGCAGACACATTAATTATTCTTCTGTAACATGTCTGCAAGATCCCTCCAGTGCTAAAGGGTCACTCTTTACAAAAATTATAGATTATAGAGAAACCATCCACAAGCTGCTCTGTTTGCATACATAGGAGACATATATAGGGTGGCACGGTGGTTAGCATTACAGCCTTGCAGCACTGGGGTCCTGGGTTCACGTCCCAGGGTCAACATCAGCAAAAAGAGTTTGTATGTTTTCTACGTGTTTGCAAGCGTTTCCTCCGGTTTTCTCCCACACTCTCCCATACTGGTAGGTTGATTAGATTGCAAGCCCCATTGGGGACTGATTTTGCAAAAAGCTCTGTGTAGTGCTGCGTAATTTGTATGCGTTATATAAATAAAGGAATTGTTATTATTATTAGATTGGACTCCCCATCGCTGATCTAGTCTTCCACAATCCTTTATTCTCTAAAGGCTTTGGCGATGCTTATTTGTATTTGGTGCTGCCAATAAAGCTTCTTGAATTGAAAGGTAGATTATAGATAATTGTGAGATAGACATATAGCTGGATACATAGAAATGTAGATGTTAGTGTGAGTTGTGTGTGGCAGGAACATTTGAGGGTGGTAGCATACACCCCAGGCAGATAGATATATAGATTGATATACATATAGATAGCTAGATATGAGATAGATAGATAGATAGATATGAGATAGATATGAGATAGATAGATAGATAGATAGATATGAGATAGATAGATAGATAGATAGATAGATATGAGATAGATAGATAGATAGATAGATATGAGATAGATAGATAGATAGATAGATATGAGATAGATAGATAGATATGAGATAGATAGATAGATATGAGATAGATAGATAGATATGAGATAGATAGATACATAGATAGATACATAGATAGATAGATAGATAGATAGATAGATAGATAGATAGATATGAGATAGATGCATAGATATTAGATAGATAGATAGATAGATAGATATGAGATAGATAGGAGATAGATAGATAGATAGATGATAGATAGATAGATATGAGATAGATAGATAGATAGATAGATAGATAGATAGATAGATAGATATGAGATAGATGCATAGATATTAGATAGATAGATAGATAGATATGAGATAGATAGGAGATAGATAGATAGATAGATGATAGATAGATAGATATGAGATAGATAGATAGATAGATATGAGATAGATAGATAGATATGAGATAGATAGATAGATAGATAGATAGATAGATAGATAGATATGAGATAGATAGATAGATAGATAGGAGATAGATAGATAGATAGATATGAGATAGATAGATAGATAGATAGATAGATAGATAGATATGAGATAGATAGATAGATAGATATGAGATAGATAGATAGATAGATATGAGATAGATAGATAGATAGATATGAGATAGATAGATATGAGATAGATAGATAGATAGATAGATAGATAGATAGATAGATAGATACATAGATAGATAGATAGATAGATAGATAGATAGATATGAGATAGATGCATAGATATTAGATAGATAGATAGATAGATAGATAGATAGATAGATATGAGATAGATAGGAGATAGATAGATAGATAGATGATAGATAGATAGATATGAGATAGATAGATAGATAGATAGATAGATAGATATGAGATAGATGCATAGATATTAGATAGATAGATAGATAGATATGAGATAGATAGGAGATAGATAGATAGATAGATGATAGATAGATAGATATGAGATAGATAGATAGATAGATATGAGATAGATAGATAGATATGAGATAGATAGATAGATAGATAGATATGAGATAGATAGATAGATAGATAGGAGATAGATAGATAGATAGATAGATATGAGATAGATAGATAGATAGATAGATATGAGATAGATAGATAGATAGATAGATAGATATGAGATAGATAGATAGATAGATATGAGATAGAGAGATAGATAGATAGATAGATATGAGATAGATAGATAGATAGATATGAGATAGATAGATATGAGATAGATAGATATGAGATAGATAGATAGATAGATAGATATGAGATATATAGATAGATAGATAGATAGATAGATATGAGATAGATACATAGATATGAGATAGATAGATGCTGATGGTAGTGTGAACTTAGCCTAACGCTGCAAACAAAGGTCCAAGGAAAACATAAACATAAAGCATGTATAGGTGTGCAGGTAGTAGTATGTACATGATCACTTACCACCAGCTAGTACCACATATGAGGTCACCTGGTGGCACTGCTGTCATCCATGCCCCTGTATACCACGCGCTTCCTGTATACACTGCTGCTTGTGTTACCAGGGGAGTGGACGCAGATGGAGTTGCACAAACAAAGACTGATATGAGCCGCGCTGATCCTTCCCCTGTGATGTTTACCTTTAACAAGTCGCTAGATGGAGTAATCAGACTCTGGAATATGGCGAATTCCTCTGACCCCAGCTCCACTGCCACCTCCGGCTTATACAACTCCCTGTCAACAGAACACAGTAACAGTAAAGATACAGCAATGCAAACACAAATCCAAACGCGAGGGGATGGTCGGGGATGAAATGTTCTTTCTATAATCTCCTCGTATGAGAAACCATGTGTTTACCTTTAAAAAAAAAATCGCCTGCAAAAGTCATGTTAAAATAAGCAGAAGAGAGTCATATTTTGCCTGAGATGAGTCAAGTTTGCCTTCACTTTGCCTTCTGAGTGTCACTTGAGACGCCCCCTATCTTACGTTCTATAGCACCTGCTATAGATAAGCATCTAATCTTACAGATCAAATTAGGTTTGTGTTTCTGTGAGCATAAGAATCCAATAAAGACAATCAAAAAAATAAGTGGGAATTGGATCTTTATCTGCAGCGCACATTGTCAACTCTCTCTTTATTTGTAACCCTGGTTCTGTATCACACAGAAACATTTGCCTAATCCAAACTGAAAGATGAAATTCTTACCTGACACCAACCAAGGTTCTAGGTGCTATGGAAGTGCTTCTCCCTTTTCATGCTCGCCCCCTGGGCCAAAAAGTGTCTCGCCCCCCTGGGCCAAAAAGTGTCTCGCCCCCCTGGGCCAAAAAGTGTCTCGCCCCCCTGGGCCAAAAAGTGTCTCGCCCCCCTGGGCCAAAAAGTGTCTCGCCCCCCTGGGCTAAAAAGTGTCTCGCCCCCCTGGGCCAAAAAGTGGCTCGCCCCCCTGGGCCAAAAAGTGGCTCGCCCCCCTGGGCCAAAAAGTGGCTCGCCCCCCTGGGCCAAAAAGTGGCTCGCCCCCCTGGGCCAAAAAGTGGCTCGCCCCCCTGGGCCAAAAAGTGGCTCGCCCCCCTGGGCCAAAAAGTGGCTCGCCCCCCCTGGGCCAAAAAGTGGCTCGCCCCCCCTGGGCCAAAAAGTGGCTCGCCCCCCTGGGCCAAAAAGTGGCTCGCCCCCCTGGGCCAAAAAGTGGCTCGCCCCCCTGGGCCAAAAAGTGGCTCGCCCCCCTGGGCCAAAAAGTGGCTCGCCCCCCTGGGCCAAAAAGTGGCTCGCCCCCCTGGGCCAAAAAGTGGCTCGCCCCCCTGGGCCAAAAAGTGGCTCGCCCCCCTGGGCCAAAAAGTGGCTCGCCCCCCTGGGCCAAAAAGTGGCTCGCCCCCCTGGGCCAAAAAGTGGCTCGCCCCCCTGGGCCAAAAAGTGGCTCGCCCCCCTGGGCCAAAAAGTGGCTCGCCCCCCTGGGCCAAAAAGTGGCTCGCCCCCCTGGGCCAAAAAGTGGCTCGCCCCCCTGGGCCAAAAAGTGGCTCGCCCCCCTGGGCCAAAAAGTGGCTCGCCCCCTGGGCCAAAAAGTGGCTCGCCCCCCTGGGCCAAAAAGTGGCTCGCCCCCCTGGGCCAAAAAGTGGCTCGCCCCCCTGGGCCAAAAAGTGGCTCGCCCCCCTGGGCCAAAAAGTGGCTCGCCCCCCCTGGGCCAAAAAGTGGCTCGCCCCCCCTGGGCCAAAAAGTGGCTCGCCCCCCTGGGCCAAAAAGTGGCTCGCCCCCCTGGGCCAAAAAGTGGCTCGCCCCCCTGGGCCAAAAAGTGGCTCGCCCCCCTGGGCCAAAAAGTGGCTCGCCCCCCTGGGCCAAAAAGTGGCTCGCCCCCCTGGGCCAAAAAGTGGCTCGCCCCCTGGGCCAAAAAGTGGCTCGCCCCCTGGGCCAAAAAGTGGCTCACCATTTGTATCTTATTTTGGATGTGATTTTCTATTGCTTAACAGATTTCACATAAAAGAGGGGATTCTAGAAAGAACATTTTATACCCTAAATGAGGGGCTGCTAGTTTAATGGGAAAAAAAATTGGAGACAGGTTCCTTTTAAAAGCTCCATCCACTAGTGAATTTTGGCTTTTTTTTTGATAATCCAGAAATTGTGTTCATTGCACCTGAATTAGAACCCACATGAGGTCCATAACAAATTATTCTGTAAAATCCTTCAGTGATAAAACTAAATCCAGGATAACGATGGAGCCTTAGAGCTTTACTACTAAACACCGTTGTGAAACTTAGACAAGAATCTCCATATCCAATCCCACGTATGAGGGATGAGCCGTCACCTCGTCTCCGGAGACCCCGCTGTGGCGTCCTGGAGCTGCTCCTGGAGATGGATTATCTCCGTGGAGAATCTGTCTTCATTTTCCTTCAGCTGTTGCTGGAAATAGGATCGCAGGTGCTGGATGTCTCGCGTGTGCTTGTCCTCCAGCTGAGATCTCTGCTCACCAAACTCAAGTTTAAGTCTCTCAACTTCTTCCGATGGCGAAATCAAAGCTTCCTGGACACCTAAGAAGAGCAATTAAAGTTCAGATTTACTATAGGGGAACACTTGGAGAAGTAATGTGCTGCAGGGCCTGGTCAGACACAAATAATGGTTAGTAGATACATGTAACATTTACAAACTGACCATAATGCCCGTCCCATTGTGCTGACCGCTGCTCTGTTTCAGCTCGGAATCTTTCCACACATTGGGGCAGATTTACTTACCCGGTCCATTCGCGATCCAGCGGCGCGTTCTCTGCGGTGGATTCGGGTCTTCCGGCGATCCACTAAGGCAGTTCCTCCGACGTCCACCAGGTGTCGCTGCTGAGCTGAAGTCCGCCTAGGTCCGCCGGAGTTCACGATCCATTGCTGGGTGAAGGTAAGCGCGTACCCCGTCGGGTTTTCATTTGGCCACGCCCCCCCCCCCCATTTCCGTCGTGTGCATGCCGGCGCCGATGCGCCACAATTTGATCGCGTGCGCCAAAATCCCGGGACAATACAGGGAAAATCGGCGCAAAACGGAAAAGTTTGCATAACCCGCCGGTAAAGCGCAAATCGGCCCCTTAGTAAATGACCCCCATTGTGTTCTGACCACTGTATTCAGCATTATTTAGCAGTTTTCCCCTCTACAGACTCTTTCTCTAATTCTACCCAAGACCACCAGGGATACAAATATTAACCCCATCAGTGTCCTAGACAACCAGGAATCCAGATGATAACTTCACTGTTCTATATCTAGACAATGATCAAAATCTGGAATGCAAAGTTTGCAAAGTAAAACTATATAATCATGATCTCTGTGCATTTACCTGACTGGCTCAGTGCTGTATTTTTGGAATGAATCAAAATCGGAGCGACCAGCGGGATTTCCCTGTCCTCTCCGGCCGCTTGATGATCTCCGGTCTGTAACATAACCACAATACATAATGGTAAAGGAATATGACACACGTTATCAGGGGAGCAGCACGAGAAGGAAAGAACAATGAAGCCTCCGATGGCTCAATGCAGATTTGAATATCAATTTCCTTCTTAGTAAACATGAAGGGAACACGACGTGAGCGGCTGTATGGAGAGCGCTTTATTGGTTTGCATATAAATGTTTACTATGACGAAAATGAACCTCCAACTCATAGAAAATAAGAAGCGACTAGAAAGACATAGAAACTTTAATTATCTATTTTTCTGACTTTCGCGCTCCTAATTTAGTACCGTAGTCAAAAAAAAGAAAAAGGAAAAACTATATTTGACACCAAATAAAAAATCTCTGGTGGGCAAACAAGCACCGCTCAGCCCCCCTCATCCGCCCGCGCGCGCGCCGCTCAGCCCCCCTCATCCGCCCGCGCGCGCGCCGCTCAGCCCCCCTCATCCGCCCGCGCGCGCGCGCGCCGCTCAGCCCCCCTCATCCGCCCGCGCGCGCGCGCGCCGCTCAGCCCCCCTCATCCGCCCGCGCGCGCCGCTCAGCCCCCCCTCATCCGCCCGCGCGCGCCGCTCAGCCCCCCCTCATCCGCCCGCGCGCGCCGCTCAGCCCCCCTCATCCGCCCGCGCGCGCCGCTCAGCCCCCCTCAATCGCCCGCGCGCGTCGCTCAGCCCCCCTCAATCGCCCGCGCGCGCCGCTCAGCCCCCCTCAATCGCCCGCGCGCGCCGCTCAGCCCCCCTCACCCGCCCGCGCGCGCCGCTCAGCCCCCCTCACCCGCCCGCACGCGCCGCTCAGCCCCCCTCACCCGCCCGCACGCGCCGCTCAGCCACCCTCATCCGCCCGCACGCGCCGCTCAGCCACCCTCATCCGCCCGCACGCGCCGCTCAGCCACCCTCATCCGCCCAGCCACCCTCATCCGCCCGCACGCGCCGCTCAGCCACCCTCATCCGCCCGCACGCGCCGCTCAGCCACCCTCATCCGCCCGCACGCGCCGCTCAGCCACCCTCATCCGCCCGCACGCGCCGCTCAGCCACCCTCATCCGCCCGCACGCGCCGCTCAGCCACCCTCATCCGCCCGCACGCGCCGCTCAGCCACCCTCATCCGCCCGCACGCGCCGCTCAGCCACCCTCATCCGCCCGCACGCGCCGCTCAGCCACCCTCATCCGCCCGCACGCGCCGCTCAGCCACCCTCATCCGCCCGCACGCGCAGCTCAGCCACCCTCATCCGCCCGCACTCTGCTGCTCCCATACCTGGATTGTTCTTTAACCTCCTTTTTAATAGAGGGAGAGGGAAAACGCTATGCAGAGGCTCTGCTCTCTCAGAGACTGCGCGAAACGCTGTGTCAGCTCTTCCCCAATCTCCCAAACAGCCATAAAGAGGGTCTGCAAGACCTGGGTCCTCCTGACTATAAGAAGCAGACTATAGTTTTAGCTAAAAAGTGCATTTTATATTCCGAAAATGCCCGAAAATCTGTATTTAAATAAAATGTTTATTCATTTTATTTATTTTTTTTTTTACTTTGATTGAACCCTTTATTCCTAAATGCTAATTTGTGGCACTTTATAAATTCACTTCAGCAAGGCCTAGTTAAAAAAATTTTTTTAGAAAATGTAATTCTCACCTTCACCGCACTGGAAAGATCTCTCATCTGCTTATATTCTTTCAGAAACCTCTCCAGAAGCGTTTCCAGGTTTTTCTTAAGCGCTACATTGTAACAAGACAAAAAATATAAATCATTTTACCGCCACTTCCATTAGTGCTGCGTTATTTGTGTAATATTTTTAACACGACTTGGTGCAACTTAGCCCCTCCCCACTTTCACCAAAACCCCGCCCTTCCAACAAGCCACATCCCTCGTGCCACATTCATGCTACCCATAAAAAGCACTAAAACTGGTTAAACATGCTTAGAATTTTTTTGTTCCCCCCCCCCCCTCCAAACTGCCCCACAGTCCTCTTATCGTTTTACAAAGTCGGAGCAATATCTAGCAGGGGTTACTTTGCACTGCTGCTCTATGATGTTCCAGCGCTATGGAGCTGTGCACACTTTCCAGAATCGGTGCCTCATCGGTTGTGTCCTCATCGTTCATCTGCTCACCAAGAACCTGTATAATAATAAATACAGAGAATTTTTATTTAGAAATTAACGTTATATAGGATGTGAAGTTTTTTTTTTATTAATCTAATCTACTTTAACGATATCCAGAGTATCTAAAAATCGCATTTTACTCTTGATCGGATTGAATAGACTGGAGCTTCTATTATTATTTCACTGTACAAACTTTTTGTTATATATTTATTAAAATTTTTTTACCACTGTTTGATCTGTGGGGGTGTGAAATGCTGAGAAATGTGATACAACTGTGATACAAAGCAGCTCTTTATTCCGCCTGATAATGAAGCCGTTACTAAGAAATTCCCATTTGATTCTGTATGCTAATGAGGCAGTTGGTGCACTCTAGGCTCATTCTCAGCAGCTAGAGCTCCGCTATTAATGCCTAAATTATTACCCATTTCTCCTAGTGTCACACTATGCTTCACAGTAGACAAATCTTTCGCATATCTAACCAAGAGTGCAGTAGTCTATGGAGGAATAGCAGCGCTCCAGGTGCCGAGGACACTTCCAGGTGAACCAACTGCCTCATTAGCATACAGATAAAAATGGGAATTTCTTAGAAACAATACATTGTACAGAGAAAATAAAGGTAAGTTGAGAATTGCAATGCATTTCTCTACAACATGTTGATAACAGGTGATCGACTCCCTTTAGAATTATTCATATAAAATGAAAGACCTCAATAAAATTTCCAATCAAGACCCCCAAAGTATGACATAACCGAACCTGATTCATATGACAACATTCTTCAGTGATCCTCTTCAGCAGCATTTCTGTAAGGTCCTGGCATGTGTCTCCTGCAGATATCGAATATTTGAAATAAAGGTAAATTTAGAAATTCCAGAAATATGTCTATATGTGTGGTGCATATATATAGTGTCATCCAGCAGCTTGTTATATCCCTGGTCATGTGATGTCACACAGATGCAAGGCTCGTAATATCATGTGATGTCACACAGGTGCACGGCTCATATCCTTGGTCATGTAATGTCACACAGATGCAAGGCTCGTAATATCATGTGATGTCACACAGGTGCACGGCTCATATCCTTGGTCATGTAATGTCACACAGGTGCATGACTCGTTAAACCCTAGTCACGGTCACAGCTTGTTATATCCCTGATCATGTGATGTCAAACAGATGCACGGCTCATATCCTTGGTCATGTAATGTCACACAGATGCAAGGCTCGTAATATCATGTGATGTCACACAGGTGCACGGCTCATATCCTTGGTCATGTAATGTCACACAGGTGCATGACTCGTTAAACCCTAGTCACGGTCACAGCCTGTTATATCCCTGATCATGTGATGTCAAACAGATGCACGGCTCGTTATATTCCAGGTCTTGTGATGTCACACAGGTGCATGACTCGTTAAACCCTAGTCACGGTCACAGCTTGTTATATCCCTGATCATGTGATGTCACACAGATGCAAGGCTCTTATCCTTGGTCTTGTGATGTCACACAGGTGCATGACTCGTTATATCCCTGGTCATGTGATGTCATACAGGTGCATGACTCGTTAAAACCCTAGTCACGGTCACAGCTTGTTATATCCCTGATCATGTGATGTCACACAGATGCAAGGCTCGTTATATTCCAGGTCATGTGATGTCACACAGGTGCATGACTTGTTATATCACTAGTCATGTGATGTCACACAGGTGCAAGGCTCATAATATCATGTGATGTCACATAGGTGCAGGACTCGTTAAACCCTAGTCACGGTCACAGCTTGTTATATCCCTGATCATGTGATGTCACACAGATGCAAGGCTCGTTATATTCCAGGTCATGTGATGTCACACAGATGCAAGGCTCGTATCCTTGGTCTTGTGATGTCACACAGGTGCATGACTCGTTAAAACCCTAGTCTTGGTCACAGCTTGTTATATCCCTGATCATGTGATGTCACACAGGTGCACGGCTCATATCCTTGGTCATGTAATGTCACACAGGTGCATGAATCGTTACATCCCTGGTCACGAGATGTCACACAGGTGCACGGCTCCTTATATTCCAGGTCATGTGATGTCACAAAGATGCAAGGCTCGTAATATCATGTAATGTCACACAGGTGCACGGCTCATATCCTTGGTCATTTAATGTCACACAGGTGCATGAATCGTTATATGCCTGGTCATGAAATGTCACACAGGTGCACGGCTCGTTAAACCCTAGTCACGGTCACAGCTTGTTATATCCCTGATCATGTGATGTCAAACAGATGCACGGCTCGTTATATTCCAGGTCATGTGATGTCACACAGGTGCATGACTTGTTATATCACTAGTCATGTGATGTCACACAGGTGCAAGGCTCATAATATCATGTGATGTCACACAGGTGCATGACTCGTTAAACCCTAGTCACGGTCACAGCTTGTTATATCCCTGATCATGTGATGTCACACAGATGCAAGGCTCTTATCCTTGGTCTTGTGATGTCACACAGGTGCATGACTCGTTATATCCCTGGTCATGTGATGTCATACAGGTACATGACTCGTTAAAACCCTAGTCACGGTCACAGCTTGTTATATCCCTGATCATGTGATGTCACACAGATGCAAGGCTCGTTATATTCCAGGTCATGTGATGTCACACAGATGCAAGGCTCCTATCCTTGGTCTTGTGATGTCACACAGGTGTATGACTCGTTAAAACCCTAGTCTTGGTCACAGCTTGTTATATCCCTGATCATGTGATGTCACACAGGTGCATGGCTCATATCCTTGGTCATGTAATGTCACACAGGTGCATGAATCGTTATATCCCTGGTCATGAGATGTCACACAGGTGCACGGCTCCTTATATTCCAGGTCATGTGATGTCACACAGATGCAAGGCTCGTAATATCATGTGATGTCACACAGGTGCACGGCTCATATCCTTGGTCATTTAATGTCACACAGGTGCATGAATCGTTATATCCCTGGTCATGTGATGTCATACAGGTACATGACTCGTTAAAACCCTAGTCACGGTCACAGCTTGTTATATCCCTGATCATGTGATGTCACACAGATGCAAGGCTCGTTATATTCCAGGTCATGTGATGTCACACAGGTGCACGGCTCATAATATCATGTGATGTCACACAGGTGCATGACTCGTTAAACCCTAGTCACGGTCACAGCTTGTTATATCCCTGATCATGTGAGGTCACACAGATGCAAGGCTCTTATCCTTGGTCTTGTGATGTCACACAGGTGCATGACTCGTTATATCCCTGGTCATGTGATGTCATACAGGTGCATGGCTCATATCCTTGGTCATGTAATGTCACACAGGCGCATGAAACGTTATATCCCTGGTCATGAGATGTCACACAGGTGCACGGCTCCTTATATTCCAGGTCATGTGATGTGACACAGATGCAAGGCTCGTAATATCATGTGATGTCACACAGGTGCACGGCTCATATACTTGGTCATTTAATGTCACACAGGTGCATGAATCGTTATATCCCTGGTCATGAGATGTCACACAGGTGCACGGCTCCTTATATTCCAGGTCATGTGATGTCACACAGGTGCATGACTCGTTAAACCCTAGTCACGGTCACAGCTTGTTATATCCCTGATCATGTGATGTCACACAGATGCAAGGCTCGTTATATTCCAGGTCATGTGATGTCACACAGGTGCATGACTCGTTATATCCCTGGTCATGTGATGTCACACAGGTGCATGTCTCGTTATATCCCTGGTCATGTGATGTCACACAGGTGCATGACTCGTTAAAACCCTAGTCACGGTCACAGCTTGTTATATCCCTGATCATGTGATGTCACACAGATGCACAGCTCTAATTATTCTTTAGTCCATATCCTCTATACTACACACTACATTGTGTGACATGTAGAAAACACAGCTATGACATAAAAAACTCCTCAGCCTGGAATCTGCCATATGCTATAAAAAGCAAAAACATTTTGTTCTGTATTTTTTCTTTTGTCTATTCCGCTGACAGATGTGAGTGTGAGGCAGCGGCGGTGACGAGTGATCACATCATTACCTGTCTGCTGCGGATGATGGGTGAGTAGTTGTTGCTGATGCAGCGCTCGCAGCTCCTGAATCTTTTGTTCTTGAGACGTGAGCAGGGAGTCTCGGAGGCGGCGGAGCTCCTGCTCCTTCTCCTCTCGGAAGTTCTCGCCCGTCAGCTCCAGGTGAGCCTTGTGGATGTGAGTGAGGCTGATCCGCTGCGCCTCCAGCTGCAGCATCAGATCGGCCTGGACAATACATACATAACTATAGGTTACATATACAGACCTCCACCACCCCAGTCCATATATACCCCCATATACAGACGTCTATAAAGCCTTCCTTATATTACATATAACCCATAAGCTTTCCAGACACATCCTCTCCCTGTATCCCATAGGCCGGTCACTAAGGGCGGGGCCATAACTGCCACCGCACCCGTTACCGTTTTCCTGTATACCCAGCATATCCCCCATTTCATTATGACTGGCAGAAATTAGGGATAAAATGGACAAAAATGGTGCAGCAAGAGGCATGAGAGTGCTCCCAATGCATCAGGAAGGTAAACTGGATAAAGAAAAAAAAATTGACTTCGGAAATCGAAAATCAAAATCCATCCTGATAAACCAGGGACATTACTCATAGATCCAGGTACCGGGACTGTGAGAATCGTCTTATATTTGTTATCCATGGCCTCCTTCCTTCTAGAATTAGGTTTTTTAATTATGCTTATGCGTTACCAGAACCCCTCTGTGCTGTAGCTTCACTGACTGTTACACTGTGTTGCACACACATTCCCCCTTCCACTGTGTGAGATTACATCAGGCAGTGGAAAGGGAGGGGGGACTGCTGAGGGAGCAGGTGAGATAGTGTAACAGCCTGTGAAGCTCACAACACAGAGGGGCTTTGGTAACACTCCGGGAGCGGCAGGTCGGACATGCACACAGCTGCTCTCATTCAGTGTTCTGGGCTGATATCTCAGTCAGCGCCAATAAGAAGACTAGTGCAACCTGGGGTACAATCGATCCCCGTTCTCATGATCTGTGAAGGTCCCACCACTTGGACCTCCCACGGATCACCAAATCATTCACTCTCCTGTCACTAGGGGAAAACTTGATGTGGCCGAAAACTCTTTAACATAAGCAACTTATAGAAGGGTTCTCCAGGTCTATCAATATTTTTTTTTACAATTGGCCTCATAGGGTAATAAAATAATACTTAAAGGGATCCTGTCATCAGTATTTACCAAAATACCAGCTCTCTCGGGTACAATATGTTATGTCCTTTTTTAGAATTCCCTCTTCTAAGTGAAATCTCACCTGTTTACCTATGAAAAATCTCCCCCAAGGTCAGGCAAATATGACCTTAATTTTCACATGAGACGAGTCAAGTTTAGTGGTTACAGGGGGTGTGTTACTTCTTCTGTAATATAGCACCTAATAACATGCTGCTGGTGTTATATTAGATATAACAATCAGATCTCATGCGGATTACGATTCTGTGAGTTACAGAACAAGAGATACAGGGAGATAAAGATATAGTTATAAATCCAAAAAATGGGATTCTAATCTTTAATATGACACCAGAATCGTAGGTGCTATAGAACTGAGCATAGGGGCTTTTAAAGTGACAGTACCCCAGATATGTTTTTTAAATAACTAAATGGGTTAAATTTCACCTAATAAGAGGGAATTCCATAAGGGACATTTCATCCCCTATCAGAGGGTGCTACTAGTTTAGTGGGGGTAAAATAACTGGCGACAGGTTTCCCTTTAACTTGGTCCCTGCCGTCGGTCCAGCACAGCCGCTCCCATCACCACCGGCCTTCAGTGGTATAACAGAGACCCAATGGAAACGTTGTGTCCACCACGCATCCCACTGTAGCTCCTAGCCGTGGCTGCTGGGACACGTGGACATGAATTCAATCATGAGCCATGGTAGACCAACAGAGGCCGGTCCTGATGGGAGGGGGGATGTGCTGAATGGGGGGTCAGGATAGAGGTAAGTATAACTCAGTCAGAGTTGAGAGGACTAGAGCAGGAGCCACATGAGCAACCTACCGCTCTATTCATATGGGACACAACCGGACTATGAAGGTGCAAGCACTAGGATGAACCTGGACCTCAACCAATCACTGATTGAAAAAGTGACTCATCTCTTATCCCTTATATATGTCTATAGGGAGACTAGTAAAAGCGTTTGGGTGGGGAGGGCAGGACTGCAGGGGGTTCCCACCGATTACAACAACACTGCTCTGTTCATTCATTTCTATAGTGCACTTCTACAGGAATGAATGAAGAGATTCCCATCTGTGTGAATGAGGCTCTATTCACACTGGTAGGGGGCTGTATAAGGGAGTCTTGTCATTAATGGGGGGGGGGGGGCTACCAGCGTGAATATCAATGACAGAGACATACACCAGCTCCTGGGATTGTTCTCTTCCTTCTGGTTCTTGTAGCAGCCGCGTGTATGTGGCCATTGCTGAGTCACACGAACAATTACTTTACTACAATGGGAGAAGACGTAAGAGACGAAATCTACCCGTCACATGGAATAGCGCCGGAACAGCGCGAACCTATTCACCCGGAACGGACAAAACGTTAGTCACGGATTGTTCTGTATCTATTGTCTCTACCTCTAATGTGGAATGTTCATTTAATGAGATTCTAGGAATAAAGAGGAAGAGATTTCACCATAGAGTTTGGACACTGAATACACGAGACCCTAAATATTCACCCCGTGCCTAATGGCTTACCCCAACACGGGCCAGAAGGATCGGGCACGAAAAATTAAACAACCCCCATCTATCTTTTCCATAACGTCATCTGTCAGGGGGGAGAGCTGTGACATCCCCATCAGAAACTTACCCTACATTACTGAAATCTGCAGGCTCCAGCACTGTATAAGGGAACCTGTCAGCAGGTGTGACCATGCAGTACCGCAGCCTGCGTTATGTATTGTCCCTGGAGGGATGTGTAATAACAACACTTTGTCCCAGAAGGGAAATTTTGATTAGATACAGTACTGGAAATATGCTATTTGGACATATTGATCTTAATTAATCATTGTGTATGTTTTTAGTAACAGCAGGACTGTGAAATATAGATTTACTTTGGAGGATTGCAGCTTCTTTAGGTGCACTGCAGTTTTTTGCTCGCACTGCTGTGCTCTCTGCCCCTAGAGGTATATGTATCCATACCTATGTGCATGTTGTAAGTAGCAGCAGGACTGTGAAATATAGATTTACTTTGGAGAATTAAAGCTTCTTTAGGTGCACTGCTGTGCTCTCTGTCCATACCCATGTGCATGTTGTTAGTAGCAGTAGGACTGTGAAATATAGATTTACTTTGCAGAATTAAAGCTTCTTGAAGTGCTCTGCAGTTTTTTCCTCGCACTGCTGTGCTCTCTGACCATGCCTATGTGCATGTTGTTAGTAGCAGCAGGACTGTGAAAGATTTTTTTTTTTTTTATGCCTGGGATTGTAGCTTCTCAAAGAGAACCAGAGGTGTGTCCTCACACTGCTGTGCTCTCTTTATAATACTGCTCATAAGCAGGGGAGAAGTGAGGGGCTGTGGAGTGTGAGGGCTTGTCTCCAGTGCCCTTGGAATAACTACAATCCTGCAATCCAATTCAGTTTTTCACAGTCCTGCTGCTACTAACACCTCACACAAGCATATGGTTACACTTCTCTTCAGGGAAACTTATACTATATAAAGTTTTGCATGGTCAATACTGCTGACAGATTCCCTTTACAACTTTGATACAATGGAAAATTTCTCTAAATGCAAGTTATTCCAAGAAAAAGTTTACATCTGTCCAATAACACATGATTAGTCCTTTGGGTGGACTATTGTGGACAGTTCCACAATAACATACTACAAAATATACATATATTGTCAAGTATGGAGCACCTACCTGCTCCTGGACAACTCTATGCAGTTTCCCTCGAAGTTCATCATTTTCCAGTCGTTTGCTTTCCAACAGGGAACTTTCCACATTAAATTTATCCGTCCACTCCTGCAACCTTTGTAGAATGGACTCTCTTTCCATCAGCAGATCTTGTACTTCCTTTTGGAGATGACCACCTTGTGGAGATACATTCAAATGGGGACTTTCAAGTGGACGGATACTTTCCTGTACTACAGTAGCGTCGCCTCCATCATTGGACACTAGAACATTGGAAGCTCCTGCGGAACTCTCCTTTAATGTATCACCATCTCCTTCTAAACTCAACGTTCTCAACTTTTCCTTCAGCAGATTAATTTCCTTCTGCTTTGACTGTAGCTCTTTGGAGAGGCTGGAAAGTTTCTGAGATAATTCCTGCTTATCTCGCTGGGCAATCTCCAGTTTTTCCATTAATTCCGTCGTATCCTTCTCGACAACTTCTCCATCGTCAAGCCCATCAGCTTTGATTGACTTTGAAGGTCCTCTAATCGTGTCACCTTTCAACTTGGCAAGTTCCTCATGTAAAGCTTCGAGCCTTAGTCTATACTCTTCCTCTAGCTTCGTTTTACTGCCCTCCAATCGCTCCTTTTCCTTCACCAGGACGGTGTACTCATCTTTAAGTTCATGGTAGTTGACCTCAAAGTTCTTCTCGGCGAAAGAGTAGGTGTTCTTCTGTTTTTCGATCTCTTCTTTCAACTGGAGTTCCAAGTTCCTCAGTCGTTCATTTTCGGAGGAGAGAACTTCAATTTGATTTTTGAGGTCAGAATTATCTAGTTCACCGAATTTCTCGTGATTCTCAGAGTTCCGGTCTTTTGTCATATTCTGTAAGGCCTCATTTTCATCCTTAAGAAGCCGATTGTCTGCCTCTAGAACAGCAAGTTTTTCCTTAAGAGCGTCTTTATCTTCCACCTCTTTCTCAAGCACCTCGATCCGAAGCTGCAAGACTTGAACCTCTTGCTCGATACTTCCCTTCTCTTCCTCCTCTCTTCTCAAACACTCCAACTCTTTCTGCAGCTCATTAATCTGAACCATCATTTCCTCCGACTTGGGGTCGTAGAGGGACTGCGGAGGGTCCTTCAGCTTGGAAATTTCAAGCATTAAGTTATTCTGTTTGGTTATCAAGCTATCCTTTTCCGACTGCATGGCAGCGATGGTCTGATTCAAGTCGTGTTGAATCTGCTCGATCTGATTTTTGTACCGTATTTCCAAGTTTTCGATATTGGTTTTATGCTCTCGAGTCAACTCTTCCCTAAGTTTCGAGAGTTCCTCTTCTTGGCTGAACAAGAAATAAGTCCTCACTTTCTCCAGTTCCGCCTCTTGAGACTCCGCCATCCTATCGAGCACGGCGTCCTTCTCCCTTTCCAACATATCTAACTTAATTTTGTAATTCGTCACCTCGGCTTCATGTTTAGATTCTAATTCTTTGGTAAATTCCTTGGCGGCAACTAGTTCTGCCTTAAGGTCATCGATGGTGGTCAGGAAACTGTTGGCTTCGTTGAGTTTATTGTCCTTTTCGGTAAGGCTTTGCTTGGTTCGGTGGATCTGCTCCCGAGCAAAACTGAGGTCCTGGAGCAAATCCTTGATTTGCTTTTGCAGGTGGGATTTTTCTGAAGAAAAGACCTGAAGTTTCTTGCTGAGATCTTCTTTCATTTTATCCCTCTGCGCGTTGGACTCCAGTAGCTTAGCATTCAATTCACTGATGACCGCGTTGAGTTCATTGATTCGTTCGCTGGTCACGGTGATGGTCGCCTGGCTAGTGATGTTCTCCAGCTCTTGCCGATGCTGGTCGAGGAGCTTCTCGATCTCTAACGTATGCTGCCTGACCAGCTCCTGCTTCATCTGCACAATCTGCTGGCCGTACATCTCGTCTAGCTCAGCCTGAAGCTGCTCCAGTTTTCTTTGTGTCTCCGATTCCTTTCGCTGAACGAGGTCTGCCTCCGACTGACTGTCTTTATGATGCCTTTTCTGAAGGTCTTCCACTGCGCCCATTAACTGCTTGATTTCGTCGGAGGATCTCCTCTCTCTTTGTTTGGAAGTGTTTAGCTCTTCGGAGAGACTATTTATTTCCAGGCTCTTCTGGGTTAATTGTTCCCGCAGTTCATCGACTGATTTCTCCGCCGCATATATTCTCTCCTGCAGTTCTGTGCACTTGATTTCTTCATTGTGCAAAGCTGATTTCAGGCTATCAGCCACCAAATCCTTCTCATTCAGCCTTTGTTCGTAGGATGATTCAAGTTCTCTCTGCCGTTCCTTTAAGAAAACCGAGAGACTTAGATCAGGCTGCAGACATAATAGGCGGCAACACTACAATTACGATTTAGGCTTTGTTCTAACGCACAATCATTAGGATGGGGAATACCCCCTTCGAGAAGGACGGCTTCTAGTATTGGGTCCTGGGGTCTTTGTTAAGTACTGGTAACAAATAATAAATTGTTAATGGACCCAAATATACATGTATGCTATTATTATAACAGGTAATTGGCTGCCAACACAAAGTTCTATTCATACATGTGTGAGCCATGTGCTCGGAGGGGATCCCACCCTTTATCTCGTCCAGACGCTGTGTACATGGAAATATGTCATTGTGTGGGAAGATTTATATATTCATATAAGATTTCTGCACCGTCTCTATGTATCCATCTAACTCATCCCTGATATCTCCCATGACTATATGAATCTATAGGAATTTACTCATTATCTATGAATTCTCTAACATATCTATTTCATATGTATTGTATATACATCCTATACGTTTATATCACATATATATCCACTTTCATTCTAATATCCACTTAAATATCTGCCTGATATCGGTGACATATCTACATTATTTTTTATCACTTTGATATTAATCTACATTCTATCACATATCTATATCATATCTATATCCCCTATCTATCCATCTCATATGTATGCATCAATCCATGTGATATCTATCGCTCATATCAATATCTCATATCTAACCATCTATCTATGAGATATCGATCCATCTATCGCTTATATCTATATCTCCCATCTATCCATCTCATATGTATCAATCTCAAATGTATGAGATCAATCGCTCATATCTAGATCTCATATCTATCCACCTATTGCTCATATCTGTATCTCATATCTAACCATCTATTTTTATGATATATATGTGATATCTATCCATCTATTGCTTACATCTGTATCTCATATCTAACCATCTATGTGGTATATATGTGATATCGATCCATCAATCACACCCATCTAGATCATATATATCTGTCTGATATCTAACCATTTCTTGTCTATATGATATCTATCTACTATCATATACTGTATCTATATATATATATATATATATATATATATATATATATATATATATCACATATACTGTATATCTATATCTATCCATCTTATATTTATCTCTTACCTACATCTAACCCTTTCATCTCCCTCTTACAGTCTATCAGTTATATCCATCTATGTCTCCAACATCTTTCTATCCATCTAATGTTTCTACCTATCTCTATGTATCCTACACTTATCCTTCTTTTCTATCCATCTCTAACAACTAGTATCCATCTACAATGTATCACGAAAGACATAATAGTTGTCAGTCCTTACATACAGCCGGTAAACTACATGTATTACACAGCAGGTTAAAGACTTGTCCATTACACACAAAAAAGTTAACAATTAAAACTAATTGTACAATAAATCTTGATAATTCTGTATTGGTTATGTTAAAAATTAACTTCATACTGTATCCTGAGAAAGTAATGATGTATTGATATCTCTGGGCATCACTTCCATCCAGGGCCCCTGCTCTGTACCAAAGAGGGATACAAACTACCGGCAGATAGGTGTTAACCCCCCCACCGCCCCAAAAGGAAACGTGTGGTTAAAGAGGACCTGTAAATTCTGAATCACACCCTCGCTGCTATTCTGATGTATTTGGTCTTTATTTTTTTTAAATCCGCCCACCCGTTCAAAAGATATACCCCCTGGCAGTTGATTTCAAATCATTTTGATTAGCCAAGGGGGTGGTAACCTTTATTTCCTCAGGGGTGGGTCTCTTTATTGTAGCACCTCCTTGGCTAGTATGAGATAACCTCCAGGGGCCATATCTTTTGAATGAGTGGTTGGATTTAATAAGCAAATTACCAAATCGATCAGCAGCGCAGTGGTGATCCCATGATGTATGTCATTCATTCAAAATAAAGTGTATCCATTATACGATTATCACTTTGGCCAATTCATGGAAACCTTAAAGGGAACCTGTCACCACATTTTTAACTAACATAGCTTGTGACAGGTTCCTATAGAGCCATAGCAACCATCTGACAACATTCTTTCAGCTAAAAATTGTTTCCTTCACATCCCCATAAAATTTGTAAAAAAGTTAAAACACGACTGGTATCTAGGGATCTATAGAGAGAGTTGGGGTGTGGCTAATGTCATGTGACCAGGGTGACATCACAGGTCCTATAGCCTTTTAACATTAGCAAACTGTATCCCATGCACATATCAGACTACATAAAATCACAGCAGCCTGCATGGACTTCTACTCCTCTCCATGGATGCTGCTGTGATTTCATGTGATATAATATTTTGTGATTTCATGAGATATATGCTTGGTGTACAGTTTGCTAATGTTAGGAGGCTAAAGGACCTGCATTGATGTCACCCTGATCACATGACATTACTGCTGCATGCAGAGAAAGCATGGGGAGGAGCTACTGGATTTAGCCCAAAGAGGCCACGCCCACTTCAACTCACTATAGACATCCTTGGATACCAGGTAAAATTATATAGTTGAATACTATATTATATAGTTGAATTTTTAGCTAAAAGAAGGGTGTCACAGTTAGTGACTAGGGCTCTATGGGAACCTGCCACAAGCTGCATTTGTAAAAAATGTGGTGACAGGTTCCCTGTAATTAAATTGTTAATAAAATCGGACAACAGCTTTTAAGTGATTTTGAAAATAATAATTAACATTTTCTCTTTAATACACTGATAACGATACATGGCAGACACTATAGGAAGATTCTTCTCAATGCATTCTCACTTAGTTTGGATGACCTACTTTATGTATAGATAAGCAAGTCCAAATTTACACGATTTGTGTCCCCCGAAGCATATATATATATACTCACTCACCATAACTAATAGAAAGAAGCACTGCATTGCTATCTGTGGCGAGAGCCGGCTCCTACTATATGTGCAAGAACTATAGAAGCAAAGCTACATTCATTCCAACTGCACTCGGGTCACTGGATGAATGAATGTTACCTACCAAAATACATAGTGTCCACCTTAATATTGGTGGGCTATCGTTTCAGGTTTTGCAACCTTTTTTTTCCCCCCAATGATGTTTTTTACATTTATTTTTCAACAATTATGCTTGGTACAACTTTGTGCAAGATAGAAATAAATCATGTTTGGTGCTTGGTTCCTGCATTAAAATAAGGTGCACTCGCATGTTTTTTGGACTGAGATCTTCTGGTCATCCATGTATATATCTTCATTGCTGCCAAATGCAGGCTCCTCGCTATCAGACTTCTGGCTGTGGTTCATTAGCTAGTGCTGGTTCTCTGATGGGGCATGGCTGAGCCAGGGATAGAGCAGTAGAGAGCTGTATTAGACTGAGCTGTCTCCTGTGAGATGGAAGGGGGCATGTATAAGGGAAGGATAGAGCAGTAGAGAGCTGTATTAGACTGAGCTGTCTCGTGTGAGATGGAAGGGGGCATGTATAAGGGAAGGATAGAGCAGTAGAGAGCTGTATTAGACTGAGCTGTCTCGTGTGAGATGGAAGGGGGCATGTATAAGGGAAGGATAGAGCAGTAGAGAGCTGTATTAGACTGAGCTGTCTGCTGTGAGATGGAAGGGGGCATGTATAAGGGAAGGATAGAGCAGTAGAGAGCTGTATTAGACTGAGCTGTCTGCTGTGAGATGGAAGGGGGCATGTAAAAGGGAAGGATAGAGCAGTAGAGAGCTGTATTAGACTGAGCTGTCTGCTGTGAGATGGAAGGGGACATGTATAAGGGAAGGATAGAGCAGTAGAGAGCAGAATTAGACTGAGCTGTATGCTGTGAGATGGAAGAGGGCATGTATAAGGCAAGGATAGAGGAGTTGAGAGCAGAATTAGACTGAGCTGTCTGCTGTGAGATGGAAGGGGGCATGTATAAGGGAAGGATAGAGCAGTAGAGAGCTTTATTAGACTGAGCTGTCTGCTGTGAGATGGAAGGGGGCATGTATAAGGGAAGGATAGAGCAGTAGAGAGCAGAATTAGACTGAGCTGTATGCTGTGAGATGGAAGAGGGCATGTATAAGGCAAGGATAGAGGAGTTGAGAGCTTTATTAGACTGAGCTGTCTGCTGTGAGATGGAAGGGGGCATGTATAAGGCAAGGATAGAGGAGTTGAGAGCAGAATTAGACTGAGCTGTCTGCTGTGAGATGGAAGGGGGCATGTATAAGGGAAGGATAGAGCAGTAGAGAGCTTTATTAGACTGAGCTGTCTGCTGTGAGATGGAAGGGGGCATGCATAAGGGAAGGATAGAGCAGTAGAGAGCAGAATTAGACTGAGCTGTATGCTGTGAGATGGAAGAGGGCATGTATAAGGCAAGGATAGAGGAGTTGAGAGCAGAATTAGACTGAGCTGTCTGCTGTGAGGGGGCGTGGATGAGTATAACATTCAGCTGTCTGTTGTGAGATCGGAGGGGGTTTGGATGAGGAAGGGATAGAGCAGTATTATATTGAGCTGTCTGCTGCAGGATGGGAAAGGCGTGGTTGAGGCAGGGATCGAGCAGTATTAGACTGAGCTGTCTGCTATGAGGGGTGTAAATTAGTATAACATTGAGCTGTCTGCTGTGAGATCAAAGGGGTTGTGGATGATAAAGGGATAGAGCATGGATGAGGGAAGGATACAGCAGTATTAGACTGAGCTGTCTGCTGTGAGATCGGAGGGGGGATTTGGATGAGATGGGGATAGAGCAGTATTATATTGAACTGTCTGCTGTGAGATGGGAAGGGCGTGGTTGAAAGAGGAAAAGAGCAGTATTAGGTTGAGCTGTGTGCTGTAAGATGGAGAAGGGCGTTGATGAGGGAGGGATAGAACAGTATTAGACTGAGCTGTCGGCTGCGAGGGTGTGGCTTAGTATAACAGTGAGCTGTCTGCTGTGAGATCGGAGGGGTTGTGGATGACGATGGGATAGAGCATGGATGAGGGAAGGATACAGCTGTACTAGACTGAGCTGTCTGCTGTGAGATCGGAGGGGGGGATTTGGATGAGATGGGGATAGAGCAGTATTATATTGAACTGTCTGCTGTGAGATGGGAAGGGCGTGGTTGAAAGTGGAAAAGAGCAGTATTAGGTTGAGCTGTGTGCTGTAAGATGGAGAAGGGCGTTGATGAGGGAGGGATAGAACAGTATTACACTGAGCTGTCGGCTGCGAGGGTGTGACTTAGTATAACATTGAGCTGTCTGTCTGTCTGGAGGGGTTGTGGATGAGGAATTTGTTAATATTTCCGGTTCAGATGGCCAAACCCTCACCTTCTGGTCCACTCATCTCCAATCATATATTTTGATACAATACCCCTGGTATGACATCCTCTCTCTACTTTCAGAAACTTCTACTAGCCCTAGGATTCCCCTAATTCCTGGCACGTACCAATCTCATGGAAGGATTTATCCATACAACCGGCAGATTCTTATAGACCTCAGAGCCCGCTGGATCGTTACTAGAATGTCATATTATGGATGGGTAGGTGCCCGGCCTCTTAAAGGTCCACAGCTCCAGTAATGAGGAAGGGATAGAGCATGTTAGGTGGAAAAGGGCAAGGATGAGTGAAGGATAGAGCAGTATTAGACTGAGCTGTCTGCTGTGAGAGGGGATGTGGTGGATTTTAGTGAGGGCGCTCTGCTGTGTATATCCATCCATGCAAATTTTTCGTACCTTCCTATCGGTAAAATTCAATAGAAGTTGACAAAAGGTGGTGAAGTTTTTTTTGGACACTCCAATGGAGGCACAAAGTTCGGACCTCCAACTCGCCCAACAATTTAGGATTAATTATTGAAGGCTCGGCAGACCTTCTCCCCCAATATCGGAGCAGGAACACACAAACTCTTTTGACTAAATGGGCACAACGGCAAAATCTTGTGTTAAACCTTCATGGCAGAAAAGAGACTCTTAAATCTACTGAAGGAGGCCGACCTCTACTTTATTGGCCTAGGTGTTAGATGGAGATGTCCAGTCTCATACAGACCTGTTGTACACTGTGAATCTGTTCCTGCAGAGACACAATTTGTATCTGTAGGTCCTCATTCTCCTTCTGGCAGTATTTGAGGTTCTGCTCCCGTTCTTCCAGCTGCTGCTGATAGGTGAGAATTTGTTGCTTGGAGTGCAGGAGATCTGCGGCTGTACTCGAGTGACTGCTGTTTCTTAAGGTCTCACCGGCTTGTAGCTGCACAAAAGGAACAACATGTAAAAGTTATATTGGTGTCATCCATGGTGTACAAATAAATAATTTCCTGATACAGACATACGAGATACATTTGCTTCATGTTTATACCTAAATTTTTTTAAGATTATGTTCTTAAAATTAAAATTTCTACTACAGTATTTTTTGGACTATAAGGCGCACCATCAATAAATGCCTGCTAAAACGTCTAGGTTCATATATAAGGCGCACCGGAGTATAAGGCGCACCTGATTATAAGGATGAGTGACCAGCAGGTGGCAGACCTGTGCACAGTACAAGGCAGCTGTTGTCTGTAAATATGGTTCATGTGTAAGGCGCACTGGACTATAAGGCGCACCTTTGATTTCTGAGAAAATCAAAGGATTTTTTAGTGCTCCTTATAGTCCGATAAATACGGTATGTTTATTTTATGTTTCTAGTGCCTCGTGTCCGCATTACTTTTATTTACAGAAATGAGGTGCTATTTTTTTTACAACATTATAGTTGAAAGATGAGCGGACCAAATGATCAGGGTTTGGCCGCCTGACCCGGACATATTACCAGATAGGCAGCTGAACAGCCAATCCAGCAGCCTGATACCACAGCTAGTTATTAGGGGCATCATTCTGCTGGATTGGCTGTCCGGCAATATGTTCGGGTCAGGTGGCCCAACCCAAACATGGGCATCGGGTGCACTCATCTCTTGCCTGTGGGTGACCCCCTGGCTAATCATAGCTGTGGCTAGTTGCTAGGGGCATCAATCTACCAAAATGTTTGGTCAGAAAGCCTAACCCCAACACAACCTTCAGATGCATTCATCTCTTGCCTGGGGGATAACCTCTGGCTGTGGCTATTTGCATCATTCTGCCGGTGGGGTGTTCGTCTAACAATCCGTTAATATTTTCGGATCAGACGGCCAAACCCTCACCTTCTGGTCCAATCATATATTTTGATACTATACCCCTGGTATGACATCCTCTCTCTACTTTCAGAAACGGCTACTAGCCCTAGGATTCCCCTGATGCCTGGCACGTACCAATCACATGGAAGGATTTATCCATACAACTGACGGATCCTTACCACCCTCTCGCCCTGCTGGGTCCTACTAGAATGTCATATAATGGATGGGTAGTGGTCCGGCCTCTTAAAGTCGGAATAGTGCAAAAAAAAAAAAAAAAAAGTCTACAGGCGGCCCCTACTTAAGAACACCCGACTTACAGACAGACCTCTGGATGTTGGTAATTACTGTACTTTAGCCCTAGGCTACAATAATCAGCTATAACAGTTATCAGTGGTGTCTGTAATGAAGCTTTAGTGTTACTCCTGGTTCTTATGACAACCCAACATTTCTAAAATCCAACTGTGACATAGACCAAAAGAAAATTTGTCTGGGGTTACAATAATAAAATATACAGTTCCGACTTACATACAAATTCAACTTGTAACCCGGGGACTGCCTGCATAAGCGTTGAAAAAGTGTGTTAATTATTTCCCTCAATGTCTCCTTTGGCTTTTTTCTGACTTGTGACTAAACAAAAAGGGGGTCCAAGAGGTCGCCCCTTTACTAATCACTTTGGAGGCCTCTCCAGTTTGGAAAATCCCACTTCATACATCTTACACATCTTGAGAATTCTATAGAGAATCCTTATCGTTGGTACAGTAGAAGAGTCACACACACAGTTACGTTACACAGCTCAATATGAAGGGACTCTGTGTGATACTTCAGTTCTCCTGGTGGTGGAGCTGCAGGGAAACTGAACACGACGGTAATTGCCACCGATCTCAAATGATCGTTAGGGGTTTCCGGAAAGAAGACACTTTGTGATCAGCTCGTTATCTAGTAGGGATTGCCCCCGGAGATCCCCTTTAGTGACAATGTAACTTTCCTACTAAGACTATTTTTCTATATATTTTGCCTGATTATACAGATTATTGCTGTAGATTAATGATGTAAATGTTGGGCGTCCGGCGCTGATGTCACCAGTTGCTAGGAGACACCGGCGCAGGATGGTGCCTGCTGACAAATGCTTTTTATGCTATTGTACCTCTCATATCTTGTGTGTCAATATAGAGAATAAAACAAAGCGGCGGCGGGAAGCAGTTTTATATTATGGTGGTTTAACGCAATCGTCTATTCACAGAATACAGTACAATATGAATTATCAATACGAATTGATCATTACATGGATGGCACAAGAGAGCAGTGGGAGGCGCATGCGTATTTCCCTACATGTAACCCTGCATTGTGTATGGTATGGCTGGGGGTGGCCATGTGCACAATGGTGGTCATGTTTTAATCATTGTTCTAGTGCATCTAATAAATGAACTCTGCAAACAGTCTTGATTAAATAAAAAGAACAAAAACAAAAAAAAAAGAAATCTCCAGCTACAATGCATGGCCAGTGCATCACCACAGAAACAGACTACAAACTTTGTAGTCTGAAACCATCGCCATGTTTTTGTGCATGTACCGTCTAGAAAATGTGAATCACTGGTCAGACTACATAGGACTAATTTGTAGTCTGTTACCACGGAGACACATAGGTCAGCACAAGAGCTGTAGACACAAAATTAAAAAAACAAAAGGTGATTTTTAGCGAAATGCTGATTGTTGATTGGGGTCTGCCGGGATTCACTAAGGTCGTGCGCCAGATATACTAGATGTCGCTGCTGCGCCGATGTCCGCCGGAGTTCACCTTCTCCGTCTCAGTGTATGTGAGTGCCATTCTTGCAACAATTTTTTTTTTTTAAATTCCACGTTTTTTTCCGAATCTGTTGGATTTTCTGAGGGCCACAGCCTCTAATTTCTGTCACGTGAAAGCCAACACCGATGCGCAAAAATCCGATCGTGTGCGCCAAAATCCCGGGGGAATTCGGCGCAAATCAGAAATATTCGGGAAACCCGCCGAAAATGCGCGATTTGGACTCTTAGTAAATGAGCCCCAATAATTTCCAGGAGTCTGTACAGATGGTCTTTTTTTTCACAGATGTGCAGACCAGGAGAAAAGCAGAAAGCACTATTTTTGTTTCTAACATGCGGACCAGGGACCTCCATAGAACTTAATGTATCCCTCCAAAAAAACTAATGGCACATGGATGACATCCGTATGAGGTCCTTTTTTCTAGAATGCTGCAAGGCAACCAACTGGGCAGGGCAGAATAAAGTTTAGAAAACTTTTTTTTTTGCTCACGTGAACTGGAGATACGGATGCGAAAAAAACGGATGCGGATAGAACATGAACTCGCAACGGACCGGCCTGTGTGAATGAGCCCTTAGTATTACCCATCAGGTGTCTGCATGCGTGGCCTCATCTCCTACCATTAGTAGTTAGCGATGAATCATTCCCCTGTATTATTACGGATATAAAACACGTCTCACATGCTGGAACTGGATCTTCAGCTTCTGACTTTGCTCTGTGAGCTCCAGGAATTCTCTCATGATGTCGTCCTTCTCCTTGCGGGCTTGCTGCAGGTTGGCGGTGAGCTGGGTGATTATCCCGTCCCGCTGCTTTATGGCCGTCTCAAACTCCTGAAGCTGTAAAAATACAAGAATTAAAAATATACTTAATAAGCCTAAGGACCCATAACAATCATATAAACAAGCCCTTTAAATGTTTACAGAGCAAGGCATGGGCCCTCTCAGCTCTGATCATGTGATCTAGCCTGTCACATGATTATTTTCACTGCTGCTGGTCACATGATGCATCATATGATTCCTCTCAGCCACTCAGAACCAGGAGGTGGTGTCTTTGTAGCTTCCCCTCTACCCTAGTGGACACAATTACTAACAACACGGCTGCTGTAAGTTAGTAGTCTACGATGAACAGGGAAGAGGCAGCCATGAGGAGAGTTGAGCCACTCACCTCAGGCAGCAGCATCTGCAGAAAGATGGGGGGCAGCACCAGGCTTGCAATTATCACCTGCTATAAAGCAGAACCTGACACTTAAAGGGAACCTGCACCACATTATTCACAAATACAGCTAGTGGCAGGTTCCCATAGAGCCCTATTCACTAACTGACACCCTTCTTTTAGCTAAAAATTGTTCCCATCAGATCTCCATATATCAAACTTAATAATTTTACATAATTTTACATGGTAGCCAAGGATATCTATAGCGGGTCGAGGTGGGCATGGCCTCCTCAGGCTGAATCCAGTAACTACTTCCCATGCTTTCTCTTCATGCAGCAGTAATGTCATAAAACCAGGGTGACATCATCGCAGGTCCTTTAGCCTTCTAACATTAGCCAACTGTAAAGCAAGCATTTATCTCATGAAATCATATCATATCACATGAAATCACAGCGGCCTGCATGGATAGGCGTAGAAGTCCATGCAGACATGCTCTGATTTTTTTTTTATGTGGTCAGATATGTGCATGGGTTACAGTTTGCTAATGTTAAGAGGCTAAAGGATCTGTAATGATGTCACCATGGTCACATGACATTAGGCCTACCCCTGACTTGCTTTATAGATCCCTAGATACTAAGCACATTTATAATGGATTTTATGGGATGTATGAGAAACAATTTTTAGCTAAAAGAAGTGTGTCAGATCGTGACTAGGGCTCTATAGTAACCTGCCACTAGCTGTATTTGATATATTACCCCTGGATGGGGCAGAGGGGGTGCCATTCTATAGCTTGTGATTTAGGTTCACCCCTGACAATGACAAGTTGCCATTAAAAACCACAAAGAGAAAAAACAACATAAATGACAACAAAATTCTCTAATAAGTCACGATGGCCACACTGAAACCAACTAACTACACACTGTACGGTCCACTACTACAGCGTCGCTCACCATGAAGCTGGCTGCCATGTGAGACGTTAGCCGGCACACTGTCTTTCTGATGTGCAACTTCTCACGGGAAAGCAAATTATGGATAATAAGATATAGAATCAATTAATAAAAGTTAATAAAAAGTTTGGAAATGTCTTAGCTATAAATTCTACAATTCTCATCAGATGAGGCAGTGACCTGCAAATATATCAAGGCAGCCAGGATCACCGGCAATTCTGTGCAGCCCCTACTAGTTTACGGTATATGTTTTTTAAAGGGGGTCTTCTGGTCCTTCTAAAACAAACTTTTAATTATGCTAATGAGCTACTAGAACTCAGGGGATGTTATCAGAGCCCCTGTAGCTTCACAGGCTGTTACACTGTCCAAGAGCACTTCGCCCCCTCTGACTGTATAAGATTAAATCAGGCAGAGGGAGTAGGGGGTGCTGATGGAACCGGGGAAGGGTGAGCCCCCAGAGCCTTTCTGGATCATTAGCATAATTTTAAAAGTCGGTTTTAGATGAAAAGAGGCCATGGAAAACCAACATAAGCAGATTACCACAGGTGCCTGGATCGATGAGTAAGTGTCCCTGGTTTATCATGAGGAATTTTGAGGAGAAATTTTCTTTAGACAATTTTTCTGGACCTAGCCCTCACCCATGAATCAATCCAATCCCTACAGCCCCAAAAAGAAGGGCAGGGAACTGCAAAATTTTAATTGAGATCCCAAGATTAATACAGACCACAAACTGGACCCCAAAGACTTATCAGCAGCACCGCACCAAGGTCTGGAGTGCCACAGGAAGGGCATGAAACCCTGCATCTCCAATTCTGTAGCTTACAGAACCACAAGCCTGATGCCATTTGAAAGTTGAGGTTATTATACTTAAAATAACACCAAAACCATGTACTAGGTACTACGGAACTGAAGACAGATTGTAATCTACAATCTGTGATCAGCTGCTACTTCCTATGTAACACACCATGCACACACGTGTCTCCAGGGACCCCCGAGGATCCGCTCTCCTGGATAATGAGTTCCTAAGGGACAACTAAGTATGACTGGTCCTACAGATCTACGGTGTGATCTCAGGGATGATCATCCAAATCTATAAAACTTCCATTTCAGTAATTTTTTGGGGGTGGATTAACCTTTGCCAATGTGTTATTGAGATTCATGAGAATTACCTTCAGCATTTAAACCCCTTTAAGATGCGCTTTTCCTTTAAAAAGGGACAAGATCTTCATACAATGTACAAGTGTCGGCTGCACTTAAAATGACTTTAATTAAAAAAATAAATCGGCTCCACATATAACTAAAAAAACACCCCTAAGTAAAGCCGCCCCATAGGGTACAATAAAGCACCGCAGAACCAGAACATCATCCCTGCTAATATTCGGCAACTGCTCTCATCAGAATAAAGAAGTAATAATAATATTCAATACACAAGACTCATAAGAGGAGCGGGGATAGGCACATGGGGGGTGTACGAGATTCAGGGGGTAGGAAATATACCATCTATAATGCAGATACACATCCCAAAGTGACCGGAACCAGGACTCGTCACCCTTCAAAGGACCCGGGAGAAAACCCTGAACCACTTGGGTTTAAAGGGAACCTATCACCATATGTTTCACAAATACAGCCAGTGACAGGTCCCATAGAGCCCTAGTAACTAACTGACACCCGTCTTTTAGCTAAAAATAGTTCCCCTCAGATTCCCATATATTCAACTATATAATTTTACCAGGTATCCAAGGTTGTCTGTAGTTAATCGAGGTGGGCGTGGCTTGTGTCGTGTGTCCCTGGGGAGTGTTCAGCACGGAGCAGATTTCCCCTCCCTCCTTAGCAAAATGCTGTGAGTTTAAAAAAAAAAAAAAAAAAACTCCCTCCTCCCAGTTACGCCTCATAAAGGCATAAAGGAGGGAGGGGAACTCCGCTCCGTGCTGAGCACTTCCCAGGGACACAGGACACAAGCTTGCAGGGAGCCAGGTAAACTTTGATATAACTTATTGTTTTAACCACTAATGTCAGAAGTTTTATAAAAACTGTTTGGGGATATGTATGGTCTGTGGGGACAATAAAGAGGCTCAAAAAGGGTGTCTAGTGGTAGGTTCCCTTTAAAGGAAATCTACCATCACAGTCCATCCTGATAAACCAGGGACATTACTCATAGATCCAGGCACCGGGACTGTGGTATCTTCTTATATTTGTTATCATGGCCTCCTGCCTTCTGAAATCAGCTGTTACAATTCTCTAAATGAGCAAGAATGGCTCTGTGGGTGTAACAAGAGCCCCTCCATACTGTAGCTTCACAGGCTGTTACACTGTGAAGGAAAACTCCACTATTTAGCTATTGTGTGCTAAACACTCTGGGGGGGAAGAGGGAACAGAGGGAAGGAAAAAGGTTTAACAGACTAAAGCACTGTGAAAGCCACCCAGAGAACTTCTGGCTCATTAGCATAATTTAAATATTGATATTAGAAGGGAGGAGGCCATGGATAACAAATATAAGAAGATACCACAGTCCCGGTGCCTGGATCTATGAGCAATGTCCCTGGTTTATCAGGATGGATTCTGATGGAAGATTTCCTTTTAAGGATGGATCTTCAATAATACAGTCCGAAAAAGTTAGACTGTGTTACAGAGGGGTCAAGTTAATAAAAACTTTTGATTCCTTAATTTTTTCCAAACTTTCAAAATGTAAGAACACTCTCCAGGTACCTGCTGCAGCCCCTCGGTGCCGTACGCCGCCCGCATCTCCTCCAGCTCCCGGTTCAGTTCCTCGATCTCCTGCTGCTTCCCCGCCAGCTCGTCCTCCATCACCTCCAGCCGCGCCTGCGAACTCTGCGTCCCACGTTCGGAGAAAGTCTCTCGGACCCCGAATTCTTCCTCCTGTATAAATCCAGCCTCGGTTATTACAAACATACACGCGGCACCTCCGGAGGCCGCCCCCTATTAAAATATCAGGAAGCTCCGAGGAAGCTTATTACCACGGCAACCTCTTTTGTTGTCGAGGTAATTTGCGTCTCGAGAGCGCTGACACATTTCCGCCAAATTCTATAGGTGTGAAACACGACAGGATTTTCAAAATTATTATTAATTTTTTTTTTGGTTTTCTCCTTAGTTTTCTGATGTTGTTTGATTATTATACAACAGATATCAAAAAGTAGAGACAAAAGAGCGAAAATAAGGGATTAATACAGGAAGGAGGTTATTGGACGGCTCTATTAACCACGTAGGTGCTGGCTTGGTGTTAGCGAGGTTAATGATACACCAGAACAGAGAGGAGGATATACTGTACCCATAGTATATGTGCCGTGTCATTGGCTGGGAACGGAAAGAGGTCATCGACTACCTGTGACACAAATAATATCCGGGAGTCTACGAGTGCAATAAAATCACATGCAAAAAATTACGGAAACAGAATTCTCTGTTGGTCAGGGGTACGGCCGAAAACAATGTATGTGATATTATCTCTAGTCAGTCTCCTTCTCCATCTGGGGAAGTTTCCATTCAGAAGCCTCTATCTTTGGTTCTGTAGCACCTAGAAACATGCTGCTGGTATCATTTTAAAGGTGAGAATCTCATCTTTCGGTCTTGTGGTTCTTTGATCTACAGAACTGGGCATACAGGTAGTCCTAGAAATAGGCAGGAACTGGATCTTTATCGCGGCTCAAATTTCCACCTATGTCTGCCAGTGTCTCTGGTTCTGTAGTTTACAAAGCCATAAGCCCGATGTGATCTGAAAGATGAGATGCTTATCAGGGCTTCTGGAGTGACACTACCCATGCAGCCTCTAAACTTGACTCATCTCATGTGAAATTTAGGTCAGAAGAGTCATATTTACCTGATTTTGGAGGAGATTTTTTTTTTTAATAAATTTCGATTTATAATAATAGATTGCACACTAAAGAGGGAATTCTAGAAAGGACATTTCATCCGCTGCCTGAGGGGACTCGTAGTTTAGTAGGGTAAATCCTGGTGACAGGTTGCCTTTAAATAGTCAGTCTTCTTCTCCCTCTGGCAGGTGTAACTACAATATCCCTTCAGTTCTCTAATCAGTCTCCTCCTCATTTTGTACATAAATTACACCCCAAGATCATTAGTCAATACACCTTCCCCTATGGCAGTTGTAAATATTTTACCTAGTAAATTAACCAATAGGTCTTCTCCCCCCTCTGGCAGCTGTAAATATTTACTCCAGTCAGTCTCCATCCACCTGTATGGCCATTAAAAATGTAATCCTCCTAGAGCATTCCCAGTCTGTCTACTATTAGGATTACTACTATTGTACTGTTATAAAGTGCACTGGTGTAATGTCCTCACACTGCTGTGCTACAAGCTCTCAGCATCGAGCCGCTTCCCAAGTCCTTGTCTCCTACTCTAAGTAAAAGCTACCGGTATATACGGTGTATACGGTATATAGGGTATACGAGTATATAAGTAGTAGAAGTAATAGACTTCTGGCTGAATAGTGAAACAGTCAGTAACATCAGAGGGAAGGGGGGGGGGGTGTGAGACAGCTTAATGAAAAGATCTGTGAGCACAGCAGTGTGAGGACATGCCATGGAGAAGCTTTCAGGAATATGAATCCATATTTCACAGTCCTGCTGCTACTAACATATAAAAAGGTCTGATTACACGGATCCCTATGACCAACACCTAACACTGGCTGCAGTACTGCATGGTCAAAACTAGACACATTTTATATGAATTTTCAGGACCTCTGCTTGCTTTGAGCTAACTCTCAGAGGTTTGCAGCAATAAATTGCCCGCTGCTTTACTCCACTTTGTGAGGACACGTTGATTGCTGCCCTAGTGATTGTTATTTTGCTTCTCTGCAGGGAAGAACAAAATAATCTGTGAATCTAGTGAGATACACAAAGTCTGGGGAAACACATGGCCCGACCTCACATTCTGTCTCAGAGGGATGATAGTTATAGCTAAAATTAATATTTAATCCAAGTAATCAATATCCATCCTGATAAACCAGGGACATTACTCATAGATCCAGGCACCGGGACTGTGGTATCTTCTTATATTTGTTTTCCATGCCCTCCTTCCTTCTAAAATCAACTTTTATAATTATGTAAATGAGCCTTAGTGTTACCAGAGCCCCTCCGTGCTGCAGCTTCACAGGCTGTTACACTGTCTCCCCCTTTGCCTGGTGTAATGTCACACAGTGGGAGGGGGAAGTGCTCCTGAACAGAGTAACAGTCTGTGAAGCTATTGCATGGAGGGGCTCTGGTAACATCCCCGAGAGCATAATTCTAAAAGTTGATTTTAGAAGGAAGGAGGCCATGGATAACATATATAAGAAGATACCACAGTCCCGGTGCCTGGATCTATGAGTAATGTCCCTGGTTTATCATAATGGATTGTGATGGGAGATTTCCCTTAAGGACAATACCCTGGTCACCCCTGTATTACATTGACAATGGCCTTGCCCGTTTTAAGGGAACCCATCACTAGGTTTTACCCCACTAAACTAGCAGCTGCCTCAGGTCAGGTATGAAGTCTCACCGTTTACCTAAACAAAAAAAAAAAATCTCCACAATCACGTGACAATGAGCAGAGACGAGTCAGATTTTACCGGAAATAAAGTCAGATTTTAAGAGTCAAATATATTACAAAAATAAAGTAAATTATGACACCAAATCGATGCGAATGTGAATGACGAGTAAGAGACGCAGCGGGACGACACAAAACACAGATCTCACATTCAGTAATGGGCGCCAAATCGCCCCAATGCACCCGAGATGAGAGATGTGCATGCAGCCCCGCACTTACCTCAGAGCTATAGTCATCTGCTGTGGTGGACACTTCGCTCTCAGGCTGCGATTGAAACAAAACCTATTTGAATACGGTTTCTTCTAGGTAAAAGGAACCTGTCAGCAGGTGTGTCCATACAGACTGCAGCCAGTGCTATGTATTGTCCCCTGAGAGTAGTGTAATAATACCTTAGCATATGTTGTTAGTAGCAGCAGGACTGTGACAAATGGATTTATATTTCAGGATTTTAAACGTTCTCACACTGCTGTGCTCTGTACTCTCTGCTGGCAGTGGTAGGTATTGTCCTGTCCTTGGAGATATGTGTAATCATATGTTGTTTTAATAGCAGCAGACCTGTTAAATATGGATTTATATTCCAGCATTTTAACTGTTCCAAGTGCACTGGGGGTGTGTCCTCACACTGCTGTGCTCTGAGCTGTGTTATCATACCTTTGTGTATGTATATTTAAGTTTAAGGATTTTAGCCGTTCCAGGTGTATTGGGAGTGTGTGCTGACCCTGCTGTGCTCTTAGCACTACACAGCAGTGTGAGGACACACCCCCATTGCACTTGAAGAAGTTACAATCCTGAAATACAAATCCATATTTCACAGCCCTGCTGCTACCAACAACGTACAAATGATTCACACATCTATCCATGGACAATAGGTCTCTGCAGCCAGTGTAGGGTAAGAGCACTGCTGTGTGAGGGTAAGCCCTCAGTTAAATCCTTGAATATTAAACCATATTTCACAGCCCTGCTGCTACTAACGACAAACATACAGGTCTGGTTACACATCTTGCCAGGGACAATACCTAACACTGGATGCAGAAATCAGAAAGAACAGCAGTGTGAGGGTAAGCAACCAAATCACTCTTGAAATATTAAGACATATTCCACAGTCCCGCTGCTACTAACAACTTACAGAAAGTTTGATTACTCATCTATCCAGGGAAAATACCTAACAATGCCCGCAGAGAGCACAAGAGCACAGCAGTGTGAGGGTAAACCTGACGTGTAATCGTTGAATATTAAACCGTATATCACAATCCTGCTGCTACTAACAGCAAATTTCTTTACACTGGCTGCAGTCTGTATGGTCGCACCCGCTGACAACATTGTATGTGTGGACAGGGATCCTGGAATCATGGCGGCTACTTCTCTCTCGCCCGGAATAACTGTGCGTTACCATCACGTAAAATCCAACTTACAGACGCTAATAAAGTACTTTCAATATCTTCAATCCTGTGTCCCCATGATAACACTTCCTGTCTGTGGTTGCTCTACAATGTACATGTTGCCTCATTGGGTGACAATGTGCTTTCACAAAGTGGTGACTGCCTAACACAGCACCTGATCCGTTACAGTGTGTTACCTGAGGCTACTTACCTCTATGGTGTAGGTCTTGTCGTGCTGAATGACCTCGCCCTGGGGCAGGGTTCTCATGATGGTGAATTCGGCAGTGGTTGCGGCTCCGCTGGGGCCGGTCTGGGAGAGGGCGGCATTGCTCTGGGGTGGTCCGGCTTCTGATATGGACTCGGGGTTGTCGCGCTGCTTGGTGCTGGGGGACGTCTTCTTCTTCTTGCTCTTCTTGGTGACGTTTTGGCCGTCGCTCTGCTGCCCCTTGCGTTGTCTGAACTGGGCGAGCTGGGAGGGGGCAGAGAATAACATTAGTGAGGGCAGACCCCCTGCCCGATGGAAGGGGGGAAGCGCTGCATGTCACTGCGTGATACAGACACCATCCTCAGGGGTCAGAGGGCAGTCATAAGAAGCCCCCCCCCCTCCCCGCCCCAGTGGTCAGGGTGCCCGCACGGCTTTGGGAAGGCCCCGAGGGGTAAAGGTGCCATCATAGACCCCTTCACTGTCCTAGACCACCAAGGTTCCTGGCATTAACCCCTTCACTGCTGTGGACCACCAAGCATACCAACATTAACCCCTTCACTGCTGTGGACCACCAGGGATACCGACATTAACCCCTTCACTGTTGTGGACCACCAAGCATACCGACATTAACCCCTTCACTGCTGTGGACCACCAGGGATACTGACATTAACCCCTTCATTGATGTGGACCACCAGGGATACTGACATTAACCCCTTCATTGTTGTGGACCACCAGGGATACTGACATTAACCCCTTCATTGTTGTGGACCACCAGGGATACTGACATTACCCATCACTGTCCTAGAACTACTATGGATATTGGAATTCACCCCAGCACTGCCGTGGACCACCAGGGATACTGAAATAAACCCCTTAAGTATCCTAAACTACTAGGGATGCTAACATTAACCTCTTCACTCTCCTAGGCTGCGGGTAGTAACTACACGCTGAGCACTATAACTAAAACAATAGAAATATGAACACTTTCTCTGCTCTTTGCCACCAGGGTAACAGGACATTAACCCCCTAATCTTTCCTACACCAGCAAATACTGCGGCCAAGACTACAACCTCTCTGCCCCAGACCACCAGGACTAATATTAACCCGATCACGCAGCTATGTAGGGGTGCTGATAACATCATCTTAGGTGATGACTATCCCGGCTTGGAATGAACATACATTAGCTACATTCAGGGATTAGGCTGTGAGCTGTATATCAGCCAGTGATAGCGCCCCCTGTTGGATGCTCAGCTCTTTTTTTCAGATTACAGCGACCTAAGACGTTAACGACACAATCAATTTATCCAAACACCCAGAAGACGGGCTTTCCTGCAAAGCCCCCGCGCTAATCCCGAAAATCAAATTTAGAGATTGTCAGAGGACGTTACGCGGCTCGTGCTGGGATCTCATTTGTTACACACACGCTTAAAAGTGACGGCACATTGTGTACAAAAGTTTACACAGGTCTGACACCCAACCGTGGGGTAAAAACTGGGAGGTCCAAACAAATCCTTACTAAAAAAAAAATAGCTTGGAAGTAATTATGTGCTTGGCCCTTGTGGTCCTTAGTTGTCTGCCAGGTCTTCGGGGACGCCCTGATAAAGGTGGCGACCCACACCGTGCGCCAACTTAGGATCCAACCCTACCCCTAACTAAGACTGTGACCTTGGGTGGCAGAAAGTAGGAGATTCCCAGATCAAGAAATAATTGTATCATTGCCCATGGTTGGGAACATCCTACTCCTTATACAATCAATGAAAAGTGAATGTTCTTGACTTGGAAAACTCTTAAATTTGAGAAAATCTCACCCCAATACAATGTCCACTTTTCCACCAGAAGAAAACCTCCTCAAAAATTATCAATCTAAACGCTAAATTGCTCTTTATTAACACCAAATGGCCACGCACAGCTCAATTCTTCTTCCCTGCCACTCCACACTGCATCGCTTACCCCACACCGCGCTCCTAAACCTCCAATAAACACTGGATAACCCATAACTAGAGAAACTAGGCCATCGACTTTGTTACTTAGTTGATGGCCATTGTCATGAACACCTTCAATGACAACCCCTTTAAGGCTTCCTTACACTTTAGATGGCTTTCTTCCGACGGATATCTCTTCTAATCTTGTCATACACAAGTACATGTGTAATGAATGGAAAGTATCGCTGCTAGACTCCCAACCTGACTAATCCTGATCTCCCCCAATATCAAAGACAGGAGTCAGGGGACATTAGCTAGTAAATATAAGTGGGTCTTTAGGGTGTTATCCTGATCAACAACCCCTTTAGAAGGGTCATTCAGTCCTATCATGCCTGATCTAGCACTGGGCATGGGGTACCATACCAGCATAGCAGCCGGCACAGCTAACAAGCCAACCATCCATCCGCAGGAAATCTTGACCATGAATACTTCTGCCCACTGTCCTCCCCGGTATCTACAAGCACCATGGCTGGACTCCCCCTTTAAGTGTCTATGGCTTGATCTCCCCAAAGCCTCATCTGTAAGAAATCCTGTAAAAAAGAAGGGTAGAGCAAGTAGAGATCCTAAGAATAGTGAGGAACCGAAGCACAATACAATGTGCACAAAGCTGCAAGACTTCTTGGACCAACAAAAATCTGACGTCGGCACACAGCAGTCGGAAATCCACCGATCCATAGAATAAAGGCGTCTCCGCAGCTTCCCCCCTGCCCACGGATATCGCACCTTCATGCACGAAAGAGAACAGGACAGGAGTAACGCAACGCAACTACCAAAGGAACTGCCGCTGCTCCCCCAGGACAGTGCCGCGCCGCTGCTCCCCCAGGACAGTGCCGCGCCGCTGCTCCCCCAGGACAGTGCCGCGCCGCTGCTCCCCCAGGACAGTGCCGCGCCGCTGCTCCCCCAGGACAGTGCCGCGCCGCTGCTCCCCCAGGACAGTGCCGCGCCGCTGCTCCCCCAGGACAGTGCCGCGCCGCTGCTCCCCCAGGACAGTGCCGCGCCGCTGCTCCCCCAGGACAGTGCCGCGCCGCTGCTCCCCCAGGACAGTGCCGCGCCGCTGCTCCCCCAGGACAGTGCCGCGCCGCTGCTCCCCCAGGACAGTGCCGCGCCGCTGCTCCCCCAGGACAGTGCCGCGCCGCTGCTCCCCCAGGACAGTGCCGCGCCGCTGCTCCCCCAGGACAGTGCCGCGCCGCTGCTCCCCCAGGACAGTGCCGCGCCGCTGCTCCCCCAGGACAGTGCCGCGCCGCTGCTCCCCCAGGACAGTGCCGCGCCGCTGCTCCCCCAGGACAGTGCCGCGCCGCTGCTCCCCCAGGACAGTGCCGCGCCGCTGCTCCCCCAGGACAGTGCCGCGCCGCTGCTCCCCCAGGACAGTGCCGCGCCGCTGCTCCCCCAGGACAGTGCCGCGCCGCTGCTCCCCCAGGACAGTGCCGCGCCGCTGCTCCCCCAGGACAGTGCCGCGCCGCTGCTCCCCCAGGACAGTGCCGCGCCGCTGCTCCCCCAGGACAGTGCCGCGCCGCTGCTCCCCCAGGACAGTGCCGCGCCGCTGCTCCCCCAGGACAGTGCCGCGCCGCTGCTCCCCCAGGACAGTGCCGCGCCATACTCCACTTGGGGGAATGAGGAATCACGGGGTCCTGGGTCTAAAAACACGTGAGGAAGTGGTTGAGTGTTTGTACTGTCCCTCCATTCCACCTCTATGGGACCTATAGAAACAGCCAATCACCATCTTTAACAGTCCCATACCTAGAAATATAGGACCACCATTTCCACCCCATTGGCCAGTCCCAACCAATCAGTGATTGATCACCGATTTATATCTGGACTTGCCCTTTAAAAGGAGCTTTCACAATTCAGAAAACTGGCAGGGGGTAACTTTTGTGTAAAAACAAATCCATTGGCTCATCAATCACATGAATGATGTTCAAGTGGGACCAGAGGGGAGGAAATGGAGAGCCCCCTCTGGGTCCAAGTGGGGGGGGGGGAGGGGGAATATCCGAATTTTCCTTCTAGAAAACATTAATTCTCCACTAATTTAGAATTTGAAGTCTTAAGGATTCAGAAGTGGCGCCCCCTCTCTTGCCCTGGCGGGATTCAGGAAGACATATAGTAAATGAATGGACATACTGTACCTTGTAGCAGAACATGTCAGTCGGGGGGTACGGACCGTGTCTGCAGACCCCAAACCCACAGTGAGCAGGTTATATGCCAGCGCCGGTGACTTGTGATGTCTGAGCTTATGCGATTTACAACAGGTTTAAGATGTACGTGCACACAAATCCTGTTACAATATGATAACCTTAAAGCGGCAGTAAGCCGGTCCCACTGCGCCGATAATGAGAGCCGAGAGGTGCGGCACGAAGAGCGAGAACACGAAAGAGATCATAGAAGAGAATAACACGAACCTCCATCTGACCCGGGCACCACCGCAGCAGGGGGGGCTCCAATGTCATGCACATCACTGGGGATTTAGATGCACGCCTCAGCTGCTGCAGAACCTCACTATACACACCTCAGCTGCTGCAAAACATCATAATACATGACTCAGCTGCTGCAAAACATCATAATACATGACTCAGCTGCTGCAAAACATCATAATACATGACTCAGCTGCTGCAGAGCATCATAATACATGCCTTAGCTGCTGCAGAGCATCATAATACATGCCTCAGCTGCTGCAGAACATCACTATAACACACCTCAGCTTCTGCAGAATATTAGAATACATTCCTCAGCTGCTGCAGAACATCACTATACACACCTCAGCTGCTGCAAAACATCATAGTACATTCATCAGCTGCTGCAGAACCTCACCTGCTGCAAAGCATCATAATACATGCCTCAGCTGCTGCAGAACATCATAATACATGCCTCAGCTGCTTCGGAACATCATAATACATGCCTCAGCTGCTGCGGAACATCATAATACATGTGCAACACCCTCGCCGATGCCATGGCGAAGGAGTGTTTGCGAATACGTCCCACAGCACTACATTACACCACATAGTCCGTATAGGACACAGGGGAACATTGCAGTGGTAGATCCTGCCTGGTAAGGCAGGAGTTAAGTGTGTTATGTGATGTCATATGTGTTAGCCAATCACATGTATTACACTCGGTCTCTGTGAGCTGAGAGGTAATTGGAGGAGCAGCCACCACCTGACCAGTGGGAGTAACAAAACCCCTGGCCAGGAATGTTCTAGAGAACACTCTGAGTAGTAGTCAGTCAGACCAGGGAGTCTGGACAAGTTAGACAGAGAGAGAGAGGAAAGGGGTATCATCCTACCTTCAAGGGTGATACCTGAACAATCCAGGATCAAGCTGAAGCATCCTATCAGGACACAGCTGCCTCCCAGCCTGCCCTCTGCATCCAGGCTGGTGATCTACCTCCTGTGGCTCCCTCCAAATACCTCTCCAGTACTCCACCATCTTGTTAAAGGCACGTTGCTGATGTTCCTGTCGGTTCCAATAAAGAACTGTAAGTTGTTTTTGTTCAACCTCTGCCTCCGTCTGGTCCCTGCTACTACGGCTGTCACCATCACGGGCACCCTGTCCACCACACAGAGACTCATACTCTGGACACCAAAGGGTTGCCCCAGGGAGATCCGCTATAGCAGCCTCTCCCTCATCATTTCTTGCCAACACCACCCTGCTGGAGACCTGCCAGGCTGTAGGACAGCCCTCCGGTCCCCCCATACCAAGCACCGTGACACTAGCGTGCCTAGGCCGCAACCGCCAGCCACTCAGGTACTGCGGGCCCCGGCTGACTCCAGGCCCCGAGAAAAGGCTAGGCCCCGGTGGGGGATGTTGCACATGCCTCAGCTGCTGCAGAACCTCACCTGCTGCAAAGCATCATAATACATGCCTCAGCTGCTGCAGAACATCACTATACACACCTCAGCTGCTGCAGAATATTACAATACATGCCTCAGCTGCTGCAGAACCTCACCTGCTACAGAACATCAAAATACATGCCTCAGCTGCTGCAGAACCTCACATGCTGCAAAGCATCATAATACATGCCTCAGCTGCTGCAGAACTTTGTAATACACCTCAACTGATCAGACAAACACAATACACACCTCAGCTGCTGAAGATTATAATACACACCTCAGCTGCTGAAGATTATAATACACACCTCAGCTGCTGAAGATTATAATACACACCTCAGCTGCTGAAGATTATAATACACACCTCAGCTGCTGAAGATTATAATACACACCTCAGCTGCTGAAGATTATAATACACACCTCAGCTGCTGAAGATTATAATACACACCTCAGCTGCTGCAGAGCCTCACCTGCAGCACCTCGTGCTACACACCTATGCCGCCGCAGCACCTCGTGCTACACACCTATGCCGCCGCAGCACCTCGTGCTACACACCTATGCCGCCGCAGCACCTCGTGCTAGACACCTATGCCGCCGCAGCACCTCGTGCTAGACACCTATGCCGCCGCAGCACCTCGTGCTACACACCTATGTCGCCGCAGCACCTCGTGCTACACACCTATGCCGCCGCAGAAACTCTTACTACACACCTATGCCGCCGCAGCACCCCGTGCTACACACCTATGCCGCCGCAGAACCTCTTACTACACACCTATGCCGCCGCAGAACCTCTTACTACACACCTATGCCGCCGCAGAACCTCTTACTACACACCTATGCCGCCGCAGAACCTCTTACTACACACCTATGCCGCCGCAGAAGCTCATACTACACACCTATGCTGCTGCAGAAGCTCATACTACACACCTATGCTGCTGCAGAACATCACTATAAACACCTCAGAATCATAACAAACACCTCAGCTGCTGCAGAAGATCATTATACACACACCTCACCTGCTCAGATCATCACAATACACACCTTAGTATCATACTACACACCTCAGCTGCTGCAGAACCTCATACTACACACCTCAGTTGCTGCAGAGCCTCATACTACAAGCCTTAGCTGCAGCAGAACGTCGTACTACACACATCAGTTGCAGCAGAACATCACCATATGTACCTTATGTGCTGCAGGGGTCACCACGTATGGGACCCGGCTGGTGACCCCATTTGCGCTTTCATGGGTAAGAGAAGAATGATTCTTAGAGCTTACAAAGGGGGGTAGAAGAATTGAGGTGACAACCCACGAGTTTGCAGGTTTGCAATATCACCCTTACTTTTTAAGTAGTTTAATGGTAAAAGTAACTATTCTTCCACATTTGGGGTTAAATCCGTGCACCTCTGTTCTGGCACAATGCAGTCTGGGTTGGAGAGCGCTGAATGACTGTACAGCCGGAGAACCTGAACACACTGAGCCGTCTAAATGAAATTTACAGACCAGACAAGTCCTTGAGAAATTGCAGACATGGAGCGTAATCAGACGCGCCCCATTGTCCTACATCTACATCGCCGCCCAAACAAATGGATTCAGAACAAAAATAAAATCTGGATTTTATTTAATTCTGTTTTTTCTTCTATTGAACAGTGAATTCTGCTTTGGGCATCAGCGGTTATGACTACTGGGGTCTCACCTCTACGACCTTGACTGATAGATAGAGGGTCCGAGGAGATCCCCCGCCGGCCACTGCACTTATGTATCACCATATAAATACATTCTTACTATTCCACATTCAGTAGGACAGTTTCTGTTCTGCAATGTGGGTGGAATGTCCTTTGGATGCAGATGGAGTTGACAGCAACGGTGAAGGAAGTTGCCAGCTCTTCCAATGTGCCTGCGGCTCCCCCCCCTCCGCCACAGCGCCACCGGCTCCCCTCGCTCCGCCACAGCGCCACCGGCTCCCCCCTGCTCCGCCACAGCACCTGCGGCTCCCCCTTGCTCCGCCACAGCACCCGCGGCTCCCCCCTGCCCCGCCACAGCACCCGCGGCTCCCCCCTGCCCCGCCACAGCACCTGCGGCTCCCCCCTGCCCCGCCACAGCACCTGCGGCTCCCCCCTGCTCCGCCACAGCACCTGCGGCTCCCCCCTGCTCCGCCACAGCACCTGCGGCTCCCCCCTGCTCCGCCACAGCACCTGCGGCTCCCTCCTGCTCCGCCACAGCACCTGCGGCTCCCCCCTGCTCCGCCACAGCACCTGCGGCTCCCTCCTGCTCCGCCACAGCACCTGCGGCTCCCCCCTGCTCCGCCACAGCACCTGCGGCTCCCCCCTGCTCCGCCACAGCACCTGCGGCTCCCCCCTGCTCCGCCACAGCACCTGCGGCTCCCCCCTGCTCCGCCACAGCACCTGCGGCTCCCCCCTGCTCCGCCACAGCACCTGCGGCTCCCCCCTGCTCCGCCACAGCACCTGCGGCTCCCCCCTGCTCCGCCACAGCACCTGCGGCTCCCTCCTGCTCCGCCACAGCACCTGCGGCTCCCCCCTGCTCCGCCACAGCACCTGCGGCTCCCCCCTGCTCCGCCACAGCACCTGCGGCTCCCCCCTGCTCCGCCACAGCACCTGCGGCTCCCCCCTGCTCCGCCACAGCACCTGCGGCTCCCCCCGCTCCTACACAACACCTGCGGCTCTCCCGTTCCGCCACAGGGCCAACGGCTCCCCCTGCTCCGCCACCACGCACGTGCCTCTCCCAGCTCCGCCACCGTGCCATCATCTCCTCCCATTCTACCCCTGTGCTTTTGGCTCCTCCCATTTTAATGGTTCCCCCACACTCTCCCAATGTGACGCACTGCCCCATGACGTCTCCTAAAACAAGGAACGTCAAAGAAGGCCACGAAAACAGCAAGTGATGTCCCTATTAGGAGGCCACTTATTGGCCAAAAAAGGTCCTGTATACCAGTTATTGTAGCCGATCCATCAGTGTCAAAGAACGAAAGAAGAACGCGACCCACTGGGAACCAGGACCCAGAACTGGGTAGTTACACTGCGGATGGTGGCCCCCATGAGGGATTTCCTGGCTGATCATCTCAAAATGTGGTGGTTTACTTTTAGTCACCTTCAGAAACGTATAATGGAATATTATAGAACTTTAGGCAACTGTGACCCAAAACGTAAGACGTGTAATGTGGACTCTGTGACTAAGCCGGCGCCGCTCCTCCGCTAACACAGCGCCGGCTTTATTATCCTGCATCGCCCAAAATAGCAAAACTCTAATAGAGCGGAGAGCGGCCAAGAACCTCTGAGAGCTGCCAACTTCTACTGTGCACGAGCCGACATCCTGGAAGATTACAGGAGAGGGGGATCCCGAAAACTGCCGAATATGTGCAACTTTTTATGTGTTTTTACATACATTACATTACATTACATTGGAGACCGAACGGGAGAACCCAACCCCAAATTTTCTGGAAGAGGCAAAGTTTTCCAGGAGACGACAGGTAGAGAGGCTGGTAAACCCCGGCCCGGCCACCCCGGGGGCCACCACGAGGGCCACCTGCAGCTTCCATGTTCTAGGTGAGGTGGGTAACAAGAGCAGGTCAGGACAACTTCTCCCCTATAAGATCCTACTCTATTAATCAAAACTTCCTAAAAAAGATGAAGATTAATACACAAAACCAATAACAAATCTGAATCCATGTCTGACACACAGGGAGCTCCGAGCTCTGCACCCGGAGCCAACACTCAACCTCACCCAGCACCTGCAGCTGTCACACACAGGAGCCAAATCCCTACACCAGGCGCTCGCCGACAACTGTGCACCCTGACACCCCAGCACCAAGGGGCCGCGAGACCCCAGCACAGACATTGCCAGAGCTCGTACTAACTCCAATGTGTTATAAACCAAGCTGTCACACAATACATGGACAATGTAACATGTCACAGGGGAGGGTCTGCTACAGTGTCAGGAATTTTAACGATGTCACTTCCATATTAAATGGTCGTTAACTTTTCAGCTACGTTTGCATAAATCAATAATAAAAGGCGATTTAAGAATTTTTGGACTTTATCTTATCGGAGGAATAATCCACTAATCCGTCACCTTTCCATGTCTGCTGATTCCATCTTGTTACAGTAAGACTGACCTGACTCAGTATCAGGTAATATGGAAGTCTATGGAGAGGGGAGGGGAGGGGGAGGATGAGAGATGAAAGTCCAGGGCTGCTGGAGCTAATAGTAAGTTTCTATCTCACCCCAAGTGCTTTATTTAAATCAGTAAAGGTCAGTACTTCTCTATAATGTCTTATATGATGCTGGTGATGCTTTTGAGTGATAGAAGGAAGACACGTGAACAGGCAGAGGCTGCTGGAGATAATAGTAAGTTTCTATCTCACCCCAAGTGCTTTATATATATCAGTAAAGGTCAGTACTTCTCTATAATGTCATATATGATGCTGCTGATGCTTTTGAGTGATAGAAGGAAGACACATGAACAGGCAAAGGCTGCTGGAGATAATAGTAAGTTTCTATCTCACCCCAAGTGCTTTATTCACAACAGTAAAAGGTTAGAACTTCTTTATATTGTCCAATATGATGCTACTGGTGCGGAGTGAGGGAGCCGACCACACGTGGAGTTTGTATTGTGCAATGCAAGAAATGGAAAAAGTCCAGGACTCAGCCCATTCACATACGAGTTTCCATTGAAACACATGCGATCAGTAACCAGCATCCGGTGTCAGGCACAGACAGTGGCTGCAGGATATATTGGTACGTTCCCATCTCACCTCAGGTGCTTTATTCACATCAGTACAAGTCAGAGCTTCTCTATAACACGTCTCTGCTGGAGATAATAGTAAGTATCCATCTCAATCCAAATGCTTTATTCACAATAGTACATGTCAGCGATACTTTATAATGTCCTATATCACATATGTCCTATAAGCTGATGCTTCTAATTGATAGTGGAGAAAAAGAGGCACAGACAATGGCTGCTGGAGCGAATAGTAAGTTACTATCCCACCTCAGGTGCTTTATTCACATCAGTACAAGTCAGAACTTCTCTATAATTTCTTATATTATGTTGCTGATGTTGAGTGATAGAGGAGAAACACATGCACAGAGAGCGGCTGCTGCAGATAATGGTATGTTTCTATCTCACCTCAGGTGCTTTATTTACATCAGTACAAGTCAGAGCTTCTCTATAACACGTCTTTGCTGGAGATAATAGTAAGTTTTCATCTGAATCCAAATGCTTTATTCACAACAGTACAGGTCAGCGCTACTTTATAATGCCCTATATTATATTGCTGATGCTTCGCCCAGCCAAAGAGGCACAGACAGCGGCTGCTGGAGCGAATAGTAAGTTACTATCCCACCTCAGGTGCTTTATTCACATCAGTACAAGTCAGAACTTCTCTATAATTTCTTATATTATGTTGCTGATGTTGAGTGATAGAGGAGAAACACATGCACAGAAAGCGGCTGCTGCAGATAGTGGTATATTTCTATCTCACCTCAGGTGCTTTATTCACATCAGTACAAGTCAGAGCTTCTCTATAACACGTCTGTGCTGGAGATAATAGTAAGTTTTCATCTGAATCCAAATGCTTTATTCACAACTATTGTCACTGTATTTCACAGAACAAACACAGAAACTGGCCTAAAAACTACAGCGGATAAATATCAGCTACAAATTTCAGTACACTTTGCTGCAGAACTTTCATATCTTAGTTGAGGATTTGTTGTGGTCGACACCTTTTGCTTTGCAAAGTTAAAAAGTAAAAAATGACAATCTGCTAATTTTTCTGGAGCAAATCAGATCTGCTAAATTCACATGATCTAGTCGTACGTGTTGTGATCTTCTGTGCAGAGTTCCAAAAACTAGGGGATTGTTTACATGGGGTTCTTTTAAGGATTCTCCCTGGATAACCCTATGTACGTCTCTATGAAAAGAAGCAGTAAATGGCGCCTTGTATAGAAGACTCGCAGCGTGCACCTGTGCTCCGACAACTGCACTAACACAAATGTACGGAAGACCAGCTGTGAACAGGTGCGGATATCCCACACGCGGGGACAGTTGTCTCTGTGGGAGAAGCCGAGGATACAAGACACAAGAGACAGTAACAAGGCAACTGTGACATCAGCGACAGCCGCAACGCACAGAACAAGCAACAGGGGATGCAACGTATAACCCACATCTAGTCTGTACCTCCCGGACCCCACTCAGTTTTAGGGGAACTGGTGGTCCCATAAGGCCTGGCCTCCACATTTATGTCTGAGAAATGTGGAAATATGGACAACTACCCCCAGAAATCAGCTCATTGATGGAAATATAAGTGGAACACAGTCCACAGCAGCACAGAGTGATTAAGGATTATCTAGGTCTTTCCCCAGAAGCATTAAAATACTGGACCCCTGAGTATATTCCTTACAATTTCTCCCGAATAAAGACAGAATACACGAGAAGGAACAATTCTGTGTCGTCTCTCTACGCAACACAGTGTCTGATATTGTCCAATCTGCTGATGGGGTCAGGTTGTATAGGGACAGTCCCTAAAGAAGAGGTCAATGGTGACACTCAGTTGTTAATGTATTCATATTTTGCCAGGGAGAATAATAGAGGATCAACACAAATACAGAAATAACATCACCGCAAAACACACAACACAAACGACGCAGTGCGGTATGAAGCACACTGACAGCATGAAGGGCAATGGCACACATAGGATAACACAGTGCAGTTTGAAGTATATACACCGGGGTGGGGGGCAGGAGACAGCAGATGTATATACACCGGAGAGGGGGGCAGGAGACAGCAGAGGTATATACACCGGGGTGGGGGGCAGGAGACAGCAGAGGTATATACACCGGAGAGGGGGGCAGGAGACAGCAGAGGTATATACACCGGGGTGGGGGGCAGGAGACAGCAGAGGTATATACACCGGGGTGGGGGGCAGGAGACAGCAGAGGTATATACACCGGGGTGGGGGGCAGGAGACAGCAGAGGTATATACACCGGGGTGGGGGGCAGGTGACAGCAGAGGTATATACACCGGGGTGGGGGGCAGGAGACAGCAGAGGTATATACACCAGGGTGGGGGGCAGGAGACAGCAGAGGTATATACACCGGGGTGGGGGGCAGGAGACAGCAGAGGTATATACACCGGGGTGGGGGGCAGGAGACAGCAGAGGTATATACACCGGGGTGGGGGGCAGGAGACAGCAGAGGTATATACACCGGGGTGGGGGGCAGGAGACAGCAGAGGTATATACACCGGGGTGGGGGGCAGGAGACAGCAGAGGTATATACACCGGGGTGGGGGGCAGGAGACAGCAGAGGTATATACACCGGGGTGGGGGGCAGGTGACAGCAGAGGTATATACACAGGGGGGCAGGAGCACATGGATGGTGACAATACATGTATGTAACATATGACAGCAGTGTATAAGGTATCAGCACATGTTACAGGTGACAATGACAGCACCAGGGATGTAACAATAACAGCACACACATGTAACATGACAGAACCAGGGATGTGACAGCACACGTAAGAAGTGACAGGACACATGATGTGACAGATGACAGCACACACATCACTACATACATGTGACAGATGACAGGACAGCACACACATCACTACATACATGTGACAGATGACAAGACAGCACACACATCACTACATACATGTGACAGATGACAGGACAGCACATACATTACTACATACATGTGACAGATGACAGGACAGCACATACATTACTACATACATGTGACAGATGACAGGACAGCACATACATTACTACATACATGTGACAGATGACAGGACAGCACATACATTACTACATACATGTGACAGATGACAGGACAGCACATACATTACTACATACATGTGACAGATGACAGGACAGCACATACATCACTACATACATGTGACAGAACAGCACATACATCATGTGACAGCACATACATCACTACATACATGTGACAGGACATATATCTGACAGCACACATGATGTGACAGCACATACATCACTACATACATGTGACATCTGACAGCACACATGATGTGACAGCACATACATCACTACATACATGTGACATCTGACAGCACACATGATGTGACAGCAGTGATGGCGGAGCTCGTACCTTGGCTTTGCCGGCCTCCAGCTTCCTCTTCCTCTCCTGCTCCTCCTCGTCCATACTGGCCCCTGTACACACAGCAATGCGCACTGTTAGCGGCGGCCGCAGCTCTCTCCCATCTCCACGTAAACATTCGGCGCTCCGCAGTGACGTCAGCAGCCGGCGCCCGGGCTCCTCCACTGGGAGGGGGCGGGGGGTACAGGAGCGCCCCCCAGCTGTCACCTGCCCCCAGTCACATAGGTTACCTCAGTGTACCCTGACATGGCTGATAACAGGGAACAACATCTGCACAGCAAAGAACAACTCATACATTTCACATTTGACGCATAGACAATTATAAAGTCTAGGTTACATAAGGAATTTCACGAAATTGAATTAGGAAATATCCATAATGGAGGTTTCTGCCTATAAAACATCCCCACATTGTCTGGTATTGCAGACATCTGTCCATTGGTTGTGCCTCAGTTACAAGGAAGTTGATTGAGTTGCAATACTACACACAACCTGTGGACAGCAGTGGCGCTATTTGTAGGATAGGATTCAAGCTGACCCCCTCCACAAGCATATATCAATGGCGCCCAACCTACCGGGACATGCTGGGAGATGTATTTTTGCTAAAGTGGGGTCAGTCATTTTTCAGGTCACTTTAGACAATGGGTACACACTCAGCCTCCATCCATGTGACATCATTAGACCTCTCCATATATGACCAGCTGTAGGGCTCCATGTAAACTCCATCTGCTCATGGCTCAATTAGAGCCTCATCCAAATCCCCAGACACCCCGGTCACTGGGAAGCTCTTCCTGTGCTGCCCAAGGTGGGGGATGCAGGAAAATAAAGTACAAATCCATCAACACAGCTGATTCCTAGAATAAAGACACCAGCTCTGCAGTATTCTGCTATGTATGTGCTACTTCAAGGGGGTTTCCCATTTTAGCAAATTAATGTAATTGTTTTTATGATACAAAGTTATACAATTTTCCAATATACTATCTGTATCAATTCCTCACGGCTTTCTAGATCTCTGCTTGCTGTCCCTCTATAGAAAGCTTTTGTGTTTACTTCCAGTGGTCAGAAATCTGTCCATGGTCACACAGGTGCACAGCTCATTAGTATCATAGAGAATAAGCAGAACTATGTGATATAACGAGCAGTGCACCCGTGTGACATCACATGACCGTGGTCAGATACCTGTCCACTGGAAGTAAACATAGAATGACAGCAAGTAGAGATCTAGAAAAAAATGAAGAATTGATACAGTAAGAATATTGGAAAATTTTATATTTTTGTATCATAAAAACAATAACATTAATCTGCTGAAATGGGAAAACCCCTTTAAAGGGGATCTCCACTTTGGACTAACCTTACTTGTTGGAAGTGTTCCTGTACAATAACGTGCATGTGGGAAACTTGGCATTAAAGGGGCTGTAACAAGGTGATTGGCGACGGTCCAACTGCTGGGACCACCATTAATCACGAGAACAGGACCCTCAGCAATTCAGAGAACAGGACTCCTGTCATAATGGAGTATGAGAACTGGACCACCATTCTCTGGATTGCTGGGGGTCCCGTTCTCCACCACTTAATGAAGCGCTGGACCCAGTACCAGCACCGTAACTAAATGCCAGAGAGGCTGCAGGCGGAGACACCTCTCCCTACGACTCAGACATACGGGTGATGAGGGCATCATGTGTTGTATGAGCCCAGACAGAAGAGGAATCCGCGGGATCACTGGCACCAAAAAGGTGAGTATTTATTTTATTATTTTTTTCTTACAGGCCACTAATGAGGGGGAGCAACTATGAATTATGTATTAATGAGGGACTATGTGTAAATATATTATTATCGGGGTGCCATCAGTATGAGAGGGGGTGCTATGAGTAGTTACATACATGAGGGGGAGCTACTTTTTATATATATAAACGCTGGTGCTACAATTAATTATTTATATATGTGGGGGAGCTAGAATCAATTATATATTCATGAAGAGGTGGTAATATATACATATATATAGTATAGAATAATTCATTCTAGCACCCCTATATGTGCCCATATATAAATATTTATTAAAGTAGCACCCCCCATGTCCTGTAAACTAGGTGCTACTGTATATAAGTATTTTTCAGTGGGTTAAACCCCAGATTTAACATAGAAAGTCCGACAGAAATGTGTCACACACCCCATCTTAAAGGGAGCTGTGCAGAGGACGCCAGATTCATGAATAACACGCAACAGAAGTCTTGAATCTGGTGCCCTCTGCAAACTACACAGGCAAACTACACATAGTGCAATTTGCACAGTTTTTTAGTAAATGTGGGCCTGTATTTTTAGTAACTGTGATATTTTTAGAAGCGCAGTGTGGAGATGTGTGGCAAGGAGCTGAAGACACCTGACTGGCAAATTCTGAAGTGACCGCCAGGAGAAGTCATTGTGAGGTTCTATCCCTGAAGGAGAATTATAACCTGTGAGAAGCCCACCAGGGCACGGACTGGGTTGGACCAGGTCATCACAGAGGGAGAAGGCAGCAGCTGTGACTCACTTAATTGACAAGCGATCTGTGGTATATGTATCTTTGAACAGTACATTTATTGCTGCTATAGTTATATATGCAGCATATTAAAGGGGTTGTCCGAAAGTAACTAAAAAAATGAGTCCCTCCGTGCCCCTGTAAACAGCTCACCTCTGACCACCTTGCTTTTTAGTTACTCCCCTAAAAACAAACCCCTTCAATGCTGGTATATATTAATGTGTGCAGTAGCTATTATTTTGTGTATATTTGCATTATATTCACTGCATATGTATATATATATTTGTGTAGCGTTTATGTTTATTCTCACGTATAATATGCAGGATGTGGTCATTGGCATGGGATTTAGTCTATGGGGCCCCAACTCGAAGGGCCCTGTTACAGCCTTGTTACACTTCTGAGCATTAGAAAACACTTGTGGGAAAATAAAAGGAACAGTGTGAATATCCTGATGTCTTATCTACTCTACTGTACATACCAGAAAAGCGCTTGGGGGGAATGCCAAACACAAGTGGCAGGAACTCGACAAACTGGTCTATAGCAAGCGCCACTTACTGCTTCTAATGCAATACAAGGATCCTGGTTGAGACTATAGAAGAGCTCTAAAGAAACTACAAAGACTGAGCCACACACACCAAGAAGTTCTGCAGCAGGTTCCTTAGCAAGCTGACATTTCTGCAGCTATTGCTCCCAATCATTCACAAGTTTCAACCTTTGCACCGTTAACCCTGCCACATCCTGCTGCCGTCTCCTACTTATAGTCCTGCTTTCCCCAATCATATAGTGACTTATCACTGGGGCTGGCTCAACATCAAAAACTCTGCATGATTACTCATAGAGAAAGCATCTAAATTCTGCCATGAAGACTGTGAGTCCTGCACCCCTGTCCACTCATGTCTTGATTCACCTCCCACTCATAGAGAAAGCCTGTGAGTCCTACTTTCCCCAGCTACTCATAGAGAACACAAGTGAGTCCTTCTGTTCACCCCCAACCATAGAAAAATCTTGTCCTACTCCCCCTCCACTCCTAGAGTGCTGACCCTACACACAGAGAAAGCTTCCCCGCCCATAGAAAAAAATGGGGGTACTGCTTCCCAATCAAAGAGAACGCCTGCAAGTACTGCTTTTCCCACCCACTCATACAGAAATCCTGTGATTCCTGCTTTCCCTTCTCCATCTTAGAAGAAGCTTGTGAGTCCTACTCTTCCTCTACTCATAGAGAAAGCCTAGGAGACAAATCCAAAATTTCTCCAGCTCACCTCAGTCTGCGGTATAGTATTGTAGAAAGCCTAGGAGCCCTGCTGATCTTACACACTCATAGAGGAGCTTGTGAGTCTTGCTTTCCCCTCTTACTAATAGAGAAAGCCTGTGAGTCCTGCTTTCCCCTCTTACTAATAGAGAAAGCCTGTGAGTCCTGCTTTCCCCTCTTACTAATAGAGAAAGCCTGTGAGTCCTGCTTTCCCCTCTTACTAATAGAGAAAGCCTGTGTGTCCTGCTTTTCCCACCTACTCATAGAGAAAGCCTGTGAGTTCTGCTTCATCCACCCACTGATAGAGGAAGCCTGTGAGTCCTTCTTGCTCCACCCACTTATAAAGAAAGTCTAAAAGTCCTGCTTCCCCATCTCCCTCATAGAGAATTAGAGTCCTTATTTCCCCACCCACTTATAGAAAAGCGTATTCTTCATGATACAAGATGGCACCTTTGCAACCTGCTATTTCATTCATACAAAGTAAAGAGGACCTTGTTCTTGAGACTGGTTAAGGTTTCATGGGTCCATCAAATCTCCCAGACATACATAATCGATTTATAATTATTTTAATATATAAATTACAATCCATGTGTTTTGTGTCTTTTTGAAGCCGTATAACTTTTTTCCACTAATATGGTGCTATAACTCAGTAGGTGACTTCTCCATCACCTTGCGGTACCTGATACTACACGGAGCTGCAGAGCATTACACCTTTGTGCTCTCTTTAATCATCTCGCTTTGTCACAGGAACGACTTACATTTTTCTTGAGTTTTGCTTTTAAAATATCCACAAAGGCAAAACTTCATGAAAGGCAAAGCGTGTCTGCAAATATGTAAACAGCGGGCACATTGTAATTCATATGTATGAGATGAGGAATTGTCTCTGCTCTCCCGGCTATAAATTACCACTTCAGGAAACCATTGTTGTGTTCAGAGCATGTGAGGAGTCCCCGCACTGGAGAGATGGAGACGGCTGAATACATGAATATTACGAATGTATTATTCACACAGCTCTCTAGAAATCAGCCTAGTGCTGCAGACTCACATAGTCGGGTTTACATCCGAAAATTAATTGCTCAGTAATATTGTATATGTATAAGTAATAGAGTAGGTATCACTGCTCTAAAACCAGACAGGACGACCACCACTAGTAATGGCTGTGGTCAGAATGTAATACCAGAGTTCTCCCATAGAGGCCACTGCAGGGTAAATGAATACCTAGATAAACACTTTCTCTGACATCATCTAATCGCCTGTATTCCTGAGGAGGTCTCTTTAAAGTGGTATTCTTATTTCAGATATGCTAAAGTAAAGTGAAGAGAATCATGAGAATAACAGTATGTCCATTCTGATTTAGCGCTCTGTCCCCTTTTCTAGTTGCCTGCAAAGTAATTTTTTCCCAAGAAAAGTCTGGGGACCCTTTTTGTGTCCTAAGGATGTGCAATAGTTTAAAGCATGAAGGATGGCATCCTGTTTACTTTGGTTCTATGTTTTTCTAAGCAACTGGTCCCACCACTGACTAAACCCCAAATATTAGGTTTCGGTCCCAGTACCACTTGTGACCGTGCCCTGAGGCCATGTTCACACGTGACCAGAGGACGGGCCTACAGCCTGGCAGGTCTCCTGCAGGTGGTGTGTGCAAGAAAGGAAGAGGGAGAGGCTGATGAAGGAGGTTTCTCCATGGGGTAACCCCTGAGGTGTATATAGGGGAGGATGGGGAGCCCGTGGTGGTAGAGCAGCCTGATCCAGGGATCACGCAGTGGCATTATGTGAACTCGAACAGCAGGCAATGGCCTACCATCAACAGCTGGCTGGAAAGCTGGTAGGAGTTAGCTGGTCTGCAGGGTTGCTCACAGCCTGGTAATAGCTTCAGGCTGGGCTGGTAAATGGAGCCGAGTCCCGGACAGTAGATCTATGCTTTGGGGCTTAGTCTCCTAACTTGCTCAAGGTGTCAGGCTATGGCCTGTGACACCTCTGCTTCCTGGTATTGAAGGGGCTGCACACTGGATCTTGCTTCTCAAATGCTGACCAAACTGCAGGACTCAAACTGACCATGTGCTCCCGCCCACCAGGGGTTTTTATATTCCCCTGGTCAGGTAACAGCGCTCTCCAATCAGCTTCCAGCTTGCTTTAGAATAGTACGAAGGATATCATTGGTAAATAACATCTCACATGTTAACTCTTGCTTTACCAGGCAGTGGTTCCCACTTTTGGAGACTTTCTAGACAGGTGATCGGTCTCCCCAACAGCTTCTAACATGGAGTGGGCGCTATTCACAACACCTACCTACCCTATCTATCGGCAGGGTGGTTGCACTTACACTACCAGCAGTTAAAAATACACTTTCAAAACAGCCAAACGCATAGTAACATGTACAACGCATCGCAAACACCACATGTGACCCGCACCGTAACTATAGGACTCCTAGACCCCCCTCTATGATGTCCTCATGAACATGGATTGTAAAGAGAACAAATAACCCCTTTAAGAAGACATGGATGACTCAGGGACTTAGGAATTTAAGGGTTAACTCCGTCTCTTCTATGGAGCAGGGTTGTGTTATCTGCCTGACATGTCACATTGGCTTACTCCAACCATTACGCTGCTCCCTGACAGGATAAGGAGATATTTTTACTTTTGGGCATGATGTATATATATGTGAGAGCTGTCACTGGAGAGATAATGAAACCCTGCAGTCACTTCTGGCGTAGACTATCCTGCCGGGCCGTGTATAGCGGTACAGTACAGTCTGTGACATGTCATTATGGGGAGCTATGCTACATCCATTGTCATTACTCCAAAGGGAACCCTGTCTAGGGGGGGCACTGACAACTGTCTGAGCCCTCGTGTTTTAAAGGGATGGTGCCAAGTATTATAGTTATCTCTAATCTAAAGGGGATAGGGGCGTATGCTCATGGTGGATCATCAATATTGGATCATGAAAAGTAGGGTGACCCCTCCTATACATTAGTCCCCCATTCCTGTCTGCCCAAAGCAGAGAGCTCCATCCACTGTGTAGTGGCCATGTGATGTTACTGCAGGTTTGGCTCTAACTATCCTGGGTATCCTGCCCTGAAAACCCCTTTAACTATTAGAAGTCCTATATATCACAATAGAGGAGTATATAGATGTAGCTGTTATCAGTCCCAGCTGGAGATGCTGCATTGATATGTTATAGTCACACTTTAATTCAATTAACGCAATTAGCTGAAGTTGATGACCTTGTGTAATTATCCCTAATTACCATTACAAATTAGATGAAGAAGTAATTGATAAATAAAAAAACCCCAAACTATTTCCTATACCAATAACTGTACGTCTAATGATGACTGATCGGTGACAGATGGGGATCTGACGTGTTCCCGTCTCGTCAGTGCTGTCGCTCCTTCCTTATGTCTTTGTGTTATATGAGAGATGTAAACAGGGGGAGATTTACATACAGAGCTAGGAAGTAAGAAGTAGGGCGGAAAAGCCTAAAATAAATACAGACACAATCCGTTATAATAGAGTAGATGGATCTATAGAAAGAAAGATGATAGATAGATAGATAGATAGATAGATAGATAGATAGATATGAGATAGATAGATAGATAGGAGATAGATAGGAGATAGATAGATAGATAGATAGATATGAGATAGATAGATAGATAGATAGATAGATAGATAGATAGATAGATAGATAGATATGAGATAGATAGATAGATAGATAGATAGATATGAGATAGATAGATATGAGATAGATAGATATGAGATAGATAGATAGATAATCCAAACAGAACAGAAATTTAAAAAGAAATTATGCAAAAAGATAAGGGGATTTATTCCATGTTCAAGGCGACATTTCGGCTCAAGTTGTGGGCCTTCCTCAAGCTAAATATACACTCACCGGCCACTTTATTAGGTACACCTGTCCAACTGCTCGTTAACACTTAATTTCTAATCAGCCAATCACATGGCGGCAACTCAGTGCATTTAGGCATGTAGACATGGTCAAGACAATCTCCTGCAGTTCAAACCGAGCATCAGTATGGGGAAGAAAGGTGATTTGTGGCCTTTGAACGTGGCCTGGTTGTTGGTGCCAGAAGGGCTGGTCTGAGTATTTCAGAAACTGCTGATCTACTGGGATTTTCACGCACAACCATCTCTAGGGTTTACAGAGAATGGTCCGAAAAAGAAAAAACATCCAGTGAGCGGCAGTTCTGTGGGTGGAAATGCCTTGTTGATGCCAGAGGTCAGAGGAGAATGGGCAGACTGGTTCGAGCTGATAGAAAGGCAACAGTGACTCAAATCGCCACCCGTTACAACCAAGGTAGGCAGAAGAGCATCTCTGAACGCACAGTACGTCCAACTTTGAGGCAGATGGGCTACAGCAGCAGAAGACCACACCGGGTGCCACTCCTTTCAGCTAAGAACAGGAAACTGAGGCTACAATTTGCACAAGCTCATCGAAATTGGACAGTAGAAGATTGGAAAAACGTTGCCTGGTCTGATGAGTCTCGATTTCTGCTGCCACATTCGGATGGTAGGGTCAGAATTTGGCGTCAACAACACGAAAGCATGGATCCATCCTGCCTTGTATCAGCGGCTCAGGCTGGTGGTGGTGGTGTCATGGTGTGGGGAATATTTTCTTCGCACTGTTTGGGCCCCTTGGTACAACGCCACAGCCTACCTGAGTATTGTTGCTGCCCATGTCCATCCCTTTATGAGCACAATGTCCCCTGTAACATCTGATGGCTACTTTCAGCAGGATAATGCGCCATGTCATAAAGCTGGAATCATCTCAGACTGGTTTCTTGAACATGACAATGAGGTCACTGGACACAAATGGCCTCCACAGTCACCAGATCTCAATCCAATAGAGCATCTTTGGGATGTGGTGGAACGGGAGATTCGCATCATGGATGTGCAGCCGACAAATCTGCGGCAACTGTGTGATGCCATCATGTCAATATGGAGCAAAATCTCTGAGGAGCTTCCAGCACCTTGTTGTATCTATGCCACGAAGAATTGAGGCAGTTCTGAAGGCAAAAGGGGGTCCAACCCGTTACTAGCATGGTGTACCTAATAAAGTGGCTGGTGAGTGTATATATAGTGACAATCTCATATATATATATAGCAGGTGCGGCGTGTCACATGACACAAATCAAGCCCCTTCCCAAACAAAGTGCTGCAGTGCAATCAAATCTAGATAGATTGTAACAAAATATATTCAAATACACATATCTGTGCCAACACATAGATATGAAGGTGCAATCAGTATATTAAAAAACATTTTTTCACAGTGTCACGGCAATATCTCTTCACAGTGAAAAATATGTTTTTTAATAGATAGATATGAGATAGATATTAGATAGGAGAAAAAAAGATATATATAAGATAGATAGATAGATAGGAGATAGATAGATAGATATATAGATAGATAGATAGATAGGAGATAGATAGATAGGAGATAGATATGAGATAGATAGATAGATAGATAGATAGATAGATAGATAGATAGATATGAGATAGATAGATAGTGTGGGGAATTGCTCTGGTAGTTGACAGGTAGCAGTGCAGGAAGCAGTGACACACGCAGGTTTAAAAGTCCAACTTAAGTGTTTATTCACACTTGCAAAACAGAACACAAATTCAGCCTTGGCTTAGGCACATGCAAAAACATTATAAAAGTAATTCCTGCCCGGCTAGGCGCTGTCTAATACACTTGACAGACCCTAGCTATCCGGGTACCAGGCTGCCTGGCACACGCTCTTGGCCAGCAGCAAGACAGGAGACCCTCAGTTACCTTTGCTGTGAGAATGCAATCTCACTTTCAGCTCTCCAGGTAGGGCCTCTCCCACTGCTTCTGGCCTGCAGACTAAATCAGACCCTAACGAGGCCTGTGACCTGCACCTGTGGGCTATACAAAAGCCCAGGACCGAAGCCCGGGTGGAGTAGGAGTCCCACTACCAGCCTACCCCTACTCCATAATAAGCAGGCCCAGTACGGACATTACCAATGTGTCTGTGTTAGCTAGGCCAACACAGACAAAACAGACTATTCCTGCTTATCATGTCTGCATTAACCCTTGGGTTACTGCAGACAAACCCAGGGCTTTTACCACCAGCATTTCATCTGCCTGTAGGACAGATAGCGGTTTTCCCACACAACACCTCTCACTTTCTCACATACCCTCCCCCTCAGTTCAGACCCACCGGGGCGAACTCCTGACATTAAGCAATGCGTTCGGGACAAGGCATCCGCATTGCCCTGTAGCTTCCCGGCTCTCTGCTCCACCATGAAACTGAAATTTTGGAGGGACAAGAACCACCTAGTGACCCTGGCATTCTTCTCCTTAGTTCTACTCATCCACGTGAGAGGAGAGTGGTCAGTTATGAGACGGAACCGTCGTCCCAGCAAGTAGTACCGTAGGGACTCTAATGCCCACTTTATCGCCAGACATTCCTTCTCTACGATACTGTAATTTTTTTCAGCTGGCGTGAGCTTCCTGCTCAGGTAAGTAATGGGGTGTTCCTCGCCATTCACCTCCTGAGACAGGACAGCTCCCAGTCCTACATCTGACGCATCCGTCTGCACAATAAACTCTCTCTTGAAGTTTGGCGCAATGAGGACGGGAGATCCACACAACGCAGACTTCAAGGCCTGAAAAGCACCTTCTGCTTGTTCATTCCACCGCACCATGACAGGCCTTTTACCCTTCAGCAGGTCTGTCAGGGGAGCGGACATGGTGGCAAAGTTTGGTATAAACCGTCTGTAGTACCCTACAATGCCCAGGAATGCCCTGACTTGCTTTGTGCTCACTGGTTGAGGCCAACCCTGTATAGCGTCAATCTTGTTGACCTGAGGTTTAATTATACCTCGACCGATCACATACCCCAAATAGTGTGTCTCCTCCATTCCCAGCGCACACTTCTTGGGGTTTGCAGTCAGGCCCGCTGCCCTTAGAGAGTTCACTACGGCCTGTACCTTGGCCAAGTGACTCGCCCAGTCTTGGCTGTAGATGATAATGTCATCTAGATAGGCGGAGGCGTATCTCCTATGTGGCTTTAACACTATGTCCATTAACCGTTGAAAGGTAGCGGGGGCGGGGGGCGTGGCCTGATGCCGACCTAGGAGGACGTGCACCGCGGAGCTCCCGGGACCTGGCACCCTATCACCCTTCCCAGGCAGCCATCCTTACCTGTACCCCCTCCAGTCTGCTCCCCGGTGCCGCGGGTACTTGCCCCCATACTCCGGTGGCGGTATCGCGGCGGTCACCGGCTCCGTGAGGTCCCCTCCAGCACTTCACCTCCTGCGGCCTTCCACGTGTCCCGCGCGGCGGCGGGACCATAGCCGCCCGGCATCGCGGCTGTATACCGGAGAGGTGCTGAATACCGGGGGAGGGAACCCCCCCCCCCCCGTGCTGTGCCGCCGACCCGCTGTGCTGCTGACCTGGGGGATCGTGGCAGCGCTCCAGCCAGCCCTGTATCCGGCCGGAGGCGCCATCTTACTGGACTCCCCTGCGCTGCCTGAGGCCTAGGCGCGCAGGGTTAACCCTGTCACTGCCGGACTGCAGCCAGGAATAAGGTAGGGAAGTAATTCCCCTGCTACTGCCCTCCTCTCACCTGGGGACCCCAAGCTGTGCAGCCCACCATACTCCCAGTGACCCCCTGCTCCTGGGTTTTGTTTTATATTAACCCTTGCAGTGCCGCTGCAATAGTCCACGTGGGTTTGGACTGTATCTCTGCTAATTACTGGACGCTAGGCTCCTCGATTGTTTATCACTGGCCCCCTCTGTCCAGACGCCATGGGTAACCGGAGGAGGACGGCTAAATTGCAAAAAGCGGCGTCCGGGGTGTCTGCGCCTCCATCGGATGATGAATCCATCCATGAAGATCCTCCATTCCAGTCCCTGGAACCCCTGGATGCGCAGGAATGCTCCACATCACAAGCCGTTCTTGCACAGATACAGTCAAACGCTGCAAAAAAATTGGGGAGATTCTCCCGCACACAGCCCTGCTCTCCTCAGGGGTCCCCAAACTCCTCTCCCTCCCTCTTTGAAGGCTCCCAGAGCCCGCCGCAGCTTGTAAGTTATGAGGAGGGCGCTGATCCGCCTGACGTGGCCACTGAACTGGACCGCAAATTTGCAGAGGTGCTGGCGGCCATTAATGGGTGCCAATCCAAACTGGTTACCAAGGTGGATGAGCTGCGACAAGACTTTGTTCTTTTAAGACACGATGTTCACAAAGCCAAAGAGCGAATAACAGAAACTGAACGCAGAATATCTGAAGTGGAGGATGTCCAGAGGCCTATGCCGACACAGATAAGAGAGCTTCAGCGCCAAATGTCTGCTTCCATCGACAGAGCTGATGACCTCGAAAACCGCCTGCGACGGAACAACGTCAGAGTGGTTGGCCTCCCCGAAAAAGTGGAGGGGTCTGACCCGGTATCCTTTTTTGAAAATTGGCTCAAAAATATGCTGCCTGCAGATACCTTCTCCCCGTTCTTCACAGTAGAAAGGGCCCATCGTGTGCCATTCCGCCCTGGCCCCCCAGGGGGCAATCCAAGACCCTTCCTGGCCCGGCTGCTGCACTTTAGGGACAGGGACTCTATCCTCAGGGCTGTCCGTACCAAGGGAGAAATTCTCTATGCCAACAGCAGAGTGTCCTTCTACCCTGATTTCTCTGCATCCGTCAGGAAACAGCGAGCACAATTCACCGAGGTCCGTGCCCGTCTCCGTGACAAGGGGTATAAATACTCCATGATGTACCCTGCCAAGCTCCGAATAGTGGATGGTCAGAAGACTCGATTCTTCACTTGCCCAACCGAAGCACTTCACTGGGCTGATGCAGCTCCACGGGCTCCAGCTGCAAGGCCCGCACCTCCTGAGTGACTGGACTCACATATCCTTTTGTCTGATGTGCAGTGACTGTGCTGGACTTGGTCCTGAGTGGTTATCCAGGGGTCCCAAATCACTGTTACAGTATTCTAATATTTGTTTACACTTTACGTGCCTCACAAATGTACCCTGTGATTGATTTGCGCATTCTTCTTGGTCATCTTGACCAGTGCGCCATTTATGGCACTCCATTCTCTCCCTCCCTCCCTCCCCCCCCCCCCCCTTCCCACCTCCCCCTACCATTACCTCCCCCTACCATTACCTCCTTGCGTCTTCCTCCTTCCCCCCCCCCCTCCCCTATTTCCTCTTGGTTCTCTCTAAATATGGCTGCCTAATAACCTCCTGATCATCTATTCATTAAGGGTTGAAGGTCCCGGGACAAATGGTGTAGGTTTGTCTTGAGTTAGGGACCACTGTTCTACTATTTGACTGTTAGTGGGTCTAGGTCTACACTACTGCTGTTAGGGTGTTAGACAGGGGGTTTGTATTCTTGGGATTGTTAGTTCAGTTCTGTTATATTTGTTATGCTCACTGTTGTCTGTCTGTCTATGTCTTTGTGGTATGAAAGGATGAATGCTTGGTTGCTCACGTCTCCTTCCCCACACCCCTTTCCCTTCCGCTAAGATGTCTTCACTTAAGGTAATGAGCTGGAATGTGAGGGGACTTAACTCCAAATTCAAGAGGGCCCTGATGTTAGACGTCATTAAGCGTCAGGCCCCCCATATTGTATGTATCCAAGAGACACACCTTACGGGTCAGAAGGTCCTCTCCCTGAAGCGGGCCTGGGTGGCTAGAGGTTACCATTCCTCCTACTCTGTTTACGCCAGGGGAGTATCCATACTCATATCCAAAGCGCTTCCCATAGAGGTCATACAGGTAGCACCGGATCACTTTGGCCGTTATGTAGTCATACATTGTGCCTTGTGGGGTTTTACCTTTACTATTGCGTCTATTTATGTCCCACCTCCCTTTGATCCAGCAGTATTGCATCTAATATCCAGTAAGCTGGCTGCTATGCCTCCAAGCCCGTTACTCTGTATTGGTGATTTCAATGCCGTCCCTAATCCCTCCTTGGATCGTACAAGTGGTCTGGACACAGGCTCGGTCCGTCTGAACGAGTGGCTCACCTCTCTAGACCTCGCCGATGTTTGGCGTAGTAAACACCCTCAAGAGAGAGAATATTCATTTTATTCCTCTGTTCATAAGAGCTTCTCTCGGATTGATCTGGCCTTTGTCTCCCCCGATATGATGCAGCACGTTGACCAGATATCCTATTGCCCGCGCAGTGCGTCAGACCACTCCGCCTTGTTCATTAGTCTCCTTATAGGCCCTCCCAGCGACTCCCGCTTATGGCGCCTGCACCCGGCTTGGCTCCTGTCCCCAGCGGTCCAGAGTACTGTTAGGGCAGCGCACAGCGAGTTCTGGGATGTACACTCAACCCATCCTGATCCCCTTCTAGTCTGGGACTCGTACAAGTCCTCGGTACGGGGGGCATTCATGTCGGGGGTAGCTGGCCATAGGAAGTCCTTGAATGCCCAGGAGGAAAGGCTGACGGCTGTACTGGTGACTGCAGAAAAGGATTATCTAGAGAAACCTACTCCGGGGAATAAAAAGACTTGGGCTCAGGCGCAGAGGAACCATCTAGCTGTAGTGAAGGAGCGCACCAGCAAACGCCTGCTAGCCAGGGAAGCGTCCATCTTTGAATTTGGAGATAAAAACGGGAAGCTGCTTGCGTATTTATCGCGGGCTGAACGCCCCTGTGCTTCCGTTCCCTCTATTGTTGATGGTAACGGAGCATTGATCACAGAACCCCGGGCCATTAACATGGTATTTCATGAATACTATTCTTCTCTTTACAGCTCCAGATTGTCCGCCTCTTCCGTCGAGATCTCCGGATTCCTTGACAGTCTTCCACTTTGGAGGCTCACACAGGCACAGTCATCGGAGCTTGATGCTCCGCTCTCGGCAGAGGAGGTGGAACTGGCCATCCAATCGTTGCCCCCCGGTAAGACACCTGGACTTGATGGGCTGGGAGGTGAGTGGTATAGGGATAACTGTGAGACTCTGGTCCCCCTTCTCCTCAGCCTGTACTCCGATGCGCTTGATAGTGGTTCCCTCCCCGACTCCATGCGAGAGGCCCTTATTGTAGTTCTTCCTAAGCCTGGCAAGGATCCCCTGCTTCCTGACTCATACCGCCCAATTTCCCTCCTAAATTCAGATGTTAAAATACTAGCAAAAATTCTGGCAACAAGGCTTAACAAAGTAATACTATCATTGGTTCACCCGGACCAGACAGGCTTTATGCCTGGGAGGGGAACTGACATAAATATACAAAGACTACACCTGAACATTGCAGAGGCAGAGCGGTCTCCAGACCCTGGGTTTATATTATCCTTAGACAATTGTAAGGCATTTGATTCTGTGGAGTGGCCCTATTTGTGGACCCTTTTGCCTAGAATGGGTTTTGGCCCTCGATTTACAGCATTGGTTAAGCTACTGTATAACGATCCCAAGGCTAGGGTGCGGACCAACCTTAACATCTCACCTACTCTCCCTATGGCCAGGGGCACTAGACAGGGTTGCCCACTATCTCCCCTCCTCTTCGCACTCGCCATTGAGCCCCTTGCTGTGGCGATCCGCCACTCTGAGGGCATTAAGGGCATAACTAGAGGTACTATTATTGAAAAGGTATCTCTCTATGCCGATGATACACTGTATACCTTGGGGATGTGGGCCCCTCTCTGGAATCCCTTCTGGCCCTGATAGAACGTTATGGGGGGTTCTCAGGCCTTCGGGTTAACTGGGACAAATCGGCCCTATTTCCCTTATCTGAGGTAGGGGTACACTCCCTCCCCGTCCCAGTCCGGGTGGTGTCCACCTTTAAATATCTGGGAGTCCAGGTGTCACGCAAGGTCCAGGCATTTACGGAGTTAAACATTACACCCCTGATAGCTGCAACGGAATCGCGCCTAAAAGCCTGGTCCACTCTCCCCTTGTCTTTGTACGGGCGTATTAATATATTTAAAATGATTTTTCTCCCAAAATTTCTATACCTTTTCCATGCCTGCCCTATACTACTTCCTAAGAGTCTGTTTAAACGCTTGGACGGCATTCTCAGGTCCTTCTACTGGCAGAGTAGCGCCCCGCGATTCAGTCTAGCGCTGCTTCAGGCTCCCAAGTCTAGGGGTGGACTGGCTGCCCCGGATCTGTATCTTTATTACCTGGCTTCCCAGCTAGTATATGCCCAGTGGTGGATAGATATAGACATGGGTAATGCAGCTACTGCACTGGCTGGTGCCCTGGTAGGTTCCTACGAGGCCCTTACAAACCTGCTGTACAGGTATAAGTCCCCATCTGATACCCCACTTCCCCTACGTACGGTAGCGGTGTGCTGGCGTAGGGCACAATCCCTGGTAGAACCGAGCAGCTCTCCCCCCCTCTCGCCTAGGACTCCATTGTGGCTCAATCCGTGGCTCTCTCACTTCCTCTCCCTCCCAGGCTGGACAATGTGGGGGGCAGCAGGGGTGAAATTTGTAGGCCAGCTCTTATCCCCGGAAGCAGAGTTACTCAGCTTTAACGAGATAAGGGAGAGACATACTGTACCCAATACGGCCAGCTTCCATTACACGCAACTGCGACACGCATTCAAAGCCCAATTCGGCTCCTTCAGCCTGACAGTGAAATTCTCCAAACTAGAGACTCTGATGAGTACCCCAGACCTCCCTAAGCCACTCACTCAGTGCTATGCTCTCCTACAAGAGCAAAAGTCCAGACCGTTTGATAGAGCCTGTGAACGCTGGAGACAGGATATCCCTGACCTGTCAGATGATGACTGGAGGGAGGTCGAACTGTCCTACTTCACATCTGTAGTGAGTGCGAGGGACTTCCTGATCCAATCTAAATTCCTCCATAGAGTATACTTCACCCCTGCTAGACTATTTCGCATGGGAGCAATGCCCAATGACCTTTGCTTTCGCTGTCAGGCTGAAGTCGGATCCTTCCTGCATTGTGTCTGGTCCTGCCCTAGGGTCCATGTCTTCTGGTCCGAAGTGCTGGAGTTCCTTAATTTACACTTTGATTTCCCACGCTTACTATCTCCCTCTGTGTGTCTCCTCGGCATCATAAATGAAGTTGTCAATGGCCACTATGACAAAATTTTCTTTAGGTTTGTCCTATACTACGCCCGAAAAGTGGTGGTGATGACCTGGAAGGACCAGGAGCCCCCTCCATTAAAAAGATGGATACTACTCATTAATAGTGTCATTCCCCACTACCGGTCCCTGTATACCAACAGGAAGTGTCCCCAGAAGTTTGACCGCATCTGGTCCAGATGGTGCGCGACTCCCCATACAGCCTTATAATCACATGTGATATATACTCCTCTCCATGATGAAGGAGACTGAGCGTGCTGGTGTGTGTGTGTGTGTGTGACTGATTGTCTACGTGTCAATAGTTATTTGTGTTGTATCAAGATGTCTGGCTGCAGTATCCTGCTGTTATCTACTATGTAATATCCCTCAGGTAGTTTTGAAACGCAGTAAGAACCTGACTGTTACCATGGCTGTTGTATAATAATCCTGTAATGGGGGGAAGGAAATATGTGACAGACAATCTTGATTTCTGGTTTTGTTTATTATGTTTGTATAAAAATTCAAAAACTGCAAAAATAAATACTTTTAAAAAAAAAAAAAGGTAGCGGGGGCCCCATGAAGCCCAAACGGTAATACAACATAGTGAAAAAGGCCCTCAGGGGTGATAAAGGCTGTCTTTTCTTTAGCCCTATCTGTCAGGGGTACCTGCCAATATCCTTTAGTTAGATCCAGGGTGGTGAAGTACCGAGCACCCCCTAGTCTCTCAATAAGCTCGTCCACCCGGGGCATGGGATAGGCATCAAACTTAGACACCTCATTCAATTTTCTAAAATCGTTGCAAAATCGCAACGTCCCATCCGGTTTGGGAATTAGAACAATTGGACTGGCCCACTCACTTTTGGACTCCTCAATAACCCCTAGCTTCAGCATCTTCTGAACTTCTTCTGATATGGCTTGTCTACGAGCTTCAGGGACTCGGTACGGCCTTAATCTTACCTTTACCCCTGGCTCAGTGACAATGTCATGTTTAATTACAGATGTGTAGCCTGGCAACTCTGAGAACACATCTGTATTTCTTGCTACAAACTCTCGAGCCTCTCGCTGTTGCTCTTTGGTAAGGGTATCGGCTATTCGCACTTCTGCCTCCGGCACAGGCTTATCTGCAGCCTGTGAGGGTAGCGCAGGAGGTGGACTGGCCAGGACCATCTCTGTATGCAGACTCTCTCTGTCTTTCCAGGCCTTCAACAGATTTACATGATAAGTCTGCTCGGGTTTTCTCCGTCCGGGCTGACGTATCCTGTAGTTCACCTCTCCTATTTTCTCTATAACCTCATACGGTCCTTGCCATTTAGCGAGAAACTTACTTTCGACAGTGGGGACTAGCACCAACACACGATCACCGGGACTAAAGCTCCTTACTTTTGCTGACCTGTTATAAACCCGGCTTTGAGTTCTTTGTGCCTCCTCCATATGCTCTTTGACAATGGGCATGACGGCTGCCACCCTGTCCTACATATCTGCGATATGGTCTATTACACTTTTGTGGGGGGTGGGCTCTTGTTCCCATGTCTCCTTGGCTATGTCCAGGAGACCCCTGGGATGTCTGCCATACACTAACTCAAACGGTGAGAACCCAGTAGAGGCTTGTGGGACCTCTCGGATGGCGAACATTAAATATGGCAATAGTACATCCCAGTCCTTCCCATCCTTGTTTACCACTTTTTTTTAGCATACTCTTTAAAGTTTTGTTGAACCGTTCTACCAATCCATCCGTCTGAGGATGGTACACAGAGGTGCGTAACTGTTTAATATTAAAGAGCCGACATAGCTCCTTGGTAACTTTTGACATAAAAGGAGTCCCCTGATCTGTGAGGATCTCCTTGGGAAGTCCCACCCGGCAGAACATGGCAAACAACTCTTTAGCAATTAGTTTCGCAGAGGTGTGCCGCAGTGGGATGGCCTCAGGATATCGGGTAGCATAGTCCATGACTACCAGGATATGCTGATGCCCCCGAGCAGATTTAACTAAAGGACCGACCAAATCCATGGCGACCCTTTCAAAGGGTACCTCAATAATGGGCAGAGGTACCAACGGACTTCGAAAGTGTACCATGGGAGCATGCAATTGACAATCAGGGCAAGTTTCACAATACCTTTTTACCCTATCATATACTCCTGGCCAGTAAAAACGCTGCAAGATGCGTTCCAGAGTTTTTGTGGTACCTAGGTGCCCTCCCATCACATGCTTATGTGCAAGGTCTAACACCATCTGACGATATGGCTGAGGTACCATTAACTGCTCCCGGGTTTCACCGTGGACCTTATCAATGCGGTACAACAACTCCTGATTTACCACCACACGAGGGAACAACTTATCCGCACCTGGGTGCTGAGGTACGCCATTAATTTCTACCACATTTTCTCTGGCGCGGACCAGAGTGGGGTCCTGGAGTTGGGCAGTACCAAAGTTGTCACGGGATACCTCCAAATCAGACAACTGCGGTCCTGTCACTACCTCCTCAGTTTCGCCTGCCATAACATCTAGGGGAAACATTACACTTCCATCTTCTGTGGCGGTCACCCCTACGGCAGGAACTCCAGAGTCTGGGTCATCAGGCTCGGCTTCAGAGATCTGACCAGACAACACAGGAGAACAACCCCCCAACTCTTGGTTTCCCCGCCATAGAGTCCAGAACATGGGGAAGTCCCGTCCCAAGATAAGGTCATGGGGCAAGTTCTTGACAACCGCTGCCTCATGTAGTGTCTCTCCACAAGGGGTCTGGAAGTTAATAACTGTGGTGGGGTAGTCCTTTACGTCCCCATGGATGCACAGGACTCCAATTGTGCGCCCTGTGACTGCCTTGGGGTCTGTGAGGGACCCATTAATCAAGGTCACCCGACTGCCTGAGTCCAGCAGAGCCAACGCTGGATGCCCTGCCACAGTCACCCGGCACAGGTGGCGCTCATCAGCAGAGTCGGGGCTAGTAGCTGTGTAGACAGGGGCAGCATAGAGAGAAACCCTTCTGGCGGAACTGCAGTCCATGGGCTCTGAGGAATTGGGGCAATGGGCTGCAATATGACCTGGCTCATGGCAGGTCCAACAGGTGGGAGCCTCCCCCCTCCTCCTCCCCTGGGGTACTTCCCGGACATTGGGCGTTGTCCTGCCCCGGGAATTTGTGGGTGACAAGACCTTCCGTGCCTTAAGGCCTGTCTTGGTATAAGGGTCTTTCTTTGTTAGGGCCTGAGTGGCACAAAACCTCTCCACCAACCCCACCAGCGCATCGGCATCAGACGGGTCCCCGTGTCCCACCCATTGTTGGATCTCACCCGGCAAGGCCCTCAGGAAACGGTCCAAAACAACCTTCTCGACCATCTGGGCTGGGGTTGATGTCTCCGGCTGAAGCCACTTGCGGACCAAGTGAACAAGTTGGTGCATCTGCCCCCTCGGTGGTAGCGCCTCCTGGTATCTCCAGCTATTCACTCTGAGCGCATAGATGCTGATCCACTCCTAGTCGGGCCAAGATCTCTGCCTTTACCTTGGAGTAGTCCCGGGCATACTCCTCGCTCAGGTCGTAGTATGCCTGCTGGGGATCAGCGACGAGGAAGGGGGCCAACACCTCTGCCCAGTGTTGCTGTGGCAACCTCTCTCGGGTGGCCACCCTCTCAAAGCCTGTCAGATAGGCCTCCACATCATCCTCGGCGGTCATCTTGGTCATAGCTTTGCGGACCTCTTTCCTGGCGTCCTTCACCGCCATTGCTGGGACAGTCCTTTGCTGAGCAGCGGTCAGGGCTGTTATCTGCTGGAGCAGCAATCTGTTTGTCTCTTGCTGCTGCACGTTGGACTGGACAAGCTGCTTGATTAACTCCTCCATGGCTGTGGCTTGCAGCTTCAGTGCTGTCAACTTCCAGGACATGCACTAGTGTATACTTCACTGCACTTTGCCCGCATCCTCCACCATATGTGGGGAATTGCTCTGGTAGTTGACAGGTAGCAGTGCAGGAAGCAGTGACACACGCAGGTTTAAAAGTCCAACTTAAGTGTTTATTCACACTTGCAAAACAGAACACAAATTCAGCCTTGGCTTAGGCACATGCAAAAACATTATAAAAGTAATTCCTGCCCGGCTAGGCGCTGTCTAATACACTTGACAGACCCTAGCTATCCGGGTACCAGGCTGCCTGGCACACGCTCTTGGCCAGCAGCAAGACAGGAGACCCTCAGTTACCTTTGCTGTGAGAATGCAATCTCACTTTCAGCTCTCCAGGTAGGGCCTCTCCCACTGCTTCTGGCCTGCAGACTAAATCAGACCCTAACGAGGCCTGTGACCTGCACCTGTGGGCTATACAAAAGCCCAGGACCGAAGCCCGGGTGGAGTAGGAGTCCCACTACCAGCCTACCCCTACTCCATAATAAGCAGGCCCAGTACGGACATTACAAATGTGTCTGTGTTAGCTAGGCCAACACAGACAAAACAGACTATTCCTGCTTATCATGTCTGCATTAACCCTTGGGTTACTGCAGACAACCCCAGGGCTTTTACCACCAGCATTTCATCTGCCTGTAGGACAGATAGCGGTTTTCCCACACAACACCTCTCACTTTCTCACAATAGATATATGATAGATATGAGATAGATAGGAGATAGATAGATAGATAGATAGATAGATAGATAGATAGATATGAGATAGATAGGAGATAGATAGATAGATAGATAGATAGGAGATAGATAGATAGATAGATAGATAGATAGATAGATATGAGATAGATAGATAGATAGATAGATAGATAGATAGATAGATAGATGCTGTGTACATATGTTTAGTTAAAGTTTGCAGCGAAATATTGTGAGGTCTTCATGTTGTGTTATTTTACATCTACATCTGAAAGTCTGGCACAAATGGAAAATCCCAAACCATATTCCTCCATGTAACCTGCCTACAGGGCACAGATCAGTAGGATCCTGCACCCAGTGAGGTCTCGCCCCATGTTCTTACCTTTGTGGGTGCGAAGTCTTCTGTACACGGGCGTTGAACACCTTATGGTCTGACAGATTTTGAGCTCTACACATCTCCTCTTGGACATAGTATAAGGATTGTATAGCACCTAAGATGATGATATCAGTAATTTGTACAGCTACACTCCGCCGGGAGATGTGCACTGTACAGAGGAGCCGCAGGTGGAGTGCGCAGTAGAAAGTTGGGCGACGTGAATAATTTATCTAGATGGGGTTAGATGTCAGACGTTGTAATTTAAGAACAACCTTTACTGATGAAGATGAATTCCAGAATAAGTAGGTAAATACGGATGGAAATATAACAGTAGCGTGAGGAGCAATGAATTTGCTTTGGGTTTATCACTCTCACAGTACAGAGATAACACACACAGTGATGTCACAGTACAGGGATAATACACACAGTAATGTCACAGTACAGGGATAATACACACAGTGATATCACAGTACAGGGATAATACACACAGTGATGTCACAGTACAGGGATAATACACACAGCGATGTCACAGTACAGGGATAATACACACAGTGATGTCACAGTACAGGGATAATACACACAGTGATGTCACAGTACAGGGATAATACACACAGTAATGTCACAGTACAGGGGATAATACACATAGTGATGTCACAGTTCAGGGATAATACACACAGTGATGTCACAGTACAGGGATAATACACACAGTGATGTCACAGTACAGGGATAATACACATAGTGATGTCACAGTACAGGGATAATACACACAGTGATGTCACAGTACAGAGATAATACACACAGTGATGTCACAGTACAGGGGGAATACACACAGTGATGTCACAGTACAGGGATAATACACACAGTGATGTCACAGTACAGGGATAATACACACAGTGATGTCACAGTGCAGGGATAATACACACAGTGATGTCACAGTACAGAGATAATACACACAGTGATGTCACAGTACGGGTATAATACACACAGTGATGTCACAGTACAGGGATAATACACACAGTGATGTCACAGTACAGAGATAATACACACAGTGATGTCACAGTACAGGGATAATACACACAGTGATGTCACAGTAGAGGAAGGTAATGTCACACAGGGGGCGTGAATAATCAGCAGATGTTCTGCGTGTCATGATTTAAAGAGGACAAGCGCCCGGGATCAAGATGAAGAGGAAGACAGGTGAGTATGTGCAGTTTTTTTTTTTAACTTTTATTTAGTGGTAGATTTCCCTAAGTGTGTGCAGGCATTTTATTATAAAATATAACATTCCCTGCAGTACGGAGCCATTGCTGCCACTAGCAGGTTCCCACATAATTTGTGGTTATTCCAGAGCCTTTCATTGTGTTTGCTGCATACACATGGACAACAGGAGGGAATTACAGTCACATAGCACCACCACCTGGTGATCTCTGGTAATTACAGTATGTGTTTCATGTCATTTGAGGCTGCATCACACATGCGGTTTTCTTCATTTCTGGAAGTGTAAGCAGCTGTGATACGGATACAAACCAGCCAATCATGTGAGTGCTTTTAAAAGCGCACCAAGAACGGTTCAAGAGCTGTCAAAAAACGCACGGTGTTAGGATGTGAAAAATGGATTCTCTGGGTAAATCCGCTCCTACTCGGCACCCTATGCACAGCTAGCATCTAAGGGTGATGCCACACATGGCGTTTTGAACCCGTTTTTGGTCCGTTTTTAAGCAGTCCGTTAAAATATGCATCCGTTTTTTACAGGTTTTACCAATTATCGTAATTAAAAATAGTCAAAAACGGATGGGTTTTCAAAAAACGCATGCGTTTAAATAAAAACTGATGAGTTTTTTAACGCCTGCGTTTTTTTTAACGGACTGCTTAAAAAAACGGAACAAAAACGCCACATGTGGCATCACCCTCAAAGGGATTGTCCAATTTCAGCAAATAATTGATATTGTTTGTATGATGAAAAGTTTTTCAATTTTTCAGATATACTTTCTGTAGCAATTCCTCAGGGCGCGTTCACACGTTGCTTTTTGACCTGCGTTTTCATTGCGTTTGAAACGCATATACAACAGCTGAGGAGAGGTGATTTGACTAATTACATCACTGTTAACATTTCCGTTTACAAAATGCATCATAAACGCGATGCGTTAACATTGCGTTTACAAACGTAAACGGTAATGTAATTAGGCAAATCACCTCTCATCAGCTGTTGTATATGAAAACGCAATGAAAACGCAACCAAAACGCAACGTGTGAACGCGCCCTCATGGTTTTCTAGATCTCTGCTTGCTGTCCCTCTATAGGAAGCTTCTGTGGGGGTGATTTATACTATACTATACTATTCAGGACTTATACCCGTGGCGTTTTTGGATCAGTTTTTAAGCATGCGTTCTCACTCAGTTTTAAAACACACCCATTTTTAAATGGACTGAAAACTCCTGCTCATAAACGGACCCAAAACGCCACGTGTGGCCTCACCCTTATATGCCAAGGTCAGAGCAGCCAAGACATCTAATGGCATACCTTCCAACATTTCCGGAAGAAAAAGAGGGACGACATGGCGAGAAGCATAGCCACACCCCTAATCACACTCTGGTCACGCCCCAAATTTGTATTGCTTATAATCATCTCCATAATAATAATAATCCTCTCTATAATAATTTTAAAAATGTTGCCCAGCTCGGAATGTGAACCCACAACCTCTAACCTCTAAGTAGTCTTTTACTGTTACACAGTGACACAGGCTCCATGCACTGCTATATAGAGAATACATCTCCTCAGAAATTAATATTGTGATTATTGAGACGACTATTATTATTTTTATTATTATCATGGAGACGATCATTATTATTATTTTAATAATAATCTCAATCATAATAATCTCAATATTAATAATCTCAATAATCTCAATAGTAATCATCTCAATAATAATCTCAATAATAATAATAATCTCAATAATAATCTTAATAATAATAATCTCAATAATGCCAATACTAATAATTTTAATAATCTCAATACTAATAATCTCAATAATGATAATAATCTCCACAGTAATTATCTCAATAATCTCAATGATAATCTCAATAATAATCTCAATAATCTCAATAATGATAATAATCATCTCAATAATCTCAATACTAACAATCTCAATAATAAAAATAATCTTAATAATAATCTCAATAATAATAATCTCAATACAGGCAGTCCCCGGGTTACGTACAAGATAGGGTCTGGAGGTTTGTTCTTAAGTTGAATTTGTATGTAAATCGAAACTGTATATTTTATAATTGTAGATCCAGACAAAAAAAAATTTGGCCCCAGTGACAATTGCAATTTAAACATTTTTTTGCTGTAATGGGACCAAGGATTATCAATAAAGTTTAATTACAGACACCTTACAGCTGATCATTGCAGTCTGGGACTATAGTAAAGCATTCAGAAAGCTTCACCAGAGGTCAGAGGGGTCCGTCTGTAACTATGAGTTGTCTGTAAGTCGGGTGTCCTTAAGTAGGGGACCCTCTGTAATAATAATAATAATAATAATAATCTCAATAATAATCTCAATACTAATAGTCTCAATAATGATAATAATCTCAATAATAATAATAATAATAATAATCATCATCATCATCATAATCTCAATAATAATCTATAAGAAGATCCCTCTCTATATACCAGTGTGTTACAATGTAACAGTGAAACTCTTAGTTACATAAAATCCTCTCATTGACAACCACTAAGCTAAGTGGATAGAGGCTCCTATCTCTAATGCAGAGGGTCCGGGTTCAAATCCCAGGCTAGGCATACATTTACTTAATTGAATTAAATAAAGAACTTGTGTCTGGGGAAGTCCTAGGAGATGCAGTGACCATATATGGACAGATGGTGATATCTCTCTGATGACGTGGTCCCTGCTCTGCGCTAACTCGACACATTTCTCAAAAGGATTCCCTGCCCGATGTGTGTAGAAGCCACTTTGATGGAAGAATTTACTAGGCGGGACACAAAGCCAGCCAGTGCGGGACCTGGAAGGAAAATCCGGGACAATCTCAAAGCTGCCCATAACTGGAAAAAAAACGGGACTGTCCTGCCAAATACGGGACTGTTGGGAGCTATGTCTAATGATAGGCTGCAGCATTGTTGAGGGTTCAGCCATACGTTCAGTTTTTCAGATGCTCCCCCTGTTGTTCTTCTCTTGTTATTGTGCCTCCTCCCCAGCAGCTCCCCCTGCTATTGTACCCCCCAGCAGCTCCCCCTTTATAGTGCCCCTCAGAAGCTCCCCTGTTGTGCTTCTTCTGTTATTGTACCCCCTCCCCAGCAGCTCCCCTTGTTATTGCAACCCCGCAGCAGCTCCCCACTCAGAAGCATATTGCAGCAAAGGCTTACTGGTAACACCTGCGATCGGTGCTAGTACTGATCGTGACCGGTTTCCCGGCGATCGCCGCCGGTGGTGAAGCCCGTGTGTATCGACGCTCCCCGTGACGTCATCGGGGAGCGGAGATCTGTCGCCAAGACAGCCTCGAGTCTACCGCAGACCCGAGACTATTTAGTTTTAACCCATTCATTACAATGTGCTAATTGCACATTGTAATGAATGAGGAGGAAAATCCCCATATACTGCCATATTGTAGTATGACAGTATATGATAGGATCGATCAGACAAACTAGGGTCAAAGTACCCTATGGAGTCTGAAAAATAGGAAAAGTAAAAATAAAAGTAAAAAAAAAATTATAATAAAAAAACCTAAAAATTAAAATCACCCCCCTTTCCCTAGAAGTGATATAAATATTAATAAACAGTAAAAATCCTAAACACATTAGGTATCGCCGCGTCCGAAAATGCCCGATCTATCAAAATATAATAACGTTTTTTCACTGCGTTTAACCCCGTAACGGAAAATAGCGCCCAAAAATATAAAAAAAATCAATAAAAAGTAATCAAAAGGCCGTACAGTCCTAAAAATTATAGCAATGAAAACGCCATCTAAAGTCGCAAAAAATGACAACACTCACAGCTCCGTGCACTGAAGTAAGAAGATGGCAAAATCATAAAAAATATTTTTGTACAGGTTTTAATTTTTGTAAATGTATGAAAACATTATAAAACCTAGACAATGAGGACTTAGTTTTTCTGTTTCTTTTTTTTTTTACATACTGTATACATGTGAATACAGACCAAGGATGTGTTTGTTTGTTACAAAGAACTGCACAGCCTCAGAAAATAGAGGTTTTTTTTTTACCAAAATCACAGTAAAATAGGAGTTTATTTTACCCCCACTGTGTGTACACTAGTTGTAGCATGATGTATATGATGATAGATATCACACACACTACATAGCTATATACTAGAGACTGTATACGTCACACACACATCTACCACACAGCGGTTTCCCGCCTCTTTAGCCCGGATCACGTGACCGCGACAGAACGAAACTGCGCTGGAATTCAACAACCAATCACAGCGCAACTCTCACCGACCAATGACAGCGCGAAGCTAACGAACCAATCACGCTGCACAACACGCACGCCAATCGAGAGCGGCCGACTAGCACCAATCACAGTGCGTGTTACAGTGTTGGCAGGAAGTAGCGCGCACGTGGGGCGCCGGGAGTAGTGACAGACAGACAGTCATGGCACGAGGGGTGTACCGGCCCCTGGCAGGTTGTCACCTCGTTGTGTCATTGTAGTTGTGTGTGTGTCTGTGTAGCCGCTCGAGTCGCGCTCGCGGAGGGCTCATCACGTGGTGTCTGTGTAACTTTCAGACCCAACTGCTCAAGGTGAACTTTGTCCGTTTCCTTATAGGAAGATTTAAAGGAATTGTTCATTCTTTATTTACGGTGATATGGAGAGTTATTTCCAGCTGTGTGTATAAGGTAACGTATCTGTGTGTGTTAATTCTGTGCCAGTGCTATGGGCACCCCTTCCCTTATGTCAGGTGATGCCGCTTCTGGTTTTGTCACGTGATTTGGCTTATTGGGCTGCCCCCGTAGAGAATGAATTTAGCATTCAAAGTGCATGCTAGACATTCATTTCTTAAAGGGATTATCCAAATTTAATTCAAATCTTCCACTGTCCTGTGAAGAGGACATCCAACTCGCCAGAGTACATGGTGACAGTTCTCACTAATGAGTGAAGCAGCAGCCGGAGGAGCATGTGTCCTGCTGCCCCCCTAGATAGCACGAGAGTGACCGAAATCGCCAAGCGCAGTGCTCTGGTATTTGCTGTTCTATTATAGATGGTGAATATACTGGAGAAGTTGGGACAACCTCTTAAAGGAAACGTACCTTGAGGATTCGGGGCTATAAGTGCTTTTTCTGTGTATAATGCTGGGTGCAACCGATTTATTAAAGGGGTTATCCGGGTTTAAATTTTTTTTTTTTTATGTCCGGGCTGGGGAGGGCTAGTTAAACATAATAAACATGTACTTACCTCCTCCGGTGCTGCCGATGTCCCGCGCCGCGGCCCGTCTTCTCTGTGCGCCGGTTTCATTACACCGGCGCACAGGGAGCTTCCGGCCGGCCGGATGCTCCCATGCGCACCATCTCCCAGCGCTTACAACGCTGAGAGATAGGGACGCATGGGAGGAGCCGTCCACATCGTGGACCAGAAGCTCCCTGTGCGCGGCTTCCGTGCCCCTGTAAACAAACAGGGGCACGGATCGAAGGGACCGCGGCGCGGGACAACGGTGGCGCCGGAGGAGGTAAGTCCATGTTTATTATTTTTAAATAGCCTTCCCCAGCCCGGACATAAAAAAAAATTTAAACCCGGATAACCCCTTTAAGAATGTGCTGCAGAAATCATGAATCTGGGGCTTCCCTGCACTGGCCCGACAGTTGACCATCTTTTTTGTGGAGCACCTTCAACATAGTATGTGCGACAGACTTTGCTTGTTAAATCTGGCGCACAGTGCGACTGAGCGCAGTAACGCCCCCTAATTTGCGTCGCATGGAGGCTAGTGCAACTGCGCCACAAAACGGTCGTGTGCAACACAATAGCAGTGCCGCCACATCTTATTATACCTGTGCAAGCCGTTAACACTAGAAAGAATGTGCAAAGCCCTTACTCAATGTGGCACAATTTCTAAAGTGGACACCGGAGCAATTACCTGGTATATACTGGGTTTCTGAAGCAGAAGCTTCAGTTTAAATCATTTTGTTTTAAAATAAAAAAAAAAAAATAAACCCACACGTACTTTCTGTATACAAACGGTAAAGGAAAAATACCTAAAAAATTTCCTTTGTCTCGTCTCCTGAAAATCTTCATAAAAACTTCCCAATAAGGTTTTTTTTTTTTCTTAAGAATTGGCTATTCATTGTAAAACTCTAGAGAAACAAAAAAAAGTAGTGTGGGCGGAGCTAAGTACTTCTGACGACTCCACATGTGTAATGGAGTGCTGCCATTGCTGCGTGTGCAAAGTATTGCACCCCCCACTAATGACTCATAATGACGGAAGACTACTTTCATAATTATAAGACTCCAAGCCATCAGCTCCACATGTAAGCGGCAACTAAGATCAGCGATTATCTCTGATACAGGAAGATGTTGGCGGTTGAACAAAACGGAGTCTACCTTCTATGGGTCGTGTGACTAAAAAGATTAATATTTTATGATTACAGACAGTCCTTGACTTAGACGACTCCTTGTTACAAAGAGGCCTCTTGATGTTTGCAATTTACTTTACCTCACCCCCAGGCTACAATGATTATCACTGGTGTCTGCAATGAAGATTTATTGCTAATTCTGGGTCTTATGACAACTCAAAAGTTTTGAAATCCAATTGTCACAGAGATCAGAAAATTTAGACTTCGGTTACAATTATAAAATGTACAGTTCCGACTTGCATACAAATTTACTTAAGAACAGACCTACAGAACCAATCCTGTATGTAACCCGGGGACTGCCTGTATTAATACTTTTTATTTTTTCGTTTCAGGTTGAAGAAATATCTCCACCACCATGACTCTAAAATTGCTAATTAACATAACTGGGAATTTAGTGACTTGCTTGAAGACTACCAGAAATGGAAAAGCTGTGGCTGGTTTTACCCTCGCCTTTCCCGGCATACCATGGGCCAGGTTCTACACGCAGCAGCTCTCGCCCACTCTAGTAAAAGTACCAGTAGAAAACCTAAAACTGGTCACCAACCTGGAGCAAATGGGGGTGGACATGGCGCAGGTTAGAAAACGTCACGCCATCCTCCTGAAGAAGACCATCACCTACGAGCAGAAGCTCAAACAGTTTCTCATAGACAAAGGCGCAGATGCCAAGATGGTGGCCAGCATCATTTCCAGGTACCCCCGAGCGATAACCCGGAAGCATGAAGTCTTGGATGAGATGTGGGACATTTGGAAAGGGATATTGGGTACGGATGCCACAGTCCTGAGTGTTGCGCAGCGCTCTCCAGAGTCCTTCTTCAGAACATCAAACACTGAGAACTTTTTGAAGAACATTCGCTACATCCAGTCCCTTGGATTGCCTCCTAAGGTTCTGAGCCAGCTCATGGTCAAGTCTCCTAGAACTTTTGCAAACAGCGTTGACCTCAATAAGCAGAATGTGGAGTATTTACTAGGCCTCTGTACCCAGTTAGGGGGGAAGAACCCGCGGGAATTTGTCAGGGAGATGATTTCCAGAAACATATTTATTTTAACCAAAAGTACAAACCGTATCCAATCCAACGTGGAGAGTATGAAGTCCTTGATGAAGCTGGACGACCAGGCGTTGCTGCTGTGGATACAGGGCGATGGCGCCCCTCTCCTGAGCCTCAGCTATTCCTATTTCGAAAACAATTACACCGGCACGCATGCAGTGTTAAAAAACTTGGGGTGTACGGAATCAGAGATCTCCCTCTACATCTTTACGCTTCCCAAAGTGTTGCTTATGACGCCCAAAATTTTTGAAAATAAGATCAACGTTCTTTTGGGGTGCGGTGTGGACGTGACGGAAATTCTTAACACCCCCTATGTTATGGCGGTGAACATCAACAGCCTAAAATCTAGAATTAAAGAGCTGAAAGAGTTGGGATATGACTTTAGATCCTCCGGAATTGGTGTACTCCTCCTCAGCCAGGCAAAGTTTGATGCCCGGGTGGGGAGACTGCGCAGTTCAGGGTCATCAGAGGATAGCGCCGGGCAGTGCTGACTGGGTTTTACTTTATATGTCTCTTTATAATTAAAAATTGCACTTGTAATTTTTTTTTTTTTTATCCTGGAGATTGTTATGGTTTATAGTTTTGTGATTTTTTTTTTTTTTTTCTTTTTCTGTTAACTATTTTATAGTGATGATTAAAGGGCATCTACAACCAGAATGACGGATTGTATGCAAATGAACCTTAGGGGCTCCGGCTCCATAGGTGTTAAAGGAACCTGAAGCCCCGCTGGCTCATTTGCATACAGTTTTTCATCCTGGTGGTAGATGGCCTTTAATGTAATCATAAGTGTATGTTGTTAGTAGAAGCAGGTCTGTAAAAAATGGATTTATATTCCAGGATTCTAGCTTCTCCAAATGCATAGGGGAGGATGTGGCCAAGTCCTCACACTGCTGTGCTGTCTTTGTGTATGTTGTACATTATAATCTAGTTCTTTGTCAGAAATTGCCAGTGCTCAGCAATCTTTGACTATCCCATCCACTGTTGTTGGAGGCCCCTTCTACACTCGCGTTTTTCAGTTGCATTCTTTTGAGGTGCAGAACTTGCAATGCACTCTGACCCATGGTAATCAATGGGCTTTTTCAGACTTGCATTTTTTTTTTTCACGCACGTTTAAATCTCGACATGCTCTACTTTTGCAAGTCACGCGTGTGAACAACGCACCATACAAGTCTATGGAGATGCATCAAAAACACAAGTGCAATGCGTTCTTCACGCATCAATTTCCATAGAAAAGATAGAGCTCAGTCCTGAGTCCTTTTCACCCGCGTTATCTGCGCGTGAGAAACGCATTGAAAAAGTGCATGAAAAACTGAGACTCTGAACAAACTCTGACTGAAACTTGATTGAGATTGAGTTCCTGTTCAATGACCTCTATATAGATAACACTGACCCATCATTACATCACTACTGACAATAGATGATGTCACAGCTTATCTCCTCCCCCTCCCTGTACAATGACCTCTATATAGATAACACTGACCCATCATTACATCACTACTGACAATAGATGATGTCACAGCTTATCTCCTCCCCTCCCTGTACAGTGACCTCTATATAGATAACACTGACCCATCATTACATCACTACTGACAATAGATGATGTCACAGCTTATCTCCTCCCCTCCCTGTACAATGACCTCTAAATTGATAACACTGACCCATCATTACATCACTACTGACAATAGATGATGTCACAGCTTATCTCCTCCCCTCCCTGTACAATGTCCTCTATATAGATAACACTGACCCATCATTACATCACTACTGATAATAGATGATGTCACAGCTTATCTCCTCCCCCTCCCTGTACAATGACCTCTAAATTGATAACACTGACCCATCATTACATCACTACTGACAATAGATGATGTCACAGCTTACCCCCCCCCTCCTCCCTGTACAATGACCTCTATATAGATAACACTGACCCATCATTACATCACTACTGACAATAGATGATGTCACAGCTTATCTCCTCCCCTCCCTGTACAATGACCTCTAAATAGATGACACTGACCCATCATTACATCACTACTGACAATAGATGATGTCACAGCTTACCCCCCCCTCCTCCCTGTACAATGACCTCTATATAGATAACACTGACCCATCATTACATCACTACTGACAATAGATGATGTCACAGCTTATCTCCTCCCCTCCCTGTACAATGACCTCTAAATAGATGACACTGACCCATCATTACATCACTACTGACAATAGATGATGTCACAGCTTACCCCCCCCCCTCCTCCCTGTACAATGACCTCTATATAGATAACACTGACCCATCATTACATCACTACTGACAATAGATGATGTCACAGCTTATCTCCTCCCCCTCCCTGTACAGTGACCTCTATATAGATAACACTGACCCATCATTACATCACTACTGACAATAGATGATGTCACAGCTTATCCCCTCCCCCTCCCTGTACAATGACCTTTATATAGATAACACTGACCCATCATTACATCACTACTGACAATAGATGATGTCACAGCTTATCTCCTCCCCCTCCCTGTACAATGTCCTCTATATAGATAACACTGACCCATCATTACATTACTACTGACAATAGATGATGTCACAGCTTATCTCCTCCCCCTCCCTGTACAATGACCTCTATATAGATAACACTGCCCCATCATTACATCACTACTGATAATAGATGATGTCACAGCTTATCTCCTCCTCCTCCCTGTACAATGACCTCTATATAGATAACACTGACCCATCATTACATCACTACTGACAATAGATGATGTCACAGCTTATCTCCTCCTCCCTGTACAATGTACTCTATATAGATAACACTGACTCATCATTACATCACTACTGATAATAGATGATGTCACAGCTTATCTCCTCCTCCCTCCCTGTACAATGTCCTCTATATAGATAACACTGACCCATCATTACATCACTACTGATAATAGATGATGTCACAGCTTATCTCCTCCCCCTCCCTGTACAATGACCTCTAAATTGATAACACTGACCCATCATTACATCACTACTGACAATACATGATGTCACAGCTTATCTCCTCCCCCTCCCTGTACAATGCCCTCTATATAGATAACACTGACCCATCATTACATCACTACTGACAATAGATGATGTCACAGCTTATCTCCTCCTCCCTCTACAATGACCTTTATATAGATAACACTGACCCATCATTACATCACTACTGACAATAGATGATGTCACAGCTTATCTCCTCCTCCCTGTACAATGTACTCTATATAGGTAACACTGACTCATCATTACATCACTACTGATAATAGATGATGTCACAGCTTATCTCCTCCTCCCTTTACAATGTCCTCTATATAGATAACACTGACCCATCATTACATCACTACTGACAATAGATGATGTCACAGCTTATCTCCTTCCCTCCCTGTACAATGACCTCTATATAGATGACACTGACCCATCATTACATCACTACTGACAATAGATGATGTCACAGCTTATCTCCTTCCCTCCCTGTACAATGACCTCTATATAGATGACACTGACCCATCATTACATCACTACTGACAATAGATGATGTCACAGCTTATCTCCTCCCCCTCCCTGTACAATGACCTCTATATAGATAACACTGACCCATCATTACCTCACTACTGACAATAGATGATGTCACAGCTTATCTCCTTCCCTCCCTGTACAATGACCTCTATATAGATGACACTGACCAATCATTACATCACTACTGACAATAGATGATGTCACAGCTTATCTCCTCCCCCTCCCTGTACAATGACCTCTATATAGATAACACTGACCCATCATTACATCACTACTGACAATAGATGATGTCACAGCTTATCTCCTCCCCCTCCCTGTACAATGACCTATATAGATAACACTGACACCTCATTACATCACTACTGACAATAGATGATGTCACAGCTTGTCTCCTCCTCCTTCCTGTACAATGACCTCTATATAGATAACACTGACCCATCATTACATTACTACTGACAATAGATGATGTCACAGCTTATCTCCTCCCCCTCCCTGTACAATGACCTCTATATAGATAACACTGACCCATCATTACATCACTACTGACAATAGATGATGTCACAGCTTATCTCCTTCCCTCCCTGTACAATGACCTCTATATAGATAACACTGACCCATCATTACATCACTACTGACAATAGATGTCACAGCTTATCTCCTCCCCCTCCCTGTACAATGACCTCTATATAGATAACACTAACCCATCATTACATCACTACTGACAATAGATGATGTCACAGCTTATCTCCTCCTCCCTCCCTGTACAATGACCTCTATATAGATAGCACTGACCCATCATTACATCACTACTGACAATAGATGATGTCACAGCTTATCTTCTCCCCCTCCCTGTACAATGACCTCTATATAGATAACACTAACCCATCATTACATCACTACTGACAATAGATGATGTCACAGCTTATCTCCTCCCTCCCTGTACAATGACCTCTATATAGATAACACTGACCCATCATTACATCATTACTGACAATAGATGATGTCACAGCTTATCTCCTCCTCCCTGTACAATGACCTCTATATAGATAACACTGACCCATCATTACATCACTACTGACAATAGATGATGTCACAGCTTATCTCCTCCCCCTCCCTGTACAATGACCTCTATATAGATAACACTAACCCATCATTACATCACTACTGACAATAGATGATGTCACGGCTTATCTGAGGCTGCACCTTCTTACCAAAGTCTATTCTAGGGCAACAGAAATAAATGTGAGACATGTTCTGTAAGGTCTTGACCACCTTAGTATAGAGAAATCTTTCAGTTGACTTCACATCCCGTCCTGTCCTTCTCAATGGTCACCTAAAAAGAACTTTTGAAACTGCACTTAAAATTCATGTTTTCCCCTTGATCTGTTCTGTCTGTGGCTTCAGCCTCCATGTTATATGACAGTCCTGGACCCGGCGTCTCCTGAGGGAATTGTCTCTCTGCTCTTTAACATTCCCAGCACAAGTCTTTACTTTGTAAATGACCTAGAGGCATAATATGTTATACCAGAGAGACGGGAAATTCGCTGAGACTCAGGCAGGGAATGGTGAACGCAAGCTTGAAGACAATACTGATGCACAGGGAGGTAACACCTGGTTGTCCCTTACCTGTCCATTGCGGGTAGGTTATGGTAGATTCCAAATTTGCATGGAAAACAATTGCACGTTAAGCCAGAAGAGCTTCATCATGCTGTAGCTTCACAGGCTGTTATACTGTGCAAAAGCACCCCCCTTCCCCGCTCTGCCGGCTGTAATTATACATTGTGTGAGTTGTGTAACAACCTGTGAAGCAGCAGCAGGGACTCTTTTGGCTTATTATCATAATTTTTAAAGTTGATTTTAGAAGGCAGGAGGCCATGGATAACAAATATAAGGAGATTATCACAATCACGGTGCCTGGATCTATAAGTCATGTCCCTGGTTTATCAGGATGGATTTTCATTGAAGGCGTATTCCCCGAATGGAAACTTTGGCATCTGTTGGCATGGACCAATAGAAAAAAAAAAAATTCCCATTGCAGACAACCTCTTTAACCCCTTCAGGACTGTAGCCAGTTTGTAGCTTAAAGGAGACCTACCATTTGATTTGATGCAGTAAGAAGCAAACATACCCCGAGAATGCTGGAGATACACTGATGCAGGAAAATATCTTGGTTAATCCCTGTACTGAGTGGTTTTGCTGATAAAACAGTTATAACATTATGACAATGAAGCTCTGTCCCTTCTATGGCTGGTTCAGCGCTTCTCCTAGCACCTGAGTTATTCTCTGCAGGAGAGGATGATGTGATCCCTGGGTTGTGCCTGAAGGCAGAATAATCAAGTGCTGCACCATCCCCCAGCTGCTGTGTATGAGTGATCCATCTCAGATTGATTAGTCATGTCTTGACTAAGCTCTATGTGTAATGAAAAGCTCCCGTGTGTAATGTGTTTATTTAGGCAGCCAGTCTGACCCAGCTTTCCCAAGGTCCTGAATGTTATAATTGTTTTATCAGCAAAACCACTTAGCTCAGGGATTAACCAAGATATGTTCCCGCATCAGTGTAGCTACAGCATTCTCAAGGTATGTTTGCTCCATAAGGCATCAAATCAAATGGCAGGTTTCCTTTAAGGCTCCGCCCTTTTTTTTGTATTCTGACTCGTGTATCTTTATATGGTTTTAGAAGTGTTCGAACAATTTTACTAAGTAAAGTCACCAGTTTCACAATTTGAAATCATCGTGTTTTCAGGCAGATGGTTTTACCACCTAAATGAGTTTCTGTATAACATTTCCCATTTACTTTTTTGGGGATCATTACTGTTTTTAATGAAACTTGAGATATATAATATTAGAAACAGTGGCATAACTAGGATAGACAGGGCCCCCTAGCGGGCTACTGCATGGGGCCCCCCTTCCCAATTAAAAAATATACATATTAGTAAACTCACACATGCCAGTTACAATCACATATAAATACAGTCATGTGCACACACAGCATATACACATACATACAGTGCCTTATGCAACATACTCACATACAGTATATAGAGATGCCATATACACATCCCAGATACTGCATATATACATCACAGTATATGTTGTATACATATTATGCTGGACATGTTCAGTACAATATAGATATAATGGTGCACATCCTCTATTCTTTATTGTGTCAGGTCGGATGACGGGGCCCCCTGACACTGCGGGCCCCATAGTGGCTGCTATGGCTGCTACCGTTGTAGTTACGCCCCTGTTGTATATCAACCCATTTTCAAATCTGCACCCCTCAGACTATCAGAAACCGCTTTTAGGAAGATTGTTAACCCCTTGAGATCTTCATAGTAATTAAATAAAAAATGGAGGTGGAAATTTAGAATGGTAAAATTGTGCGGGTTATACGTTTATTCAGCCCTAAAAGTTACACATTTCCAAAAGATAAAACCCATCTTAAAATTTGTTATGCAATGTCTCCTGAGTACAGAGACCCCCCCCCCCTCCACATGTGGCCGTTACTTGTTGTATGGGCGCAGAAGGGAAGGAGCCCCCTACCCTTTTGTAGGCTATAAAATGTTAGTTTTTCTGTTAGTGGGGCCATGTGTGGGCAATTATTTTTGCGGGATGAGATGTATTTTCCAGTGATACCATTTTGGGGTTGGTATCCCCTATTGTTGAAAACATTAACTTTTTTTGGGCGTGGAGGAGCAGAAAAGCATCAATTTATGTATTTTTTTACTTTTTTTTTTGGTGTTCATCGTATAGCCTAATAAACGTTTTCATAACAGGGTTACCATACTTTGATATTTTTTCTTACGTTTTACTAAATTTCTCAAAATAAAACCTAATACGAGAAAAAAAATCTATTGGGGGTCATTTACTAAGGGCCCAATTCGCGGTTTCCCGACGTGTTACCCGAATATTTGTGATTTCCCCTGAATTGCCCCGGGATTTTGGCGCACGGGATCGGATTGTGGCGCATCGGCGCTGGCATGCACGCGACGGAAATCGGGGGGCGTGGCCGAACGAAAACCCGACGGATTCGGAAAAACCGCCGCATTTAAAACAAAAAAAGTGTCGCGGAGCTTGCACTTACCCTCACTAGGAATAGGCCGGTGAACTCCAGCGCGTTCCAATGCTTTTCAGCGCAGCAGCGCCACCTGGTGGACGTCGGAGGAACTGCCTTAATGAATCCCGGCCCGACCCGAATCCACCGCAGAGAACGCGCCGCTGGATCGCGAATGGACCGGGTAAGTAAATCTGCCCTATTGTTTTTGAATCACCGTCTTCCAAGTGGCATAACATTTTAATTTTTTTTATGTATGGAGCTGGTTGATGGCTTGCTTTTTGCGGGATGTCTAGTACTTTTCAACAGTATCATTCTGGAGTACAGTTTTTTTTATAGCGTTCATCGTGCGGGTTTAATAATTTCAATTCTACGGGTCGTTACACACACAGTGATACTATATGTGTGGGGATCGTGTAATGATTTTGACCTTTTTCACATTATATGTCATTTTATGTATTTACGGGTATTTGGGGCATTTTTGTTAACTTATTAATGTATTTTTTTTATTGAATAACTTCTTTTCTTTTACTTCCACCATGGGACATGAACAAGCAATTGCCTGTTCATGATAATACCTTGCAATACTGAAGCATTTCAGGGTATTAGCTGTGCACATTCATAGGCTGACTCTCTGCCTTTAAGATCCTGTCACAGACGAGATCTTACAGGCACTGCCTGAGGACAGCCCTGGGGTCCTGATCGGATCTCATGTCTTCCATTAAAGTGATCGGCGCCCCCCGAAGACTGCACAGGGTTGGGGGGTTGGTCAATCGTGAGTCAAAGATCACCACCGGCAAGTTAAATGCCTTGGATGCGCTGACTGCAGCATTTTACAGGTTAAACACCCGCAATCGGAGCTCACTCGGAACGTCGGTGTTACACTGGGGTGTCAGCTGTTTGTTACAGCTGACACCCCATGTTTTTTGATGCCCGTTCAGCTGCGACCTCGAGCTAAGCCGTCATCAGCTATTTGTCCGATATATTGGGACGCAAAGTGCCAAAGTGGTTAAAGGGATCCTGCCTGCTCAGCTATCCCCAACAAACCACGAACAGTAACTTATTTTTGTTTAGATTCAATGGGGGACATTTATCATATGCTGGTTCTCTGACCTCCTGACCTATCTGGCATTCGGAGACACTCATAGGAAATTTTACCTGATTGTTGGCTATATCGCTCCATTGCTGGCTGTGCCACCTCCATGTCCACACCCATGGCGTAATGGGGAAAATAGTGTTAATTCCTAGGCATGAGAACGTATAGTAGCTCCAGCAATTGGACACATTGGGCCATATTTATTAACCCCATATTGACATGTGATGTATTAGTCGGTCATGTCAGCTGCGGGTGTATGGAGAGAGTTCAGTGGCAGAACCCACTCCATACAAGGTGACTGTTTGCTACATGTTGCAGCAAACACCCACCTGTAACACGGCAGAGCGTGAGCGCCACCATCTTGGCTATGATCTCCATGACATCATCAGGTGGTGACAATCAGTTACTGTGACAGCATTGGGTCTTTGTAAATAACGTAATTAAAAATAAAAATTCTAATCTCCACCCCTTTCCCTAAAATTGATATAAGGTTAAATAAACAGTAAAAATCATAAACATATTCAGTGTCGCCACATACCAAAAATGTCCAATTTATCAAAATACAGGCAGTCCCCTACTTAAGGACACCCGACTTACAGACGACCCCTAGTTACAGACGGACCCCTCTGCCCCCTGTGACCTCTGGTGAAGTCTCTGGATGTTACTATAGTCCCAGGCTGCAATGAGGTGTCTGTAATGAAGCTTTATTGATTATCCTTGGTCCAATCACAGCACAAAATTTTGAAACTTCAGTTGCCACTGGGGCAAAAATAAAAAAGATTTGTTTGGAACTACAATTATAAAATATACAGTTTCGACTTACATACAAATTCAACTTAAGAACAAACCTACGGACCCTATCTTGTACGAAACCCGTTAAAAGTGATACATGCACATGTGCCATCTGGGTAGACTGCCAAAACTATCAATCAGTAAATTTTGCTTGTTGATGGTATGAAATTCATCTGAAGCCCACCCCATGAATTCCCCAAAATCACATAGAATAGAAGCGATAAAAGCAGATCTAGGAACCGCTTATATTTTGAAATCTGGTTTATAGATATTTTTCCAACAAGAGAAAAATCAAACCAAAATGCTAATTATATGTAACAATGTAACAAATAGAACACCTAACACTTGTGCTGTTTAATTGCTACAATTGATCAAGATCCAGTTGAGATCTAATGACTTTTCTGTAGAAAAAAAAAAATCCTAAAAACTAGCAAACCCATAGGAGCAGCTGGGAGGTTCCACTAGAGGGCAGTATTGGCTTTCAAAAATGTAGTACAGTGTGTTGTTTTATTGTAGCAATGAGATTCTAGGCTTCTATTAGTCAGACATATGACAAAAAGTATAATGAACAGTGTAGCACCAACGCTTGTATCTAAAAAACTAACATCGATCATCCCTCATCTGCTAAATATCTTAGATCACTCACCTTTGAAAGAGTAACATTAATAAAATACAATTTATCTTGTACAAAGCAGAATTCCGTACAAATCTTTTACATCCCAGGTACTGCATAACTTAGTAGAAACACTGCTATTGTAATGTATAAAGGGAATATACATATAATGTATGGGGTCTCTATTATATGGTACTCTCTATTAAAGGGAACCTGTCAGCAGAATTTGACCTAATAAACCAGTATGTTGTCAAGCAGTTGATTACCTTATAGATGATGTTTCTTTCATGGTTCAGTATGGAGGCATCATCCAGAAAATACATTTGTTGTATACAGTCAAGGAGGCGGAGAGTTTTAACACTGAAGTCAAGCTCTCTCTTCCTCATAAAGAGCTATGGAATGTGATGGCACTATATAAATAAATATTATTATTATCATTGTTATTAAAGCCACTTCAGTTAAATTGATGGTCATTCACCCAGAGAAATCACTAACCAGATCTCCAGAAGCTCTGTGCATGATCTCGATTACAGGGGAGCAGGCGTAGTGAGGCAGTGAGTGCTTGACTTCTGTGTTAAACTCTCTGCCTTCTTGACTCTATACAACTAATTTACATCTCACTTTAACCGGATAAGGACCGGGCCCTTTCCAGTTTTTTCATGTCCATTTTTCACTCCCCACCTTCAAAAATCTATAACTTTTTTTATTTTTACACGTAAAGAGCTGTGTGACGGCTTGTTTTCTGCGTAACAAATTGCACTTCATAATGATGGTATTAAATATTCCATGCCATGTACTCGGAAGCGGGAAAAAAATTCCAAATGCAGTGAAAATGGTGAAAAAACACATTTGCGCCATTTTCTTGTGGGCTTGGATATTACGTCTTTCACTGAGTGCCCCAAATGACATGTCTACTTTATTATTTGGTACGATTAAGGGGATACCAAATTTGTATAGGTTTTACAATGTTTCATACATTTACAAAAATTAAAACCTCCTGTACAAAATTTTTTTTTTTAATTTTGCCAACTTCTGGCGCTAATAACTTTTTTATACTTTGGTGTTCGGAGCTGTGGGGGGTGTCATTTTTTGCGAAATTTGATAATATTTTCAATGATATCATTTTTAGGACTGTACGACCTTTTGATCACTTTTTATAGATTTTTTTTATATTTTTCAAAATGGCAAAAAAGGACTTTGGGCGCTATTTTCCGTTACGGGGTTAAACGCATTGAAAAACCGTTAATATATTTTGATAGATCGGGCATTTTCGGACGCGGCGATACCTAATGTGTTTATGATGTTTAATGTTTATTTATATTTATGTCAGTTCTAGGGAAAGGGGGTGATTTGAATTTTTAGGTTTTTTTATTATACATTTTTTTTAAAACTTTTTTTTATTTTTCTTTTTACTATTTTTCAGACTCCCTAGGGTACTTTAACCCTAGGTTGTCTGATCGATCCTATCATATACTGCCATACTACAGTATATGGGGATTTTCCTCCTCATTCATTACAATGTGCTATCAGCACATTGTAATGAAGGGGTTAAAACGAAATAGCCTCGGGTCTTCGGAAGACCCGAGGCTACCATGGAGACGGATCGCCGCTCCCCGAAGACGTCATGGGGAGCGCCGATCCCAGGCAAGATGGCGGTGCCCATTTGCCGCTATCTTTTTGAGGCTGCCGGCAGCCATCACGGTGCTAGCAATGATCGCGGGTGTTACCGGTAAGTCTTTTCTGCAATATGCAGCAAAGACTTACCGGCTATGGAGAGGACTCAGCCCGTGAGCCCTCTCCATGCAGCGCGACCCGACCGCCGCCGTGAACCAGTTAAAATTGATTTTTTAGATGATGGAACCACGCTGGGCCATAAAAGAAACATGATCTGTAAGATGTAAAGCTTCTAAGTAACATACTGGTAATCGTTTCTTAGGCCAATTTTTGATGACATGTTCCCTTTTAAGATACACTACTATAGTGATATACAGATCACACTGGTATGAATGCATTTCTACAAGGTACTACAGCTCTCTTCCTGGCACCTCTCCTACTCATAGAGGAATTTGTGAACCTTCCTGTACCCCAGCCTTGGACAAATACTTGTGTAGTGTCCTGAAGTTTGGCCATTACTAAATGAACTTGGCATTCATGCAAGTAGACCCTGATGGAACCGATCACCCCACTGGTCGCAGGAGCTCAGGTGTCTTCCTATTGGCCCACACTCAATCAATTTCCTAGGTCAGCTGGATTGCTATTCCATATGTGATGTTACGAACTCCTGTGCCCAACTTTTGATACAATACTTCAACCAAGTGGTGGACGTTAGGACTCTTCCTAATAGATTCCTATGTACTTATACTCTGTTAGTTTTAAATTATCTTCTGTTGACAAAATGTCTGCAGATAGATGGTACATTTGCAGAATGGATAGTGTGATTGTCTGGTTCCCCTTAGAATGTGTCCAAGTACCAGGGGTATATAAGTCGAACCCTGTCTGTGATTCTGGGTTAGTCTGTTGACTCACTGCCTGACAGGAGACAAGTTGGATTATTTCCTTCAAGATTTTCACAGAGGACCATGCCTGATTCTTTCTCCCCTCACCTGTCAGGAGATAGGTTGGAGGTCCTGCTTAGTGTCCAGATGTTTAACCCTGGCACTCAGAAGCTTAAACCAAATCCAGCTGTGCATGCAGCAGAGCTCATCCAGCTCCTCTACCAAGAAGGACATTGATTCCAGCCATAGAGAGACTCCTAGTCCTTTGTTGAAGATATTAATACCAGCCAGCCATTGACAAACTGCTGAGTTATTTTACAAACTTTCTCTTTGCTTCACCCAGCTGTTTCATGACAGGTTCTTCAGTACACTTCCACACAAACGGTATTTGGATGCAGGGCCGCCGATAGGGCAGTACAACTGGTACTGCCCTATGGGGCCCGGACTCTAAGACACTAGGGGGGGGCCCGCAGGGCCGCATCTGCCATGAGCAGAGCCGGATCATCATTGGCGCTATTGGAGCGCTAGCGCCGGGCCCCCGGATCCGGATTTATTGGTTGGGGGCCCCCGTCCTGGCGCTCCAATAGCGCCGATATTCATGCTCCTGCTGGGGCCCCGGCAGGCCCCGACACTCTCCACGGTAGACGGGCAGGGACCTCCGTCCGTCCGGACCGGAAGCTCCTGCCCGTCACTGTATAGTGCTCGATGCGGCCGGAAACGGCCGCTCGAGCACTATTACTGGAGCGATGTGCGCCGGGGTTGTCTTCCGGCCACATCGCTCCATGAATTAGGATGCGCGGCCGCGCGATGACGTCATCACGCGGCCGCGCACCCTTTCCTGCCTGGCCGCGGGCTGAAGAAAGAAGATGTGGGAGCCTGAGGTGAGTACGAGTTTTTTTTTTTTTAAAATCAAATAGCAGTAAAAACATGGTGGGGGCTTATTAAAATATGGGGGCAGAACATTATATAATTCATGGTGGGGGAGGAGGCAGCATATTAAATAATTCAGTGTGGAGGGGCAGCACATCATTTAATTCCTTGTGGGGGGGCAGCACATCATTTATTCCATTGTGGGGGGGCAGCACATCATTTTATTCCATTGGGGGGGGGGGCAGCATATCATTTATTCTATTGTGGGGGGGGGCAGCATATCATTTATTCCATTGTGGGGGGGCAGCATATCATTTATTCCATTGTGGGGGGGCAGCATATCATTTATTCCATTGTGGGGGGGCAGCATATCATTTAATTCATTGTGGGGGGGGGCAGCATATCATTTAATCCATTGTGGGGGGGGCAGCATATCATTTAATCCATTGTGGGGGGCGGCATATCATTTAATTCATTGTGGGGGGGCAGCATATCATTTAATCCATTGTGGGGGGGGCAGCATATCATTTAATTCATTGTGGGGGGGGGCAGCATATCATTTAATTCATTGTGGGGGGGGCAGCATATCATTTAATTCATTGTGGGGGGCAGCATATCATTTAATTCATTGTGGGGGGCAGCATATCATTTAATCCATTGTGGGGGGGGGCAGCATATTATTTAATCCATTGTGGGGGGGGGCAGCATATTATTTAATCCATTGTGGGGGGGGGGCGGCATATCATTTATTCCATTGTGGGGGGGGCAGCACATCATTTAATCCATTGTGGGGGGCAGCATATTATTTAATCCATTGTGGGGGGGGCAGCATATTATTTAATCCATTGTGGGGGGGGGGGCGGCATATCATTTAATTCATTGTGGGGGGCAGCATATTTATTCCATTGTGGGGGGGCAGCATATCATTTATTCCATTGTGGGGGGGCAGCATATCATTTAATCCATTGTGGGGGGGGACGGCATATCAATTAATTCATTGTGGGGGGCGGCATATCATTTATTCCATTGTGGGGGGGCAGCATATCATTTAATCCATTGTGGGGGGGCAGCATATCATTTAATCCATTGTGGGGGGGGACGGCATATCAATTAATTCATTGTGGGGGGCGGCATATCATTTAATTTATTGTGGGGGGCGGCATATCATTTCATTCCTTGTGGGGGAGGGGGCGGCATATCATTTTATTCATTGTGGGGGGGGCAGCATATCATTTCATTCCTTGTGGGGGGCAGCATATCAAATAAATCATTGTGGGGGGGGCAGCATATCAATAATGAGGGGATGTGTTCTATGTGGGGTAGCGTGCGGTCACTTGTGTTGTGAGGGTTATTTAGGAGCGCAGTGTTGTTATCCAGGAGACTTTATACTGTAAGTGACTGTGGTATTTTTAGGGACGCCGGGTGGAGATCCTGCACGGAGCTGAAGATATCCAGCTGTGAATTCACCTGTGATACGTCATGGATTGGAGAACCCGGAATAAAGTCCTCCTGATGGAAGAGATTGTCATCTATAAGGTACTAGATGCCACTAATGACTCCCAGATCCTGTAGTCAGTCACACAGTGTCAGGGAGCTGTCTGTAGGGTTGTTAATTGTTAGTAAAGTTTTCAGCATTTTCTGAACAGGTAGCGGAATTTGATAAAAGATTTTGCAAATCTGAAAGTAAGAAGACTGATTGCTCCGTGAATCTGAATTTGCGGTTACTTTGCCAAGATCTAGCTGATGTGGCTTCAGGCCAGAGTATAGTTTGTAGAACATGGTCCTTGCTGACCGCGTCACAAGGACTGCACCCTAAGCCAGTTATAATGCAAGGAATTCCACAGTGCTTGGAGTGGCAGTGCACTGTAAAGACAAACGATGTCATTACAGTTCACTGCAGCTCCAAGTGCTCAGAGCTCCCTGCATCATATATGGGTTATGATGTGAGAAGTGCAGTCCTTGTGATGCAGTCAGCACAAGGACCATGTTGCACCAACTGTACACTTTTTTGGAGCTGCTGGGACCAACTGTTTGTTGCAATAGAGGCTCAAAGTGATTTAATTTTTTGTTTACACCTATGGTGAAGTTTACATATATTTATAAACATTGTTGCATTTACTTTATCCATTGAATGCTGATGCTTATTTATTGGCATTCTTGTGACTACACACTTATAGATGCATGCATCTAATAAAGTTATTTTTATAGTGTGGTACATGAGTATTTTGTCTTTATATATATCCCTTGTTTAAAGGGAATCGAGCACCAGGTGCACAGCATAGTACCTGAAGGTATCATGCTATGCACCTGATGACCCTGACTTCAGCACTGTAAGTTCCATCAAAATGGCCTCTATGGTTATCCTTTAATGCTTTTATAAAGAATTATGTTAATTACCAGCTTAGGAGCAGTGGGAGTGCTCCAGTGCACCTAAGGGCTCCTTATGTCACCCAGCGGCCAGTCCTGCGGACTGCGGTGATCCGAAATCCCGATACCTGTGCCTGCTCAGCAGCCTCTGTGAATCAGTGTGCAGGTGCAGGGACTTTAGGTTTCCTTGGGGCATGCAATGAACGCTCCTTCTTTTCCTTCCCATTGGTTCTGAGGAAATATGAAGTCCTGACCCTTATGCAGTGATTCACAGAGGTTGCTGAGCAGGCACAGGTACCAGGACTTCAGATTACCTCAGGACTGGTGGCAGGGTGACGTAAAGAGCCCTTAGGTGCACTGGAGCACCCCCACTGGTAATTAACACAATTCTTTATTAAAACATTAAAAGATAGTGGCGGCCCTAGCAATTGCACTTTATAATGTTATATTTGTTATATGTTGTCTGTTAAACACTTTTATATGTTTACTGTTCACCATGCTTTAGTTTTTGATGCCATATTTGCACTATAATAAATATACTTGACCAAAAGTATGACTCCTATTGGCAATCTACCAGAAGAGTGTGCCTTGTCGTAGCAACAGGCCTCAAACCCTGTTTGTGAAAGGTCACTGCGGGGGGCAGGAGGCTTGTTCGGTTTTGGGGTGTGTTGGGGCCCAGACACTTTTGCTGTATGGGGCCCCGAATTTCCTGATGGCTGCCCTGTTTGGATGGGAATAGATCGCTATTCAGACAGTTTTAAGCTGCGTTTTCTTGCATCCTGTAGCCAAATAGTGTACAGCTACTATAGAAGAGATTAAGCAGCAGATAGGGTAGTATGTTCAAATATATGGAGTTTATTTTATTAAAACATACTCACAAAATAGAATAAAAACATGCGCATATAAAATCCACCATGTGGACGCCAGACTCACTAGTTTGCCCAAACTAGCGAGTCTGGCGTCCACATGGTGGATTTTATATGCGCATGTTTTTATTCTATTTTGTGAGTATGTTTTAATAAAATAAACTCCATATATTTGAACATACTACCCTATCTGCTGCTTAATCTCTTCTATAGTAGCTGTACACTATTTGGCTACAGGATGCAAGAAAACGCAGCTTAAAACTGTCTGAATAGCGATCTATTCCCATCCAAATACCGTTTGTGTGGAAGTGTACTGAAGAATTTGGAACATAGTTGGGAAAGGAGTGAAATCATCGATTTATCAAAGGATATATAAAAGGACACACAAGGAGCTCCGGTCAGACTGTTTTATTTTTACTAATTGCTAGATGTGAGATCCATCTGTGACTGTTTGGCAGCTCCTATAGGGGATAGTGTGCATCACAAAAACACTTTTTCTTTTGTTTCATGACAGGGGTGGGCGAGGCCTACCCTAGGACATAGTGCTACCATGACACAAGCTTTAGGCCACAGCCAAGCCAGCCACTCCAGTCCTAGCCTTTTGAGCTTTCCTCCACCAACATCTACATACACGTTCCTATCAGCCACAGTGATTGAACTTGCAAGCTGCAGAGAATAAAGGATTCAGGTCCTCCACCACAAGGTCCAAGTCCTTCAGCACAAGGTGCTGGTCCTCCAGCACAGGCTTACCTATCTTCTTCACAGCATCCCCCAAGGTTTATGCGCTGGAGACAATTGATTCCAGTGTTGCCATAATTTATGGGCCCCATGACATTACGACCCCTCCGGCCTTCGTAAATTTCTTGTTCTAGAGTCATTTACCCTTCACCCCTGCATGAAGTCATTCTCTTGAAATGTCTATTTCAGACAGGAACTCTTAACAGACATTGTGCCAATAGGCACCTAGTAAAACATGGTGGGTTCCTATGATATTTTTTCCTTACCTCCTGCCATATCCTGTTCCAATACCTTCAGGAAATACTTTTGACTCGTCAGAGATTTTTTTCCCCTCCTCCCAAAAGTGTTAAAATAAATAACAAAGCCGAGCAGATACTTTGTGATCTGATTCCATTCTCACTAACAGTAGGAGCATGCATTGGCGCCTGGCTCCAGTTATTTTGGGATAGTAACTTTTACTCCCTGCCAATCATAAGAAGCTCTCCTCCAAACTCACCCACCAGATTTCCACTGGCAGTATATAAAATTATTTTTTTTCAAGATATTTATGGAGTCAAGAAGTTTTACTCTATCAAAATAAACTTTGAGAACGTAATATATTGGGAAACTCAATAGAATTTTTATTGGGAACTGGAGACCTTAAACAGTGGAAAACATGGCAGGAGATATAGCGAGAGGAAGAAAAATGGTTCCAGTGGGAGATTACTCCGCACATAATATATTTTACATTATTTTATTATGATTTTCTATTAAATAATTTCCATGTTATTGGGAAGGAGGGGTAAAATGGGGAAGGAATGGAATTATTTGCGGGCAGGTGCTTCCAATTTACCACGTCGTAAAGCTAAAACTCAGCACAGTCCTTCAATCTTATGGTTATGATTGTGCAGGTGTGGACCCTCTGTGCCACTAGTTTAACTCCTATGGGCTTAATATGGGGACCTCCCCAGTGATGGCAAACCTTTTGGAGACTGAGTGCCCAAACTACAACCAAAATCCACTTATTTACCGTGAAGTGCCAACGTGGCATTTTAAGCACTAACTTATTGCTACCTGTTCTTCTACATCTTTCAATTGTATCGCCCCCCCTGAGGCCACCGATACAGTTGAAAGAAGGAGGGCAAATTCAGACTCTCATTGTAGCCTCTCCCCAGGGTCTCTCTATACTGGAAGAATGGTGGGTCCAGCAGGAGGACCTCCAAAGATAATGCAAAGATAGCGCAGCATCTCTTTAGTTGCCTGCAGAAAGATTTGGTCGATTTGATCCTATTTGGTGAACTCTGACCTGGTGTGATGGTCTGAGTGCCCACAGAAATGGCTCCGAGTGCCACCTCTGGCACCTGTGCCATAGGTTTGCCACCATTGGTCTAGGTAAAGCTCGAGATTGGAACAGGTGGAGTCCATTTTGATTCAGATTCAGAAGACATGACCAATGGCATGGTACAGGCCAAACAATGATGGTCAGAAAAAGCCACCATGCCTTTCATCTTAGGTGGACACTTGAGTGCACTTGATACACCGAGCAGGTGCTGAGCTGCTGAAGAGAAACTTAATTGCTGTGACAGAAACTTGCAGACTGAGGATGCGCTGAATTGCAAGTGCTAGCACCGTGCAACATGGGTCTCAAGTCCAAGTCAACTCTTGGCACGTGGAAATCTGTTCTGAAACCACCACAGTAGTTGCCTCTTCTGAGAATGCTGTAACTAGCAGGCATTTGCCTCTTTTCTAAATAAGATTCTCCTGTTCTGTGTCCACCAGAGACTTTCTGCCATTCAGGGGCAACTTTGGCTATAACATATCCTTTGCAACAGCAAGGGGAACCAAACAGTGGTGGGTTGCAGGTTCACCTGGATCAGTGGTTAAAATAAAAGACAGTTTGGAGGACCATGGAACAGCGGCATCTTCCCTGTCCATCCATTAGTGTAACTTGGCCCTTGACTAAAGAAAGGAGATTGTGGAGGTCTTCCTTTAAACCAAGGAGCTGAGTCTAGTGGGGGTTGCTGACTGTTCATTATAGATACCTATGTACTATCTTATACTCTGTAAGGCTTTAAATTGTCTTCGATTGTCTGCAGATACATGGTACATTTGCAGAATGGATGTTTTCATTGTCTGGTTCCTCCAGAATGTGTCCAAGTACCAGGGATATACTAGCCCTGAACATACGTTTGGCTGAAGTCACCTAAATGCCAAGTTTACCCCTGATGACATCCCTTACTCCAAGGGCCATAAGATCCTAAATATTTTATAGGGGGCTTATCTCTCCATTGTTCAATGTCTTGTACACATATTTGGCATCCAGTAGGAGTTTGACCTCTGTTACGTGCTACACCAAGATGCGACATGGTCATATTGACGCGACTCCCATGAATCAGATATCTAACTACCATCAATGCAAATCCTTACGTAGATATGGTCCTAAAAGCCATCCCCTGCCCAGCTGGTGGACCTGTTATGGGCTCTTACACAGATAGGACGTGGCAACATGGGATTTACATTGTGGTCCAATGTTTTTTTTAGTTCTGTCTCTTGCAGAGGGATGTAGCCCTTTGAGTAATGACCCCTGAGATGATGGCAGGAGATGATGGGGAGCATGGTTATCTCTTTATAGCACATATTCTTACTTGTATTTGATCTGTTCGCACTGCCGTTGGTTGCTGTTGAATATAATCAGGTTTGCTCTGAGCTTCGTATGAAGCAGTAATTAGTTATATCTTGTGTCGGAGTAGAAGTTCTCTAACTTAAGGACTTAATGTGGTGGAGGGATTCTCAGTCCCATTATAGGGGACATTAGCATATTCAGGAATCAACGAGCTTCCTTTATCCTAGAGATAATGAGAATGTGTATGTCTGAAGTGTGACGTGCACTCCACCGACTCTCGAAGACACAACGAAGACGTTCTGCAGCCACACAGGACATCATGGAAGGTGCTGCTGGTAAGGGCCACAGACAATACGCTTGACTTCTTGGTCATTAGCGGCCACGTTGGCAAAACTGTAATGATGTGAGCCTATGACAATACAGAATTTCAGAAAGCTAATTTTCATTGAAGCTCATTTTTGTGATGTGCTGATTTTCTGATAATGATGATGATGATGATGAAGCCTCCTATTAACAAGCTTCTCTTCTTGCAATCTGATTAAAGGGGATTTTTTTTATGACACACAAGATAGGGGATGGGTGTGAAAGCGAGAGATCGGACCTCTGTGACCCCAACAGTAAAACCAATGGGGACCTGCAAGTCTCCTGCATTAGCTCATACATATGGATCACAGACGCACCTTCTCTACCTGCACCCAATTCGCTTCTATCGGACTCCATGGACAAGTCCCATTGGAAGTGAATGGAGACCTGGCTGTGCTTGTGCTCCAGAACTACATTCATATGGGGCATTTTAGGAGACTTTAGAACCCTGATTCATGTAATCAGGGTTCACAGATGTGCAGCCCATCAAGATCATGAGGTTATGGCATTGAGACATAGCAGACAACTGTCTGGAAGCAATAGAGGGCAAAAAGTTGGGGTACATAGAGAACGCCAAGGAAAATCTTAAGTCTTAAGTCATGCCCTTTGTAAAACCCCTTCTTAGTGCCATCAGATAGTTTAATACTCCCTTCTGGTGTCACCCCACTGTGTATAATTCTCCCTTCTTGCTTCCTCACATAATATAATGCTCCCTTCCTATATCCCCCCTCTGTATGATGCCTTATGCCCTGTGCCCCCCACTCTGTATAACAAAGCCCTTTAAAGGAAATTTAGCATGAAAATTACGTTGTGCGCTTCCCCCTCCAAGGTGTGAGATTACTGAAGGTAGGGGAGGGGGGTGCTGAGTAGGTGTGCGCCAGTGTAGCAACACGAAGGGGCTCTGGTAATGCCCCCAAAGCACTTCTGGCGCATTAGCATTATTTTAAATTTAATTTTAGAAGGAAGGAGGCCATGGATAACAAATATAAGAAGATTAACACAGTCACGGTGCCTGGATCTACGAGTAACTGGTTAATCATGATGGATTTTGATGGTAGCATTCTTTATTAAGGAACAACTGAATATTTGTTCAGTAAATTTCTTTCTACATAATTCCTATACAGTAATAGTAGATGGATTTTTAAGATTTAATTATTTTAAGATTTTTATTTTTTACAAAGTGTACTTTAAAGAAATTATCTAATGGAAGAACAACTATCCAACCATGACGCATATCACACTCTGCACTTCTTTTATACATTCTGCACTTGCGACTTCTCCTCTGCTTACCAATAAAAATGTGATTGTGAATTCTATCTTTCTCCTCTCTTCTTCTCTGTTTTGCTCTTAATCCCATGTTGCCTCAGCACAGCTTCACATGACCATATACTCTCAGAACTGTCTTTGCTAGCTGGGTGTACACTGTGATTATTCTCTTCATACCATAAGTATACAGTCAGCGAGGCTGAGAAGTGAAATCCTTATAATAATGTGACAGGAACCTGCCTACTTATTTAACAGAGAAGACTAAAAACATTTGATACATTGCTGCTTTTGCAAGTTTCCCCATCTACAAATAATGGGGAGATCTGTAATTTTTAATCATACGTCACTTGAACAGTGAGTGATAGGATCTAAAAAGGGGAATAAGAGTATTTTTTGCCAAAATCTTGCAATACATGGCCCCATCCATCCTCCCATTAATGTTTCATAGTTTGTACGGTTGAGAAAAGAGAAATGTCCATCAAGTTCAACCAAGGAAGGGAAGGGATTGGATGTGGAAGGGATTTAGGGGAAACAATTCTATATAACATAACAATCAATGTTATTTAGGTGTAAAAAGGCATCTAGACCCTTCTTGAAGCTCTCTGCTGTCCCTGCTGTGACCAGCGCCTGAGGCAGGCTATTCCACATATTGACTTTTCTCACAGTAAAAAAGCTCATTCGCCTCTGGTGATTAAACCTTGTTTTCTCCAGACGCAGACAATTCCCCCTCGTCTTTGGATTTGATTTAACCTGGAACAACTTTCCACCCCAAGGGGGTGCAGCTGTCCCATCCCCTTTCCAAAAAGACAACAAGCTTCACAGTTGGGGGAGGTGTTCTTGGATGGGCAGTTGTTCTCATCATTCTTCTTCCTTCAAACACAGCGAATGGAGTTGATAACCAAAAGTTCTATTTTGGTCTCATCTGACCACATGACCTTCTCCCATGCCTCTTCTGGATGATCCATATGGTCAATGGAGAACGTCAAACAGTCTTGAGCATGAGCTGATGTAAGCTGTGGGTCCTTGTGTGTCCTACTGGATTATAATCCATGTAGATGTAGTGTGTTACTAACTGTAATCTGTGAGACCGTGGTCCCAGCTTTCTTCAGGCCATTCACCAGGACCTCCTGTGTGGTTCTGGGCTGATTCCTGACCTTTCTCAAAACCATCTTTACCCTACAAGCCCAGGTCTTGCATGGATCCTAAAACGGAGAAAGATTTACAGTCATCTTGTGCTTCTTCCACTTACTAATAATTACACCAACACTTGTTGCCTTCTCACAAGCTGCAGCCTATTGTCCTGTAGCTCATCCCTGCCTTGTGTCCCCGGTGTCCTCATACAACTCTTTGGTCTTGGCCAAGCCACAGGTTGGAGTGTGATTGATGAGTGTGTTGACAGGTGTCTTTTATACAGGTAATGAGTGCAGAGTAGGAGGAGCTACAGGTCATGAGTGCAGAGTAGGAGGAGCTACAGGTAATGAGTGCAGAGTAGGAGTAGCTATAAGTAACAAGTGCAGAGTAGGAGGAGCTACAGGTAATGAGTGCAGAATAGGAAGGGCTATAAGTAACAAGTGCAGTCCAGAAGCAGCTTCTTAAAAAAAACTCAGGTCTGAGAGAGGCAGAATTCTTGCTAGTTGATAAAAAAAATTAAAGACCTGATGTCAGATCTGATGTCTGTGATGGATGGGACATAAATTTGGAGGACAATGACGATCTCAATGTTATATATTAAAAACTGCAATAGAATTATATAATTCTAATTAATAATATAATTATATAATATAATTAGAATTGCAATAGTTCCCAATAGTTGTACTACAAAGTTCTTAAAGGGGTTGGCCACTTTACCTCATGATTTTTATAATGTGTGTGTTGGAGGCAGGCTATGAGGTAATTTACAAATATACATCTAGTAATAGTTCTGCTCCGCTTTCCTGATATGTAAAGTGAAGCCTTCTGTCTTTTACCTCATCAGCCCAGAGATTCCTGACCATAAAATGGCCGCAGATGGAGGGTCCTGTGATCTCAACCTGTCCATGAGCAATTGCCCTTGATCATATATGGATGAATACTTTTATACGATTCTGCCAGGGCGATAATGGACAGATAAGATGACATGACCCTCCATCTGCGGCCATTTTATGGTCAGGAATGTCTGGAAAGAAAGCGAAGCAGAACTATTAATAGATGTATATTGGTAAATTACGTAATATCCGGCCCCCAACACTAACACCCACATTACATAACACATAAGGTAATGTGGCCAACCCCTTTAATTTATTGCTGGGATTGTACCTCTGCCCATATGGAGTCTGTCAGATTGGAAGGGGTTAAAAAAACTAGACTGATCACAACCAGCCCCTCTTATAAAATACCAATAAATATTACTGTATCTCCTTACAGCTTCTTGTGGTAAATCTTTATTACAATTTTTATTAGATTTTTTTTTTATGTTTCTACTTCGTTTTTTACCTTTTAATGTAATCAAAAATTTCAAAAATGATTAAAATGATCAGTTCTCACACCCCGGTACCACACACACACACACACACACAGTCAGCGCCGTCTTCCAGTCCATCCATTAGCCCTCGGTGTGTACACAAATCGTCCGCGTCCTAAATGAGGATATTATACTGAGGAGAAGACATGTCTTGGCCGAGGCCTACGTGCAAATCCCCTGACTTGTGTGCTGGCTGTATATAAGCCTGGGTTAGTCAGCGCGGTCACGTGCTCCGTGTATGACACAAGGCCCGGGGAGGTGGCGCTGATGAGGGGAGTCCTGTGTAGAAGGGGCCATTCTATCTGATGCCTCCATCTCAGCCCCCATTAAAGATTTTTCACTTTACTAAGCCAAATAGTTTATTTTCTGTCTGCCAGTGACCCATCTCCTGGTGAACAGGCCTTGTTTTCATCTGAGGTGCAAAAATTCCTAGGCGCCTCTTCAGCCTGGAAGTGGCCTGCAGATCCTCAAAATACGTTTCTGGAAATCTTTTATAATATCTGTCTGTTTAACTAGTTTTAGCGCAAATGTTGAAGCATAACAAACAGAGGCTGTAGAAAAATACCTAATTTTTTTTTTTTGGGAGGGCTGCACAGTGCTCCTCTTGAGAAATGGCTTTCATCACTTCTCCAATGCTTCCTTACCCGCTCACCCTAAAATAAATAGACAAGGCCTTTAACTAAATAAATAGGCCCGAGAAGAGACACTATAGGGCTTGTAGGACCCCCTACCACCTACCAGGCTCCGTCCATATGGCAGGAGCACACAATCCCATATACAGACACACTGCGCTGTTGATAACCGCGTTTCGCCATATGTTATAACAGGCGACCCAACCTGTCAATCTTCCGGACTGTGCTGCAAGGTCCGGGGTCTCTGCAGGGGGCTGACTATATAATTTCAGGGATCATTTTACTTTTTAAACACATTAATATCAGAACTACGTCGTCTCCAGTGAGTTGATGATCTCATACACCGTCCAGCTGGAAATTTTCACTTATGTGGAGGTGCTTAAAGGGGATGTCTGTGGTCTGGAATTTCTGTATCTTTCATTTCACTCATCCGATGTATCTCTATAAAGTAAAAATTATATGCCTCTTGTTCATTGAAACACTGTTTTTACTTGTTTTTTTAATCTTAAAAATTTTTCCCTAGTGGCGGCCATGTTGGAAACACACTTCCTGTAATGACTGTATAGGTTGTGCAGCTGGGTCTGTGTCCGAGGAATATCATAGATTATTACAAATTCCATGATGTGGTGGAGTACAGCACCTGCCCTATGAGAACAGGGGGCGGGAGGGGAGTCACCATCAAAAACTTGTAAGTGTATGCAGTGTATTAGGTGACTCATTTTTCTTATCTACATATGTTAAAGGGTTACAAATAGTTAAAAGGGTGTTGCCATTTTTGGCAAATTAATGTTATTGTTTGTATGATGAAAAGTTATGCAATTTTCCAATATACTTTCTGTATCAGTTCCTCACAGTTTTCAAGATCTCTGCTTGCTGTCATTCTATAGGAAGCTTCTATGTTACTTCAAGTGGACAGAAATCTGACCATGGTCACACAGGTGCAGGGCTCGTTAGTATCATAGAGAGTAATCAGAGCTGTGTGATATAACGAGCCGTGCACCTGTGTGACCATGGACAGATTTCTACACAGTGGAAATTAATATAGAAGCTTTCGATAAAAAAAAGACAGCAAGCAGAGATCTAGAAAACCGTGAGGAATTCATACAGAAAGTATATTCGAAATTTGTATAACTGTTCATAATAAAAACAATAACATTTATTTGCTGAAATTAAAATACACCTTTAAGTCACCCATTTATAAGTTAAAGGAAATCTACCATCAAAATCCATTCTGATAAACCAGGGACATTAGTCATAGATCCAGGCACCATGACTGTGGTAATCTCTGTTATCCATGGCCTCCTTCTTTCTAAAACTTCCTTCAAATTTTAAAATTATGCAAATGAACCTGAAGGACTCGGGGGGGTATTACCCCTCACTGATGCTGATTCACAGGCTGTTACAATGAGCAGAACATGTCTCTCGCTTGTCCATCTGCCTGTAACACCTTCAGGCTCACTAGCATAATTGTAAAAGTTGGCTTTAGAAGGACGGAGACAATGGATAACAAAGATTCCCACAGTCATGGTGTCTGGATCTATGAGCAATTGTTCCTGGTTTATCAGGATGGATTTTGATGGTTTTAAAGGAAACCTGCCATATGCATTCCCCTTACTCAGCAACCTCCAGTGGTAGATTTCTGAGGATGTAGGATCTGTTGATCAAAATTAACTGCAACTGCTCTAGGGGGCTTCGTCAAAGTCCCTGCGGGCTATGGGGGCTCTGGCAATTACATTCACGTTTCATCTCGCAGTCGATGTCACAGGCCTCCGGTTCTGATTTCCCGTGCTTGTGCAGTGGCTTCCGGTGTGCCACTGACTTCACGGATGCTCTGAGTACTACATACCTAAAGCCGGTGGCACAACAGGAGCTACTGCACATGCAGGGAATTCAGGAGGAAATCTGAATAGTCTGAGGTGTCTAATCAGTGCACTTGGGGGCTTATAATTACCAGAGCCCCCAAAGCCTGCAATGGGCTCTGATGACGCCCCAGAGCACTTGCAATTAATTTACATTTCCTTAAAAGTTAAACTAAAAGGAGAGCCTTCAAGTGTTTTGGATGGACAGATCCTGGATCAGGCTGGCCTTAGGAATCTATCACCTGAGTATTGTGCTGAGTGAATACAGACGGTAAATTTCCTTTAAAGGAACCTGTAACAAATATCATGTACTGGGGTTTAGGGTCATCAACTGTATAGAACAGCCGTGTAGACCCATCTATAGTTACTGTGTATATAACATATGCTGTGATTTTTTTTTTATATTGCATTAAAGAAACACAAAAAAGAAGCGTTGCGTATGTAGGAGATAAATTCAAGTCCTTCAACCTCCTTGACTTAGAAATGGACTTCCTGGATACATTTTAAAGCCCTCTTAAGGTCTTTGGTTCTATTGTTTTTCTTCAAAATCCACTGCTCTGTAATGACAATAAGACTAAAAGTAATTAAAATCTAAGTAGAAAACCATTTATAGCCGCAATGGTCGGTATTTGTGAACAGTAAGAGCTGAGGATAAAGTGTAAGTTCATACACCTTGTAAAAATGTTCTACAAGACTCGGGCCAATTCCTCAGAGCGAAGATAAACCTGCCTGTACTTAAAGGCTTCTGGTAAATAAAGTTTAATAGACAGCAATTAGAAAGATAAACAATTGACTTACAGGCCCGGACACATCGTAGCCAGGTATAGGAACCAGCCAGGCCAGGTCTGTACTCACTGGTTAGGGGTAGATTACTGACTACCATCTCCTAGCAATTACCTGGGAGTTGAAGAATTTGTTCACCTACTTAGTAGTCACAACATGACAGCAAGTTCCCCTTTTGGTTTCCCAAAAGTAACCACATGTTACTCACTTTCTCAGTAGTCACAACAGGTCCCTCGCTTCTCCAGGAGTCACAACAAGTTCTTCATTTCCACAGCAGTGACAGCAAGTTCCTCGGTTTTCCAGAAGTAACAGCAGGATTTTCACTTCCACATAGGTAATAGCAGGTCCCTTGGTTCCTACAACAGGTCCCTCTTGTCCCTAGTAGTCATATCAGGTTCCTTGGTTCCCCAGAAGTCACAACAGGTCCCTCTTGTCCCTAGTAGTCATAGCAGGTTCCTTGGTTCCACAGAAGTGACAGCAGGTCCATTGGTTTTCGAGTAGTGATAGCAGGACCCTAACTTCCACACAGGTCCCTCTCGTCTCTAGTAGTCATAGCAGGTCCCTTGGTTCCACAGACATGACAGCAGGTCCATTGGTTTTCCTGTAGTGATAGCAGGACCCTCACTTCCACACAGGTCCCTCTCGTCCCAAGTAGTCATAGCAGGTCCCTTGGTTCCACAGAAGTGACAGCAGGTAGTGATAGCAGGACCCTCACTTCCACAGAAATTCCACAGTAGAAACAGCAGCGTCCTTGGTTCCCACAGCAGGGCTCTTATTTCCCCCAAACTCACAGCAGGTCCCTTATTAATCACAGTAACCACAGAAGAACCCTTGTTTTGTAATAGCCCGATGGACGGGTCCCTTACGAACCTTATATGCTTCTAATGGCCCTATGGCGTTGGTGTCAACAGAATTCTACAATCTGTGTGTTTACTATCTGAAGTTGCCTTTAAGGATATATCCATTGTCTGTAATAATATATTCATTCGTTAGTAAGTACCCATCTTCTGGCTATATCTGATATTGCAGCTGCATAATCCCTGCCTGGGGAGGAATGTTTATACATTGACCAATAATGTGATGTTTGATAACTGTTAATTCCATTTGTAACAAGATCCCTGTTTGGATACCTGAACTCTCTACCCCCCAGGGGAATTCTATAAAGCCCCCTGTAGCTAGAAAAGTTCTACTTTCCTGAATCCAAACAGTTATCTAGGACCTGGACAGATTGGACTGGTACCTTGGCCTGCTGCCTTTCCTGTGTTCGTGTTCTGGAATAAAGGAACTGTTAGTTGATGTTCTACATCTCTTGTTTACGTGTGATCCCTTGACGCCTCTAACATCAAGGGCCTCGCCTCTACCATCTAACCAGGGATCCTTTATACACGGATATACAATTTCCATCATACTGTGGTTTCTCCCTCTTCTTACCGGACACCTGCCTGGCGTGGACAAGGCCTATTCCACATGGACCAAGAAACTGTGACCCAGTCGCCCGCTAGGTCATGCTCAAGCCAGCCACTCAGGTACTAGGGGAATCTGCCCCTAGCCATTAGGTCAGGCCCCAGTGGGGGATGTTGCAATATCTATTTCTCTGTCACATTTGCCTCATCTAGTTATAACTTCTTGTAGAAAGCTAAGAGCACAGCAGTGTGAGGAAATATTTTTCATTGATATTTTCTTTGAGGCATAGGTGGTAGTGTTTTTCTCTATTCTTTGGGTGTTACTCATTGTGCCCAATATATACATAAACTGTGCAACCCAATCCTTATCTCCCAAACATCTATTGGATGAGTGTTACAAATTTCATGGGCATTTACTTAAAGGGGGCCTACCACCACGATTCTACCTATAAAGGTAGAACGGGTGGTAGGTGGATGAATGGGACATAAGGATAGCCCTTTTTGGGCTAATCCTTACGTCCCGGCTATCCTTTTGTAAACTTTAATGAGTTTATATGCTAATTTATTTAGGGGCTACTGGGGCGTGGAGTAGCCGGACATGAGGCTACTAGTCGCGGCTACTCCACGCCCCAGTAGCCTCGTTTCTCCAGCTACCAGGTAATCTTCAGCGCACAGATACCCGGCGTTCTGCGCATGCGCAGTAGCGCCGGCCTCAGAGCTACGGCCGTGCACCCGTAGGCCTGCGTTCTGCGCATGCGCAGAATACAGGATATTTGCACAAGGGCGCACAGCTACGAGAAGCTGCGCGCCGAAGATTACCTGGTAGGCGGAGGAACGAGGCTACTGGGGCGTGGAGTAGCCGCGACTAGCAGCCTCATGTCCGGCTACTCCACGACCCAGTAGCCACTTAAATAAATTAGCATATAAACTTTACAAAAGGATAGCCGGGACTTAAGGATTAGCCCAAAAAGGGCTATCCTTATGTCCCATTTATCCACCTACCACCCGTTCTACCTTTATAGGTAGAATCGTGGTGGTAGGTTCCCTTTAACAATGGGAAGAAAGTTCTTAATAATCAATACTTACTTACACCCAGATTCCGAAGGGTTCACTTACTTTTTCCAGCTTTATGCACCATAACTACTTATGCATCTTTAATCAGATCTTATTTGCATCAACTCTGGAAATGAGTGTTGAAATTATAGAAAATATTTTTACAAATGTAGCGCTGGAGAGGAGCGCGGAGGATTTTAACGCTAATTAGCTCATTAAGTAGCCCACGCTTGATCTCAACCACCACAAATATGGCACATGTTCTGACATGTCACATCCCAACGCACTTCAAACACGCTCCTTATTACTGTGAGCCGCTCGGCTCAGCCTGACACCGTCCCCGGCTTTGTTTTATGTCCTGGTAAATATGTCATTGTGGACATGTTTGTACAGAGTGATTATTACACTGGTGTCTTATTGCAAATAGATTGTCAGCTCTAGAGGTAAGTAGGCCATCCCATACATCAAACACGGAGACTGGTTGGGCTATCAAACCATGATTCTTTGGCTTGGGTGGGGGTTTGGGTGCTAGCAATAAATCATCTAAGGGGGTCAACTGGTTTATCATTGAATCCCATTGATAAGACACAATCTTATAAATAGGTAACATAGTATATAACTAACATTATACAGTATTTTTCAGACTATAAGGTGCACCGGAGTATAAGGCGCACCATCAATATATGCCTGCTAAACGTCTAGGTTCATATATAAGGCGCACCTGATTATAAGGGTGAATGACCAGCAGGTGGCAGACCCGTGCACAGTTCAAAGCAGCTGTTGTCTGTAAGTACGGTTCATATATAAGGCGCACTGGACTATAAGGCGCACCTTTGATTTCTGAGATAATCAAAGGATTTTTAGTGCGCTTTATAGTCCGAAAAATACGGTAATCAATATCTCATTAATGGGTCATATTATTTTTGGACACTTTAACTAGAGCTCTGCCTCCATTCAAGTATTGGAGAGTTTAAGTGCAGTACTCCACTACGGCCACTATACTCGGGACGGAGCTGTCTACTTCTAGAACCTTCCCTTTGGTAGCTTCTAGTCTCGAAGACTTTCTAGAACAGCTTTTAGGTTTGGGTTGTGTGCCCCCCACCACCGCTTTGATACTGAATAACTTGTGGTGAGACAAGTAATACTAATCAAAAATGACCCCTATTCTAATTATCCCCTTTAATGATCTCTATAAATAGGAGTATTTGTGGTCTACGAGGGGTTAAAGGGAGTCTAGCAACATTGTGTATTGCATTTTATAAGAATCACAGATGTATATTTCTTGCTTTCAGTGATTTGTCATTTCAAAGAAAATTATTATCTTTATGTAAATTTTGCTTCACGGTGCACTGGGGGCGGGGCTATTTCAGCTAATGCTGCCATTGTCACTTTTCTAAGTTGCCCTTCTATCTCGGTGGCAGTTATTGTGTAAATGATGACATAAAGCAGGGCTTTATGATGTGTGTTGAAGAAAATGTGTGCACCAGTGGGAGAAACCCCGCCCCTTCTGCACCAATGCGCACTCATACATAGAAATAATAGTGGGTTGTATATAACAGTTTGCTAGAAATAGGAAATGTATGTATGAAAAGCTTATAAAGTGCATTACACAATGATGGTTTTACTTGTGGGGTCTCTGGGGTTGTATCACCTATCCTGGGACCACCCATTCACAGAAATGGGGGCTCTGCATTCTCTATGGAAATGTAGCAGATGAGTGCTGGCACTGCATTTATCTCTGTGGGCTGCCAAAGAGAAGCCAAGTACAGTGTCATGGTGATATTTACCTATAGGTCGATCACTAAACTCTGCTGCCTGAGGCAAGCTTTGGAATGGCGCCCCCTTTGCACCATCCAGTAGTAATATATCAGGATATTTTTTAGTACGTGGGTTCCTCATGTAGCGTTTATACCAATGCTGACTTTGGATGTGAAGAGACACTATTTTGAAGTGTCCGGTCCTAGTTTGTAGCAGGTGACTGCGCCCCTGATGCGCCCCTGATGCCCTGATGCATTTTTTTTGCGGGGGGGTGCTGCCTGAGGCTAGAGGCTCAACTTGCCTCATGGCTGGTGAATCTTTGGGTAGATAACACAGGATCACTGAGAAGGTAAGTACAGCCACTGCACTTGTCCCTGCTTAGTAAACTCCCGTCATACATCACAGATCATCCCTGTGCAACTCTCAAAATGTCAATTTTAACCGGAAATTGTGTTCTGCCCCTTTCACTTTAATGTTCTTCGGCCATCGATCCTACACTCCTTCATACATACATCTCTAAGCTCAACTAACTATAGGAGAGCTTTACACCCACCAGCCTGACACCAAATCACATTAATTACAGGTCCTTAGTCCTATAGGTATCTATAGGCTTTGTTCCGATTCTCTAGGATCCCCCCCCCAAGACCCCCAAAAGTGACAATGTGCCTCCTTTTTAGAGCAATGGAACGTCGGATCAATAAATATTGGCCCCCATCTGTTTGTTTATTCTCTCCTCCATAAATGACCAATTATTTCAGGACCTACAATACAAAGAGCAGCCTGTGGCGTAACTTGGCCGTAGCGAGATAGAAAAATTCCCTGAGAGGCCTGACTCGCTGGAATTAACATAGACACCAGTCTACACCTCGGGCTACAAGTATTTCCATTATTTTCATAGAATTGCTGTGTGCAGCCGCTAAACGAGGATTTCTCTTCTCTAATCAAACAGCCTTGTGTTAGCGACTAAAAATATCAAGTAGCAGGAAAAGATGTGTTTTTTTTTTTAATGAGCTTTTCCAGCTAATAGACAGTCAGAAGTATAATATGTGGTCAACTAAAATGTTATATTTTATAAAAAAATACCTTATTTAAAAAAAACACCCCAGACGTTATGTCTTGAATGATGACAGATGAGGTCTGGTCAGACATTGACTTAAAGGAAATCTACCATTTGATTTGATGCATTATGAAGCAAACATACCTTGAGAATGCTGTAGCTGCACTGATGCAGAAACATATCGGGGCAGATTTACTTACCTGGCCCATTCGCGATCCAGCGTCGCATTCTCTGCACAGGATTCGGGTCCGGACGGAATTTATGAAGGTAGTTCCTCCGCCGTCCACCAGGTGGCGCTGCTGCGCTGAAAATAATCTGAACGCACCGGAATACACCGAGCTGGACCAGGTGAAGGTAAGCGCTTCCCAAGCGACACATTTTCGGTTTTTAAATGCAGCGGTTTTTCCGAATCCATCGGGTTTTCGTTCGGCCACGCCCCCCGATTTCCGCTGCGGTCATGCCGGCGCGGATGCGCCACAATCCGATCGCGTGCGCCAAAATCCCGGGGCAATTCAGGTACAATCGGTGCAAATCGGAAATATTCGGGTAACACGTCGGGAAAACGCGAATCGGGCCCTTAGTAAATGACCCCCATCTTGTTTAATCCCTGTGCTGAGTGGTTTTGCTGTTAAAACAATCATAACATTCAGGACCTTGGGAAAGCTGGATTGCATGATAGCACAAGTTACACCGAGCTTATATTACACATGGAGCTTAGTCAAGACATGACTAATCAACCTGAGCTGGATCACTCATACACAGTAGCAGGGGGATGGTGCAGTAATTGATTATTCTGCCTTCCGGCACAACCCAGGGATTACATCATCCTGTGAAGCAGTGAATAAATAATGTGCTAGGAAAAGCGCTGAGCCCCGTCACAGTAGCGACAGAGCGTCATTATCATAATTTATAACTGCTTTATCAGCAAAACCACTTACCACAGGGATTAACCAAGATATGATCCTGCATCAGTGTAGCTACAGCATTCTCAAGGTATGTTTGCTTCATCAGATCAAATGCCCTCTTGGTGAGTGACTGTTGCCTGCCTATACAATGCACTTGAAAACATTTTACCCAGGTGACAGACCTTAAGAGGAGACAAATTGGGGGAGATGTATCAAAGGGGTTGGCCAGTTCCTTTTCTTTTGTAATGGGTGAGAGGCAGACCTGCTGCTGCCGAAAGTAACAAGAGGACCTGCGAGGGGCGTCGTAAAAGATGAGTATTGAGTTTACTTTTTTATATAATGGGGGCGGACTGCTATACACTGGGGGTTGGCGGCTGGCTGGCTATATATTGGGGGGAGGATAGGCAGTCTGGCTATATATTGGGGGGCATGGGCAGTCTGGCTATATATTGAGGGCATGGGCTGGCTATATACTGGGGGTGGACAGGCTGGCTATATACTGGGGGCGGGCTGGCTATATACTGGGGAAGGAGCTTAATGGCTATATACTGGGGCAGCGACTGGATGGCTATATATGGGGGGCTGGCTATATACTGGGAGGATGGCTGTATACTGGGGCAGAGGCTTGATGGCTAAATACTGGGGCAGAGGCTGGATGGCTATATACTGGGGCAGCGGATGGCTGGCTATATACTGGGGACTAGCTGACTAGGTATATACTACTGGCTGGCTGACCAGCTATATACTGGGGGCAGACTAGATGGCTATATACTGGGGATGGCTGGCTGGCTATATACTGGAGTTGGACTGACTAGCTATATACTGGGACAGGGGCTTGCTATATACTGTGGAAGACTGGCTATATACTGGGGGCAGGGCCTGCAGGCTATATACTGGGGGCAGGGGCTGCTGGCTATATACTGAGGGCAAGGGCTGCTGGCTATATACTGGGGACAGAGGGCTTGCTGGCAATATACTGGGGACAGGGGTCTGGCTGTATACTGGTGGCTGGCTGGCTATATACGGGGGCAGCGGGCTCACTAGCTATACACTGGGAAGCAGGGCTTTGATAAGCTATATACTGGGGGCGGGGTGCTGGCTGGCTTGCAGGCTACATACTAGGTGGAGGCTGTGACCAATGCATTTCCCACCTTCGGCTTATAGTTGAGTCAATAGGTTTCTCAGTTATTTTGTGTTAAAATTAGGGGTCCCTGCTTATACTCAGGTTGGGTTATACTCGAGTATATACGGTATATACCACTTTTTCTACTTGTAGTCTTGGAAAATTCCCTATGGATTATCAGACTTTTTTTTTGGATTATGCTGTATATGGATGTAAGATCTGTTTGCGCAGTTTTTTATGTTCTCACATCAAAACTAAATTAACATTTTTCTGCTAAACCGTTTTTCTTTGCCAGAACAATTTTCTATTTACATAGGAGCAAAGGGCCAAGAAGTTCAAATAATGTAATTTTTTTGTCATTGATCGCTTTCGCCTGTAAATCAGACATTTCTGTGTTGTACGCTCTCGCCGCATGCGGATGACTGATTATATTTTGCAAATAGTTTAATTTTCTTTGAGCCCCTTGCGCTTCATATACTGGACATTAAAAGAAATGGGGGGGGGGGGGGCGGCTGGACTTATGTGACCCACAATATGAGCATCTGTTATGATACATAGGTTGGCGGCCAGCGCCAAATTTATAGTACATCCAACCACAGACTACCCATCCGTAATCCAAGAGCCTCACCATTCACTTCTCATACAGTACGTTATGTTGAGTCGGGGGTATAAAACTCGTATTCATGGTAATTTATGGACCGGCTTTACTGCAACTTGTGAAGTTAAATACAAATAAGAGCCAAATTCAGTCCGGAGCATCACATTTACATAAGCGGCAAATAGGAAATGTTTGCTCTTTTGTATTTTCCTTGTGTGCTGCGTATTCTCCGAGGACAAAGTGCTGCCCATAGCCATCGCTGAGAGGTACATGATGTTCCCAGGAAATCTACCTGGGGGACCCACTATGTACATATATAGTCATGTGAGGATGACCAACCTAGAGGAGATATTATCTGAAGCAGCTAGTACCATGGTTCAATCTGTGGAGGGGGAGTCCTATGTACAAGAATAAAACTATTAAAATACTGCCCCCTCTGTACAAAAATATAACTACTATAATACTGCCCCCTCTGTACAAAAATATAACTACTATAATACTGCCCCCAATGTACAAAAATATAACTACTATAATACTGCCCCCTATGTACAGGAATATAACTACTATAATACTGCCCCCAATGCACAAGAATATAACTACTATAATACTGCCCCCTATGTACAAGAATATAACTACTATAATACTGCCCCCTATGTACAAGAATATAACTACTATAATACTGCCCCCTATGTACAGGAATATAACTACTATAATACTGTCCCCTATGTACAGGAATATAACTACTATAATACTGCTCCCTATGTACAAGAATATAACTACTATAATACTGCCCCCTATGTACAGGAATATAACTACTATAATACTGCCCCCTATGTACAAGAATATAACTACTATAATACTGCCCCATATGTACAAGAATATAACTACTATAATACTGCCCCCTATGTACAAGAATATAACTACTATAATACTGCCCCCAATGCACAAGAATATAACTACTATAATGCTGCCCCCTATGTACAAGAATATAACTACTATAATACTGCCCCCTATGTACAAGAATATAACTACTATAATACTGCCCTCTATGTACAAGAATATAACTACTATAATACTGCCCCCTATGTACAAGAATATAACTACTATAATACTGCCCCCTATGTACAAGAATATAACTACTATAATACTTCCCCCTATGTACAGGAATATAACTACTATAATACTGCCCCCTATGTACAAGAATATAACTACTATAATACTGCCCCCTATGTACAAGAATATAACTACTATAATACTGCCCCCTATGTACAAGAATATAACTACTATAATACTGCCTCCTATGTACAGGAATATAACTACTATAATACTGCCCCCTATGTACAAGAATATAACTACTATAATACTGCCCCCTATGTACAAGAATATAACTACTATAATACTGCCTCCTATGTACAAGAATATAGCTACTATAATACTGCCCCCTATGTACAAGAATATACCTACTATAATACTGTCCCCTATGTACAAGAATATAACTACTATAATACTGCCCCCTATGTACAAGAATAAAACTACTATAATACTGCCCCCTATGTACAAGAATATAACTACTATAATACTGCCCCCTATGTACAAGAATATAACTACTATAATACTGCCCCCTATGTACAAGAATATAACTACTATAATACTGCCCCCTATGTACAAGAATATAACTACTATAATACTGCCCCCAATGTACAAGAATATAACTACTATAATACTGCCCCCTATGTACAAGAATATAACTACTATAATACTGCCCCCAATGTACAAGAATATAACTACTATAATACTGCCCCCTATGTACAAGAATATAACTACTATAATACTGCCCCCTATGTACAAGAATATAACTACTATAATACTGCCCCCTATGTACAAGAATATAACTACTATAATACTGCCCCCTATGTACAAGAATATAATTACTATAATACTGCCCCCTATGTGCAAGAATATAACTACTATAATACTGCCCCCTATGTACAAGAATATAATTACTATAATACCGCCCACTATGTACAAGAATATAATTACTATAATACTGCCCCCTATGTACAAGAATATAACTACTATAATACTGCCCCCTATGTACAAGAATATAACTACTATAATACTGCCCCCTATGTACAAGAATATAATTACTATAATACTGCCCCCTATGTGCAAGAATATAACTACTATAATACTGCCCCCCTATGTACAGGAATATAACTACTATAATACTGCCCCCTATGTACATGAATATAACTACTATAATACTGAACCCTATGTACAAGACTATAACTACTATAATACTGCCCCCTATGTACAGGAATATAACTACTATAATACTGCCCCCTATGTACAAAAATATAACTACTATAATACTGCCCCCTATGTACAAGAATATAACTACTATAATACTGCCCCTATGTACAAGAATATAACTACTATAATACTGCCCCCTATGTACAAGAATATAACTACTATAATACTGCCCCCTATGTACAAGAATATAATTACTATAATACTGCCCCCTATGTGCAAGAATATAACTACTATAATACTGCCCCCTATGTACAAGAATATAACTACTATAATACTGCCCCCTATGTACAAGAATATAACTACTATAATACTGCCCCCTATGTACAAGAATATAACTACTATAATACTGCCCCCTATGTACAAGAATATAACTACTATAATACTGCCCCCTATGTACAAGAATATAACTACTATAATACTTCCCCCTATGTACAGGAATATAACTACTATAATACTGCCCCCTATGTACAAGAATATAACTACTATAATACTGCCCCCTATGTACAAGAATATAACTACTATAATACTGCCCCCTATGTACAAGAATATAACTACTATAATACTGCCTCCTATGTACAGGAATATAACTACTATAATACTGCCCCCTATGTACAAGAATATAACTACTATAATACTGCCCCCTATGTACAAGAATATAACTACTATAATACTGCCCCCTATGTACAAGAATATAACTACTATAATACTGCCTCCTATGTACAAGAATATAGCTACTATAATACTGCCCCCTATGTACAAGAATATACCTACTATAATACTGTCCCCTATGTACAAGAATATAACTACTATAATACTGCCCCCTATGTACAAGAATAAAACTACTATAATACTGCCCCCTATGTACAAGAATATAACTACTATAATACTGCCCCCTATGTACAAGAATATAATTACTATAATACTGCCCCCTATGTGCAAGAATATAACTACTATAATACTGCCCCCCTATGTACAGGAATATAACTACTATAATACTGTCCCCTATGTACAAGAATATAACTACTATAATACTGCCCCTATGTACAAGAATATAACTACTATAATACTGCCCCCTATGTACAAGAATATAACTACTATAATACTGCCCCCTATGTACAAGAATATAACTACTATAATACTGCCCTCTATGTACAAGAATATAACTACTATAATACTGCCCCCTATGTACAAGAATATAACTACTATAATACTGCCTCCTATGTACAAGAATATAACTACTATAATACTGCCCCCTATGTACAAGAATATAATTACTATAATACCGCCCACTATGTACAAGAATATAATTACTATAATACTGCCCCCTATGTACAAGAATATAACTACTATAATACTGCCCCCTATGTACAAGAATATAATTACTATAATACTGCCCCCTATGTGCAAGAATATAACTACTATAATACTGCCCCCCTATGTACAGGAATATAACTACTATAATACTGTCCCCTATGTACAAGAATATAACTACTATAATACTGCCCCTATGTACAAGAATATAACTACTATAATACTGCCCCCTATGTACAAGAATATAACTACTATAATACTGCCCCCTATGTACAAGAATATAACTACTATAATACTGCCCCCTATGTACAAGAATATAACTACTATAATACTGCCTCCTATGTACAAGAATATAACTACTATAATACTGCCCCCTATGTACAAGAATATAACTACTATAATACTGCCACCTATGTACAGGAATATAACTACTATAATACTGCCCCCTATGTACAGGAATATAACTACTATAATACTGCCCCCTATGTACAGGAATATAACTACTATAATACTGCCCCCTATGTACAGGAATATAACTACTATAATACTGCCCCCTATGTACAAGAATATAGCTACTATAATACTGCCCCCTATGTACAGGAATACAACAATTGATATACTATCCTCCTATTGTAGCTAGAGGAATATTACCACATAACTGTTATGTAATTCATGATTTGCATTGGTAGAAGAATTTCCATATCTTCCCGGAGTTTCTCTCTCACACAGGACGGGGATACATATTCATTATCAGAGGTAATTGCCATCAGTGTCTCTTCTTGGGAATAGCTGTCATGTTGCTGTGTGTAATCAATACCAGTCTCAGTGTTTGCAAAGCACATTGGGAAATGAGAGCCTCCCGCCAAGTAAAGCGGGGGAACCATTGCAGGAGCGGAGAGATTCTGACGCCTCGAGCGCTTCCCACTGAATTCTTCTCCTTTGGGGAGTTTTCATAGAATATGATAGAAGTTGTGTAAGAAATAAAAGCAATTTGGCAAAGTAAACATTGTGAAAAGATAAAAGGAGTCAGAACCGTGCGTAATACGAGAGATTAGATGGTCATAACGGAGCGCTGGCGCTCTATGGGCCGCAGGGGAATAGAAGTGTCACCACAAAGCCAACCTAGTGACCCTGCACCCTGGGTTCATCGATGAGACATCTCATGATCGGGGGTAAAACGGTCATAGTAGAACGAAATAGAACGAAACAACCAGCGAGGGGTTAATTGAACTAAATTCTACATTGTGTGGCCAAGGAACGATGTAGAGAGGACACACAGTAATGTAAATAATGTACATGGCACCCATGGTCCTACCACTGACACCTATCTCCTACCCACCATATAGGACATTCTCATGGGGCACTTATGTTCTTATGATCTTTGGGGGACCCACTAGTCAGACCCCCTGAGACACACTTGGGGTTTAGGGCATAGATGTAAAGTCCTAGAAGCACAATGTGGCGGTATAGTAGTATATCGGCCTTGCAGGTGCCGATTTTTAAAGGAGAACCAGGCTTGAAGGGGCCTTCACCAAACCGGGAAACCTACTTGGGTATTGTGGATATGCCTTTAATTTTTAGGATAGAAGCAAGGGCCGATTTGGTATTTTGAAGGCCCTAAGCCAAGTTATGTCTTAGGGCCTTCTAATACTAAACTCCTCCAATCGCCTCTTTCCTTATCCTCCCCTCGGCCTACTTTCTTTCCTTCTGGCTTTACTGGAATGGAATAAACTAGACCTAGAGGTGATGTAGAAGGAATTAGTGCCAGGCCACCCCATGTCACACCATGAGGGTGCACAGTGTGGTTCTCCAAACCAACTATTTTAGCAACAAAGTTCAGAGAACTCACACCTCACCACTGTGTGGACCCCCTAGGTCTTGGACGCCTCATGTAGTTATAGGGAAATCCTCCTCTGGATAGGGGTAACACTTCGTGTACATCCTTACAGGCCCTAATTAGGGTTTTGATTGTAAATGCATCAGATCTCAATGTTGGACATCATGTGTGATGTCCTGGAGTTGGGCCATTACTAAATTGAAGCCTGGAGTCTTTGCTTATTGGACCCATTAGGAATGATCACCCTACTGAGGTCCATAGCTTAGGTACCCAGCTAGTTAGAGGCCCTCACTCATCATTTTCCTTCTTAGTCCTTTTAGTAGGTTGCATGGTTACATTATTGTACAACAGCGCCAACTTGTTACAGAAATAGACATGCTCACGTGCAATACATTTTATATATCTGTATGTGATAACCTAAGCGTTAATGGTTTCATGTATGTTAATGTAATGTTTTGTATCTTTCCTGAGGTGAAGCAGGTTGTGCTTTTCCCTAGAAATTCCTATAGTGAGCAAAAGTTTATTCTGGGTTTTTGGGTCTCTATCTCGAGAGATACATCACTGTCAAAGTTGTCTGCTGATTCCGTGCTGCTAATGCAGCAGAGCCAATCTGGCTCCATGGAGATTAGCTCGAGCATAGCTGACCCCTGGCCCAGGCTGAGGTACTACTGTTTCTTGCTATCAAGAGGATTTTTATCCTGCCACAGCCAACCGACTAGCAGCTCTGCTTCTTCAGATGAAGAAGTTCTGACCAGCCTGCTGAACGCAGCTGATGGACTGTTTCATGCAAGTTCTCCTAATTAAGTAACATTGAGTTTTGCATCCCTGGCTAGCTTTTACCATCATAGGCCTCCCTTTTACCATCTGCCGGTGATTTGTCACCTACACTGGGAGTGACCCTTGGAGAACCATCATTGTCACGCGGCCTCTACCTATTCTTGCTTCACTCTGCTGGCTCTGACTGGTTTGGATGAGGCCTACACTAGGACTGAGCTACCATGACCTTTGGCTAGCCAGCCACTCCACTCCTAGTCATCAGCTGCCCCCTTACACTGTTGGACGTGCCCACACTTTCTAGCTAATTTTCATATGGTGAGAAGGTCAGTGTCAAATAAGAGTAAGTGGGAAGTACTGGGTGGCAAAATTTGGCAACCAACTGTTTACTGGAACTTGTGGCCACACCCACTATGCACAATAATTAGCATATAAATAGGATCAGGCCACAGATTTTCTCAGCATGCAGGGAGCCGACAGCTTGGTTCTCTAGTAGTTAGTAAATTGAGTCTTTGCAGTATAGGTCTCATATAAATAAATGTGAGCAGACCCGCAGTAACCTGGTGTGACCACTACACTGATAACGGCGCTGTCTGCTTCACGTTTCATTCTCTCTGCATCATATGCAAAGCACAGCTGATCAGGGAGGTGCTGGGTGTTGGATACCCACCAATCTGATATTTAGCCTGGAAACCCCCATTAAGGTCTTATAATGAAGCCAAATAATGATATTATTAATGAGTCAACGTTGACACGGTAGCAGCTGCGGCGTCCTCTCTACCCGGCCTGCTCTATGATTACAGACAGATAGACAGCCACACTGGGCATAATTGAAGCTCAGCGTGGCTGTGTCTGCAAACACTTTGCCTCGGGCAGTCCAGTGGATTTCAATTCCCAACCATAGAAACCGCGCCAGTAATCACAGCATCGGCCGGCATTAGTCAGTCATTACATTAACATCCTACAGACAAGCCGTGAGATTCTGCAGGAAAATAATAAGGTCTTAGAGGCTTCCATCACAGATGCTCTTTCAGTGTAAGTTTTTTTGAAAACCATGAAAATAAATCAAAACGAGGGGAAGGTGAAGGTAGAATCAAAATATTCATATTTTTGAGTCTATGGACCCTCAAAGTGATGTACATGTACCTTATAGGGGTCGTGTCAGGTTGTTAGTTGTATTATCATGGATGGAGTACCTTATACCCACCAGAAAAAAATTTACCTTGCTGGTCAATCCCTATGAAATATACCTTAGTGGCTTCCAAATTGGGTTATCTTCTGTTACACCTCTGGGATCAAGCATTGGGTTAGAGCCTGGGACCACCAAAGAATCCTCTAATGTTCAGGTCAACATTGAACCCAACTGCCATGACCACCCCTATGATCTAGACACCCACCAGTCTACATGTTCAGGGTTTAGAAAGTCTCATAGAAGTTGACAGAGTTGGACTTCTATGGGACTACCAGATAGGTTGTCCAAAGGCATGAAAGTCTACCTGGTATAGAATTGGTTGGGAGATTTGCGGTCATCATTCTGTGGATCATGGCTGGGTCTCAGCAGCTAGGCCCCTCATAGTGGATAAGGTTCCTTGTATCCACCAGAAAAAAATTTACGTTTCGGATATACCCTACATCAATCCCTATGAAATACACCTTAGTAGCTTCCAAATTGGGTTATCTTCTGTTACACCTCTGGGATTGAGTATTGGGTTAGAGCCTGGGACCACCAGAGAATCTTCTAATGTTCAGGTCAACATTGAACCCAACTGCCATGACAACCCCTGTGATCTAGACACCCACCAGTCTACCTGACCTGTTCAGGGTTTAGAAAGTCTCATAGAAGTTAACTTAGTTGGACTTCTACGGGACTACCAGGTAGGTTGTCCAAAAGCATAGAAGTCCACCTGGTATAGAGTTGGTCGGGAGATTTGCGGTCCTCATTCTGTGGGTCAAGGCTGCATCTTAGCAGCTAGACCCCTCATATTGGATGTGGTTACTTGTACCAAACATAAAAAATTAACGTTGCGGATATACCCTACATCAATCCCTATGAAATACACCTTAGTAGCTTCCAAATTGGGTTATCTTCTGTTACACCTCTGGGATTGAGCCTTACACCTCTGGGATTGAGCATTGGGTTAGAGCCTGGGACTACCAGAGAATTCTCTAATGTTCAGGTCAACATTGAACCCAACTGCCATGACAACCCCTGTGATCTAGACACCCACCAGTCTACCTGACCTGTTCAGGGTTTAGAAAGTCTCATTGAAGTTAACTTTGTTGGACTTCTATGGGACTACCAGATAGGTTGTCCAAAGGCATGGAAGTCTACCTGGTATAGAGTTGGTCGGGAGATTTGTGGTCCTCATTCTGTGGATCATGGCTGGGTCTCAGCAGCTAGACCCCTCATAGTGGATGAGGCTCCTTGTACCCACCGTAAAGAAAATGAACCTTGCAGATCTGTCCCACATCAATCCCTATGAAATATACCTTAGTAGCTTCCAAATGGGGTTATCTTCTGTTACACCTCTGGGATTGAGCATTGGGTTAGAGCCTGGGACCACCAGAGAATCCTCTAATGTTCAGGTCAACATTGAACCCACCTGCCATGACCACCCCTATGATCTAGACACCCACCAGTCTACCTGACCTGTACAGGGTTTAGAAAGTCTCATTGAAGTTAACTTAGTTGGACTTCTATGGGACTACCAGATAGGTTGTCCAAAGGCATGGAAGTCTACCTGGTATAGAGTTGGTCGGGAGATTTGCGGTCCTCATTCTGTGGATCATGGCTGGGTCTCAGCAGCTAGGCCCCTCATAGTAGATGAGGTTCCTTGTACCCACCAGAAAGAAAAATGACCTTGCAGATCGATCTCACATCAATCCCTATGAAATATACCTTAGTAGCTTCCAATTTGAGTTATCTTCTGTTACACCTCTGGGATTGAGCATTGGGTTAGAGCCTGGGACCACCAGAGAATCCTCTAATGTTCAGGTCGACATTGAACCCAACTGCCATGACCACCCCTGTGATCTAGACACCCACCAGTCTACCTGACCTGTTCAGGGTTTAGAAAGTCTCATTGAAGTTGACAGAGTGGGACTTCTATGGGACTACCAGGTAGGTTGACCAAAAGCATGGAAGTCCACCTGGTATGGACTTGGTCGGGAGATTTACGGTCCTCATTCTGTGGATCATGGCTGGGTCTCAGCTGCTAAACCCCTCCTTAGCCATAGGGTGTTGATACTAGCACAGTGTGGTAGTAATTGAAATTTTTTTGTAAAAAATTTTGTTGTAAACTTTTTTTAAAATGAACTGTACTGGGTGCTACCCTGGAGAGCCTATAGGTGTCAGCATCACATCAGTTCTCTCCAGATATTTTCTTTCTGGCTTCTGTTCCATGACATTCAGCTCGTGACTAGATATTTATTTTACTTGTCGCCTCCCAGTATTAGCAGCATGATGTAACACGCTTACTAATAGAGGAGAACTACAACCACCTACAGCTCCCTAGGAAAAACAGCACAGAAGTAGTACTGTGCTGTGCCCATATATACAGGATAGGAGTAGTAGTACTGTGCTGTGCCCATATATACAGGATAGGAGTAGTAGTACTGTGCTGTGCTCATATATACAGGATAGGAGTAGTAGTACTGTGCCCATATATACAGGATAGGAGTAGTAGTACTGTGCTCTGCCCATATATACAGGATAGGAGTAGTAGTACTGTGCTGTGCCCATATATACAGGATAGGAGTAGTAGTACTGTGCTGTGCTCATATATACAGGATAGGAGTAGTAGTACTGTGCCCATATATATAGGATAGGAGTAGTAGTACTGTGCTCTGCCCATATATACAGGATAGGAGTAGTAGTACTGTGCTGTGCCCATATGCACAGGATAGGAGTAGTGGTACTGTGCTGTGTCCATATATATAGGATAGGAGTAGTAGTACTGTGCTGTGCCCATATATATAGGATAGGAGTAGTAGTACTGTGCTCTACCCATATAAACAGGATATGAGTAGTAGTACTGTGCTGTGCTCATATATACAGGATAGGAGTAGTAGTACTGTGCTGTGCCCATATATACAGGATAGTAGTAGTAGTAGTACTGTGCTATGTCCATACATACAGGAAAGGAGTAGTAGTACTGTGCTGTGCCCATATATACAGGATAGGAGTAGTAGTACTGCGCTGTATCCATATATACAGGATAGGAATAGTAGTACTGTGCTGTGTCCATATATACAGGATAGTAGTACTGCGCTGTGTCCATATATACAGGAAAGGAGTAGTAGTACTGTGCTGTGCCCATATAAACAGGATAGGAGTAGTAGTACTGTGCTGTGCTCATATATACAGGATAGGAGTAGTAGTACTGTGGTGTGTCCATATATACGGGATAGGAGTAGTAGTACTGTGCTGTGCCCATATATACAGGATAGGAGTAGTAGTACTGTGCTGTGCCCATATATAAAGGATAGGAGTAGTAGTACTGTGCTGTGCCCATATATACAGGATTGGAGTAGTAGTACAGTGCTGTGTACATATATACAGGATAGGAATAGTAGTACTGTGCTGTGTCCATATATACAGGATAGGAGTAGTAGTACTGTGCCCATATATACAGGATAGGAGTAGTAGTACTGTGCTGTGCTCATATATACAGGATAGGAGTAGTGGTACTGTGCTGTGCCCATATGCACAGGATAGGAGTAGTAGTACTGTGCTGTGCCCATATATACAGGATAGGAGTAGTAGTACTGTGCTATGCCCATATATACAGGATAGGAGTAGTAGTACTGTGCTGTGCTCATATATACAGGATAGGAGTAGTAGTACTGTGCTATGCCCATATATACAGGATAGGAGTAGTAGTACTGTGCTGTGTCCATATATACAGGATAGGAGTAGTAGTACTTAAAGTCATGGGTAAGCATTCATCATTGACAAGTAGAGATGGTCAGGAGACATGAGCTAAACTCTTGCTACCAATGCATTGGGGGTCATTTACTAAGGGCCCGATTCGCGTTTTCCCGACGTGTTACCCGAATATTTCCGATTTGCGCCGCTTGTACATGAATTGCCCCGGGTTTTTGGCGCACGCGATCGGATTGTGGCGCATCGGGGCCGGCATGCGCGCGACAGAAATCGGGGGGGGCGTGGCCGAACGAAAACCCGACGTATTCAGAAAAACCGCCGCATTTAAAAACCGAAAATGTGTCGCTTGGGGAGCGCTCACCTTCACCTTCTATGGGATGGTGCATTCCGGGGCGTTAAGATTATTTTCGGCGCTGCAGCGCCACCTGGTGGACGGCGGAGGAACTACCATCTTAAATCCCAGCCGGACCCGAATCCTGTGCAGAGAACGCGCCGCTGGATCGCGAATGGGCCGGGTAAGTAAATGTGCCCCATTGTGTTATATACAAATGATACTTCTGCACCATCAAGCGAGAAGCCTCTGCAAAGACTTGTAACCACCAAGTAGGAGCCCTTAATAAAAGACTGTTGTAACCACCATTATTGCTGCTTTTTGTAACTATTAAAGTTATTTTACCACTAATGGCACTAATTCATTATAAGCGGGGTAGCGGATAATTGGCTAATCTCTGGGGGTCCGACCTGTTGTCACTGGTTTTATAATAGATCAGATCGGATACATTTCTAGTGGATGTCCTGTCTTGGGTTGTGTCTGATATTGCAATATAACACCGTAAGACTAAGCTGCACTACCAAAAACAACCTGAGCACAGGTGTGGCGCTATCCTTGTAAGAAGCAGCCATGTTTTGCTAATCCTATACAACCTCTTGAAGATGAGATAAGATGTTATTGTGTAAACTGACTTTGAACACGGTTTCCTTTGTAGTCGAGTTGCTTCGCAGCTGCTGTGTATCGCATTGTTTTTCATCTCCGAGCATCACAGGTTTTCTAGAGGTTGATACATGTGGACAAGCGGCTGTCCCTCGGGGTTCCTTCACTTCTTTTATATTGGGTTGAGTTTTATGCTTTTTTTTTTCTATCTGCTTCTTTTTAAAACTTTTTACCCGATAAACTATTGGTCGGTCGGTTCGGGCGCATTAATATTTATCTTGTTATGTCTTTACTTCTGGCTTTTTCTTAGATTTTGTTTATTTGCTGAGGATTGTGGATGATCTGTGGTTGGAACGTGTAAACTTTTCTGGACACATTGAGGCACCTTTAATTACCCGTCCTGCACGATCCCCGAAAGTGCATTGTCCGTGTATAACGCCTTGTGCCGTTATTCACTAAAATCGTGTGTCCGATATCCTGCATGTGTCGCTTCCCCGCTCAGGTCCGCAGGAGTTCACCTTCTTCTTCCTGGTGCATTGTCTTGTGACACAAATTGTAAATCCCGCGCTCAGTCTGAATCAGTCGTATTGTCCGACGGCACGCCCCCCCCCGATTTATGTTGCATGGAAGCCGACGCTGCTGCGCCAAAATCCGATCGCATGCACCAAAATCCCTGGTTGTTAGTAAATAAGCCCCATTGTGATGAGACACTTGGAGGAGGGAATCCCATGTGAGACTTATAAGTTATAGAAATAGTGGGACTACAGCATCACTCCCAATGATAGGCAAGGCGAAAGAGGGACAGAGGATGTGGAGTACATAATGTACCCATAAATTTTTCAGTTCACAAGCCCCGCCTTTGCCCCGCCCCTAATTAGACCCCTTGGTGTGCCAACAACAGCTCCAGTGTGACCCCACATTTTATAAACCCCCCATAGTATAATGCCCTCCTTCTGTGCCTCCATACTATATACCGACCTCATTTCTCTTGGCCACCTCTTGGTAATGCCTCTTTTTCTGTTGGTCCCCATTTACAATTTCCTTTTTCCACTAATTCACAATTTATAATATCCCCAATTTATACTCTTTTCTTGGGATACCCCGTTTATAGCGCCCACATTTGTGTAGCCCCCATGTTTTCATGTTTATTCCTTTTGCCGTAACAACTAAAAAAATCAGGTATTCTCTCTGTTCCGTCGCAGCAGTCCTCTTACTTCTGTCTTCTCTGAAGCCGGGAGGTGTGATGATGTCATCACATTACATCATCCAGCCTGTGTCACACACAGCAGCGGCTGAGGAGCAATTGTGGAGCGGGGAGAAATTGGAAAGTTGCAATTTCCATGATATATGGCAAACATTTTTAGATTCCTTCAATGTCAGAAAACTGATAATTGTCCCCAGCATGTGCCATATAGTAAGTAACTCATAGGTGAAGGACTCATCCGTCTGACTCCTGCCATCATATTATGTGGCTATGTCATAAACGACCGAAAATTTCGCATCTCCCTTCTTAAAGGAAACCTACCATTTGATTTGATGCATTATGAAGCAAACATACCCTGAGACTGCTGTAGCTACACTGATGCAGAAACATATCTTGTTTAATCCCTGTGCTGAGTGATTTTGCTGATAAAACAGATATAACATTATGATAATGAAGCTCTGTCCCTTCTATGGCTGCCTCAGCGCTTCTCCTAGCACGTGAGTTATTCCATGCAGGAGAGGATGATGTAATCCCTGGGTTGTGCCTGAAGGCAGAATAATCAATTGCTGCACCATCTCCCAGCTGCTGTGTATGAGTCATCCAGCTCAGGTTGATTAGTCATGACTAACCTCAATTTGTAATTACAAGCTCTGTGATATTTTATGTCTACAGCCTTGCAGCGCTGGGGTCCCGAGTTCAAGTCCCATCCAAGTCAACATCTGCAAAGAGTTTGTATGATCTTTCTGTGTTTGCGTGGGTTTCCTCCAGGTCCTTCGGTTTCCTCCCACACTCCAAAACATACTGGTAGGTTGATTAGATTAGATTCACATTAGAGTTGGGGGGTCTGATCCACATCAAAGATTTGGTGGTCTGACCCACATAATAGTTGAGGCTTTAGTCCACAATAAAGATTTTAGGTCTTACCCACATTGTAGATGGAGGTAAGATTCACATTAGAGTTGGGGAGTCTGATCCACATTGTAGTTTGAAATTCTGATCCATTTTATAGTTGGGGGTTCTGATCCACATTATAGATGGTTGGTAAGATTCACATTATAATTGGGGGGTTATAATCAACTTTATAGTTGGAGGGGCGGGGTCTGATCCAAATTTTAGATGGGCGGTCTAGTCCACATTATAGATGAGGGTAAGAGTCACAATATAGTTGGGGGGCCTAATCCACAATAAAGTTTGGATCCACATTATAGTTGGGGGATTCTGATCCACTTTATATTTGGGGGGGGGTCTGATCCACATTATAGATGGGGGTCAGATGCACATTATAGTTTGCGGCTCTCAACCAAAATTTAGATGGGGGTCTGATCCACATCATAGTTGGGGGTCTGATCCACATTACAGGTGGGGGGTCTGTCCCACATTGTAATTGGCGGGTCTCATCTACTTTATAGTTTCGGTCTCTCATCCACATTATAGATGGGGGTCTGATCCATATCATAGTTGGGGGGTCTGCCCCACATTATAGTTGGGGGGTTCTGATCCACATTACTGTTGGGTGGTCTGATCCACATTATTTTGGGGGTCTGATCCAGATGTTGCAGCTTCTAGTTCCTCCCTTGCTGCCAATGTCCTGATGTAACCCCTGATGGTACAGACTCCTGACATTGCTCTGCATCCACCATTCTAGATAACATTACATTTATACAGATAAAGTTTTGGCAGAATGCGCTGTGGGTCCATTAAACAAGGAAAAATAATTTTGCGTCCCAGATTGCATTGTTTAATTTGGGTGTCACAATGAAGGAGTAACGTTCCAAAGATTATTTACTGAAACTGTCAGGATGGAGAAAGAAACCATACTCGTGGCTGGGGAGCGGAGTGATTGTACACAGAGCAGACATCTCCTCATTCACATGGGAGACACTGCGCCGTTGTCTATGTGTGAGGGGTGTAAGGGGCTGCGGAGGGAGAGAGAAACTTAAGGACCATGTGACCTCATCCCAAAATCACCACATAGGGATGTGGTACCTGGTGCTTTGTGGTTGCCTTTTCTCCAGGCATTGAAAGGTTAAGCTGCTGCAGACCAGGATGCCTGGCAGCAAGATGATTCCTGTAAGAAATGACACCTATAAAATAGATCCCTAGACTTCTGCTACTTGGCAGCTTCTGGCAAAAGAAATTATAAACTATTAACCCCTTCCCGCACTCCGATGAAGAATATGGTAGGACTACAATGCAAACACACAGCTACACTGGTTATTTAACCTCTAAGATGTCACGGGCGATGCTTCACTGGGTTTAGAGCTGCAGCTACATCTCCCTCCTACCCTGTTTTTTATTCACACTTGCATTGGGACTTATTATCAGGTTTTACATTAAAGTAAATCTACCATTGGGAAACTACTTTTTCAAGTAGTTCCCGACGCATACTTCCCATGGCTGCAGCAGCTTCATCCTGTTTTTGCCTAAATCTGGGATGCAGCTTCTGACAAAAAAAACTTTAACCCAACTTTATCATAGTTTCATAGTTTCAACATAACCATCAATGTTATTTAGGTGTAAAAATGCATCTAGATCCTTCTTGAAGCTCTCTGCTGTCCCTGCTGTGACCAGCGCCTGAGGCAGGCTATTCCACAGATTGACAGTTCTCATAGTAAAAAAGCCCTGTTGTCTTTGGTGATTAAACCCTGTTTTCTCCAGACGGAGACAGTGCCCCCTCGTCCTTTTATGCAAATTATTTTGTATTAATTTTCATTGGAGAGTCAGGAGCATCTCTGGAATCGGAACAGGACTACTACGCTTGCGCAGAGCTCGCTTACGTGTGGAGACACGCAGTAAGACTAAGAATAGAAGGGCGGTCGGTATAAAGTGGCTACTGGAGGCTTGGAGTAGCCTTTACCCCCAGAGCTCTCTTAGGCTACTAAAAGCCCCAAGTAGCCCTTGGAAATAATTTGCATAACAATGAATTAAAGTTTATTTTGCTAGTAATTGCATCCGAGGATTGGGCATACATGTGATGCTGCAGCAATCGGAAATCTGCATTGGGAACGACTTCCGGATGGTAGATTTACTTTAAGCTTGTAAGCGAGAACCTGGACAAGTCAGTTCTAGGTTAGTGTGATATAAAGTGGTCCATTAGATTATTCTGTGGGTCATCCCACACAAAATAAACCCTTCTAGTTTCCAAATTAGGTTGTCTTCTGCTGTATCTATGGTGTCCAGTATAAGGTTACAACCTGGGCCCACTGGAGGATCCTTTGGTTCTCTGGAGGGCCATTCTTACCCTGTTAGAAGATATATGAAGGTTTTGCAGACAGGTCCATACGTTCTTCCTGTCCTTGCTCATCTTACTTCTCAGTCTTGCTACTTTATTTTAATGTACTGTAGTTTATATGGGCTCATTGTTTGGGCCATCACACTATAGTAGACAAATGCACTTCTAATGGTCTCCACTGGGTCTCAAGACCTTGCGTTGATTTGTGCATATTGCAAATGCCCATGAAACTGTGGGGGGCCACAGACAGTGGTGGGATGTACCAGTTGTCAAAATAAAAGCTGGTTTAGGGAACCAAGGAGGAGAGGGATGAAGACGCTCATCCTCCCTGTCTGCTCCTTGGTGCGACACATTGCAGCCCAGGTCCTTCTATCCTCCTCTTGGTCTATCTACAACTCCTGCTGGTGCTGAACAAATCAAGACTCTCAGAGGAGAGCGGGGCTAAGCTGAGGCACCTCATACCAAGGGGAAGCTCTAGCATGAGGGGGACCCCAAGACTTAACTTTGCTTTGGGCCCCAATGCTAAATCTGCTCCTGCCACCTCCATCCCTAGAACATTTCTCGCATCCATCCTGTCCTCAACCCAGAGTCTACAAAATTACTTGTCCTCATCTCCCGCTTAGACTACCGCAACCTTCTTCTCTGTAGTCTCCCCGATAACTCTCTAATGCCCCTCCAAACTATCATTAACTCTTCCGGCTGGCTAATCCATCTGTCTCCTGGCTTCTCCTCTGCCTCTCCTCTCTGCCAGTCTCTCCACTGGTTACACATTGCAAAGTGAATTCAAATTAAAATACTATCCATGACTTACAAAGCCGTCCACAACCTGTCCCCTCCATATATCTCTCATCTAATCAGCAAATACTGTCCTACACGTAATCTCTGTTCTTCGCAGGACCTTCAGCTTTAGCCTATTACCATTCCCAAGACCTTTTCCGTGCTTCCACCATACTCCAGAACTCTCTAGCAAAATGTGTTCCCCACTTTCCAAACTGTCAAACGTAACCTGAAATCCCACCTGTCCAGAATCTACAACACACAATAACTGCTCTGCTCCCGCAACTCGTGTCTCTATTCCCTTCCCATATAGACATGTTCCTGATCACTATATTTTTTATTTTTTACTTGCAGTTGTTCTTGTGTTAATGTAATGTAGGTAAATAGAAATATACAGCACATGGAATTAATGGTGCTCTATAAATAAATATTAAATTAATAATACTAATAATAAATTGTGCTATACAGTTCTGGATTTTCCGGTCTGCCCCAGGTATATTCTGGGGTGCAACTCTATCTGCCTGCTAAGGGGCTACTAAGAGAGGGCAATATTATGCAGGGTAAGCTTAGGGTGATGTTAGGAAGGAGCTTGTGTGCTAAAAATATTTCGTGTTGGGAGCGATGGACTTAGAGGCTTCTACACAGTCAACATAAGAAAAATATTTAACTTGCATCTCCACACTTTGGGTCTTGAGAATGGGAATAGGGATTGACTTATCTCTGTCTGTCATCAGAGAAGGTGCTAATGTGCCCATATTAAACTTTTTTGGACCATTCCTGACCCTACTCAGTGTATATTTTTCAATCCTGTATTCACTTTATAAGCTATATGTCACGGGTGCCCCGGCGATCCACATCTCGGATCACAGGCACACCCGTGCCCCTCTCCGTGGAGGCGTCCCAGTCTTGGCTCACTTACCTCTCCACGCTCCCATCCCGGCTTCCCAGTGTGCATGTCCCGGTTCCCTAGGGTGCGCGCGCCAGCACTCATAGATTTAAAGGGCCAGTGTGCCGCTGATTGGCGCTGGCCACTTCCTGGGATTCCTGAAAAGCCGGCTTCTCCCAGCATTCCCCGTCGGATCTTTGCGCAATATGCCATTGAGAAAGCTATATTCTGAGATTTGTGTGTTGACTTCCTATTGTGACCCCGGGAACCGTTCTCGACTCTGCTCCTTCACTGCCAACCCTGATCTCCTGCTCCGTCCCTGACCTTGAACCATTGCCGCCTCCCTTGACCACCTGCCTGTCCCAGACTACGAGATTGCCACTGATTCTGTACCCGACCTTGGCTGCCACCGTGGACAAGTCACGCTTGTGGAACGACCTGGTGGCACCACGCCGCAGCAAGTCCAACCCGCTTTGCGTCGGGCTCTGGTGAAGACCGGGTGCCACTTAGATTCCGGTCCCAGGTGTCGGCTTGTGTCATTGTCCGCGGTGGTCCATGGGGTACACGACCAAAAAGCCTAACATTATACTTTCCAGAAAGTTCACAGTCTTACCCAAAAGTCATTTCCCATCATTTTACTTCTTGATATCAAACTTTCCAGCAGCCACACAAGGAAGGGAGTATAACTGTGGAATCAGACTACACAGTAGTCTGTTACCATGGAGACACTTAGGTTGCTTAGAAGCTGTATACACAAAATGGATTTTTAATCAGGTCTATTTGCTAAGTTGCTCCATCTTCTACCGTATCCGCACGGCAGCAACAAAACTGGTTGCAAATGGATGCACACCCTTAAAATAACATTGTAAGTATTTGATTCCCGCCTCTGCAGTGCTTGGCCCATAAACCTGGAATCAAAGCGTCATCATGCAATGTGTTACAAGTAGCCATCCAGCTATTATATAAACAGGCTCATTTAAAGGAGAGCACTTAGACGGCGTAAAATATACAACGTTAAAAATTTGCCGAATGGAAAGTTAGTATAAAAATATGAAGGCGGCTGCAGATGGGGAACACTTTGCAGTTGTGTTTTGCTTTGCATTTTTCACACTTTAGCTTCAATTTGATGTATGTTTTACAGCTTCTGTTTTCCTTCCTGAGAAATATGCCTTTAAGTTGGGTGATTTAAAGCCCCTCTATAAAGGACGCTCTTGTTGGCCCTCTTACGTAGATCCGAAGGTAATTTGCTGTGTTGACTTTCTTAAGGTATTCAATGCGTTATTTATTGCTCTATTACCCTCTACATTCAATGGGAATGAGTCCAAATCCTTCATTAAGAGAAGAAAATGTGGATTTTAATAACCAAGCAATTAATTCGTGGAAAAAAAGGAATTATTTTGGTGTACTCAAAGTGAACCCCACTAAAATTGCAGTACAGTCTGTAGGCAGCATGTTATAGAGCAGGAGGAGCTGAGCAGATTGTACATAGTGTCCTATCTGCAGGCAGCATATTATAGAGCAGGAGGAGCTGAGCAGATTGTACATAGTGTCCTATCTGCAGGCAGCATATTATAGAGCAGGAGGAGCTGAGCAGATTGTACATAGTGTCCTATCTGCAGGCAGCACATTATAGAGCAAGAGGAGCTGAGCAGATTGTACATAGTGTCCTATCTGCAGGCAGCATGTTATAGAGCAGGAGGAGCTGAGCAGATTATACATCATGTCCTATCTGCAGGCAGCATGTTATAGAGCAGGAGGAGCTGAGCAGATTGTACACAGTGTCCTATCTGCAGGCATCATGTTATAGAGCAAGAGGAGCTGAGCAGATTGTACATAGTGTCCTATCTGCAGGCAACATGTTATAGAGCAGGATGAGTTGAGCAGATTGTACATAGTGTCCTATCTTCAGGCAGCAAGTTATAGAGCAGAAGGAGCTGAGCAGATTGTACATAGTGTCCTATCTGCAGGCAGCATGTTATAGAGCAGGAGGAGCTGAGCAGATTGTACACAGTGTCCTATGTGCAGGCAGCACATTATAGAGCAGGAGGAGCTGAGCAGATTGCACATAGTGTCCTATCTTCAGGCAGCATGTTATAGAACACTTAAAGAGAACCCGTCAGGCAAAATAACCCCCCTAAACTAAATATATTTTCACAAACTGCCATTAGAGAGCATTGCCTCTATCCCTTTATTGTCCCTCTACATGCCTGTAAACCTAAGCAATGAGGTCCTAAAGCTGTATGCAAATGACCTGTGAAATGTCCAATGAAGCATTAGCATATTCAAGCTGTCCACTCTATTCATGAGTGGGAGGCACAGCCACACCCCCAGTGCTTGACTGACAGCCTGTATAATGATGTGAGGCTGTATAATGATGTGCTTCCTGTTGCTGGTGGCCACACCCCCTGCAGCCTGTGTGCATGTGTGTGTGTATAGGAGAGATACAGCAGCCCCAGGCAGCCATGTTACAGCAGGACATGTCAGGTACATGTGTAGCTGATGTCTGTGTATTAGGAGGATGCAGCATGTCAGCAGATGCAGCACACACACCAGCCATGCTTTACTATACATTACACACAGACATGAGCAGGGGGAGGAGAGGGGAGGGGTAACAGGGGTGACATCACTGCCTCTGACCATGTGACCAGCCTCATTTACATAATAAAGAAAAGATGATTTTATAATGATTAATGTATGAAATAACTAGATAAAGGCTGGGATGGATCCTTGTGAGCCGCACCAACAGGTAGAGGTGACAGGACTAGTGACACAGACCTGATGACAGGTGTCCTTTAAAATGCCCCCTTCTGTAGACCAAAACTTATGTTCCCAATCCTTTATCCCCCCCAACTTACTATTTTTTATATTCTCAAAAACTTATCACATCCCTCTTTCTGTAACTCTTCCGCTTATTATTACATTTCTGTAGCCCCCAATGTATGACTTCTTTTAGGTTCTCTTTCACCTTATGCTCCCTTTTAGTAAGCCCCCCTTACACCCCTTTAGTTAGCTCCCCCACCTTATACCCCATTTTCTGTCATTCCCATGTTTCCCTTCTATCCCTTTTCTATAAATTCAATTCCTCCAGTATCCTTTATACCCACAGGCAGAATTTCATGGTCATTTCTCCTCCTATTACTTGTGTGTAGGGACTATACAGAGTAAAGTACATGGAGTGCAGTCACGGTGCTCAGTGCTGGAGGGGGCTCTGTACATCTTCTATATAGGCCTATTCTGTGCTCTGCTGACATGTCACAAGGGCTGCGGATGGGATCACTGGACCTCGGGGTATGAGTACAGCTCTATGTGGCTGCTGGGAGATTCCCGGATGTAGCCACATTTATGAGTTTAGTACAATATGAAGGGAACTTTTTAGTTATCTCCTTTTTGTAATACATTTCTCATTATTTCCATCTGTAAAAATGGGACATGATATCACTGGGTACTAAAAGGGTCAGTGGTAGCATAGTTACATCCCGGATGGCTCCTAAAGAATATTCCCATAGGCTATGACCCTCTTGTGTCTCACTCCAATATACAATAAACCCCCCATGCCCCCACTACTATTGACTCTTTACATGCCTTACCACATTCCATATTCCAATAAACCATTATTCTATGGAGGATATGCTCTATGGGATCACAATTATGGCATTGTGCTCCGGCGCATGATGTATGTGCAACAACCCTGCCGATGCATAGGGTCGACAGTTGTTGCGAGTAGTGCCCTCTCCAGGAGCTGTCTAGGGAGACTGATCACCTCTCTAGGAGGTCTCCAAAAGTGGGGAACTTTGTAAGTGCAGCTGGAACCACTGCTTGGAGGGGCAAGAGTTATCTCTAACCAATGATATGCTGTGTTCTTTACTGTAAAGAAAGCTGGAAGCTGATTGGAGAGTGCTGCCACCTCACTAGGAGAGTATAAAAACCCCTTGTGGGTGGGAGCACATGGTTAGAACAGGAGACTCAGCGAATCAGTGAGAAGCGAGTCCAGTGTGCAACTCCTACAGAGCTCCCACCCAGACATGCTACCAGGAAGCAGAGATGTCCCACTGCCTGACACCTTGGGGCAGTCAGGAGGCTAAGCCCCAGAGCATAGGTCCACTGTCCAGACTCTACTCCATCTAAACCAGCCCAGCCTGAAGCTATTATCAGGCTCCGAGCTACCCTTCCTGCGGACCAAAGTTCCAATAAAGAACTGTGAGTTGATTTGCACAACGTGCCTCCGTCTGATCCCTGGATCAGGCTGTTCATCATCAGGGGCTCCTCATCCTCCACCACCAAGGGATCCCTATATACACCTCAGGGGTTGCCCCAGGGATAAACCAGTGCATCAGCCTCTCCCTCCATCTTTCTTGCACATACCACCTGCTGGAGACCTGCCAGGCTGTAGGCCCGTCCTCCGGTACCAACCACCAGCCACTCCGGTATACTGGGCCCACAGCCACCGAAGAAAGGAGGATGTTACATATGTCCTGTCCCTCTGTCTGGTGGACGGCTGCGCTGGTTTATAATACAGGATAGAATGGTTTCAGGCTATAGCAATCTGCCGCCGGGCATGCCACCCTTCACACCCCTCCACACCCACTTGGCTTAGGAGTGGAGTAAAGGGGGAATAATTACAATTCCTGTTGGGAAAAGGCAAAAGAAAGGATAAGAAATCAGTAAAACTTAACTTTTAAAAACTTGCATCAAAACTTCAAGGTGCAGTAATTTTACAGTAGAGGAGTTAAAACTTAAAAATGTATAAAAATTTAAAAAAACGTAAAAACTCATAAGAAATCAGGGCGAGAGCTAGGGCGGACAGATGCACCACAATTTTATAGGACTTTGGACAGTTTCTACAACAACAAAAGAGGCATGAAAAATGGGTGAACATCAAAATTATGCAAATTGCTCCAAATTCTGGCACTTTTTGGCAAAAACAAAGCAGATTAATAGGTGGTGGGGGTCTAATTCTACCGCAGATTTATCAATCTGGTCTGGTGTAACTTTACACTGTTAGATGTTTTTAATAAATCTCGTAAATCTTGTACAAAAAAAAAAAACATGCCACGACAAATATATCTATGCAAAAAAAATAAATGACCCAATAATAATAAGGTAAAAAGTAGCAAAAATGTAAAAATGTCATAAAAAATAGGATGATACTGTCTAAAAGTCTATGCAAAAAATGAATGACCAAATAATAATAAGGTAAAAAGAAGCAAAAATGTAAAAAATGTCATAAAAAATAGGATGATACTTTGTCTAAAAATGCTGATTTGTGTCCGGTATTCCCTCCTTACGCTCTCTCCGATTATCCTTCTCCTGATTATTCTTCCTATAGGATATCTTTGAACGTCTCCTAACAATAACACATAGCGAGACCTTGATATTTCGGGAAAAAAAATAATAGTAACAGCAAAGATACGGGAAATGAAGGGCTGACATTCGGAGCGGGATCCGCGAAGACAGCGGACGAGCCAAATCAGGAAGGAGAAGAGGCGAGGCGTCTAATAGAGGCGAGCAGCATCCTATCATATTAATATTACATCTGCTTGGCTGAGCACCGCAGGCTTTGTGCGAGACTTAATTCTCTCTGTATTGAATCATCACAGAGGAAAAAAAAACAATCTGCAAACGCCGCCTTGATATGTGGCCTTTCCCCACATCCGTACAGAATGAGATCGATACACAATGGCTGATTGTCTGACCCCCTCGTGTCACCAACAAAAGTTAGCGCCTCTCTTGTTTATCGGATGCAACCGGCAAGCGGGGACAGGATGATAACTAGGGAGATTTTTCTATTTTTTTAAATTTTTTTTTTTTCAGACCTTTCTCCGGCTGTCGGAAAGGTCACGTGTCCTGCCTATCACCACTCCTTAATCATCTTACACACTGCACAAAGACATTTCTCAAATCTGCTTCCGGCTCTATAAAAAAAACCTGCACGATGAATTGGCAGTTCAAAGCTGTGAATAATAAAAAAAAAAACTCCTTATAGGAGGATCAGCTCAATAGGATCCAGACTGCAACTTTGGGTAACTTGATAATAGTACAGTGTGAAAAGGCCGAGGTCGGTATTGTGCAGCGATTCCGGCTCTCTTAAGTCTTCATTGTAGGGAGATTTACTCTTCATTGCTCATTTTATCTAGGATATTATGTCTTATTGGGTTAATATGTAAAAATTATATATATAGAGAGATATTGTCTGAAAGTCAACGACTGGAAGTGAAATGGCACCTGCGTCTAGAAATTGAATATATCTTATACTGAGTTACTTAATTTGCATATGCTAATATCATTTGCATACTAGTGACTCATACAAAAATTTACCTTGGATGGATATTGTCTCTGCATCGATTACATCACAGCTGATGAGTTTAAAGGAAATCTACCATCTCAATCCATCCTGATAAACCAGGGACATTACTCATAGATCCAGGCACCAGGACTGTGGTATATTCTTATATTTGTTATCCATTACCTGCTTCCTTTTAAAATCTATGTTTAAAATTATGCTAATGAGTCTGAAGAGCTCCTGGGGGCCATTATCAGAGCCCCTCCATGCTGTAGCATAACAGGCTGTTACACAGTCTCATGATGGCAGGACTTCAGGATGACAACCGGTATACAGGAACGCCACAGGAACACAGAATTGAAACAGGAATACAGAAATACAGGAATACCACAGGAATACAGGACCGCCACGGGAAAACTGGACCACCACGGGAACACAGGACCGCCATATGGGAACACAGGACCACCATATGGGAACATAGGACTGCCACGGGAAACACCACAGGAACACGGGAATGCCACAGTAACACAGGAAACACGGAGGCATCTGGAAACGCACAGGAGGAACACAAGAGGCTTTCACTTCAGTAGAATGACTTGAAGATCCGGCAGAGAGTGAAGGGAGGTTTTATAAGGGCGAGCCGGATTAGCCAGTGCCAATTTAAGGGACGCTGACCCTTAAAATCACCGCGCGCGCCCTAGGGAGCGGGGACGTGCGCGGGCCTTGTCCTAGACCGAAGTGGGAGCCAGGACAAGGAACACCTGGACCAAAGCCGGACAAGGAGCGGGGAGAGGTGAGTGCAGGTCCGGGGCGGGGGAGCCGCGACCCTCAGGAGGACACGGGTGCACCAAGGATTGCGAGTGTAAACGTATTAGATGGGGGAGGCTAAAGAAAGGGGGACATAAATTGAGGAGGCATTTTAATTTAGAGGGCAACAGAAAGGGCACATCATGGTGGTTGGTCACTAGACTTACTCCACTGGGGTTGACAGATATGAAACGCTTCCATGTGAATAAGTCCTAATTTTTAGAAGTCTCTTAGAGCAGAACTGTTCTAGTTGCCCATTGCAACCAATCAGAGCTCAGCTCTCATTTCCCCACAGCTGTTTATAAAATTAAAACTGAACTCTGGTTTCCACAGGCAACTAAAGCAGTTTTACCTCTTACTTATGGTAAATCTCCCCCGCTGTGTCTAAGGACTGTGGTTTTCCATGTGACTTTTTGATCCCTCCCCTTCCAGTAATAATTTATGTCGCCTTAGAGGCTTTGGGAAAAACAGGAATCCGATAAGAGTCGTACCTCGAGCCTCTCCATCATTTTTTCCATAAACAACAACTCTTAATGGTTAATTAATGCGTCACATGAGCATAATATTATGACATGTCCTGTAAATATTTAGGGATCTTAACCCTCCCTCCCTAGATTTGGGATCCGGTGATGCATTAGGTTTATTCTTCTCTGCCCCAGTCTGATCTCTATCTGTCCTCATCATCTATCTCATGGCCTTGGTATGTTGCTTATATTAGTAGAGTGTTTCCAGTCGTGGGGCCTCGGGGTTTGCTAGTAAAGTATTGTACACTGTATTTTGGCATCTTTTTACTACTTTTTTGCACATATTGGGGCTCATTTACTAAGGGTCCAAATGGCGCACTTTCGTCAGATTTCCAGAGTATTTCCATTTTGCGCCGAATTGCCCCCGGGATTTTGGTGCACGCGATCGGATTGTGGCGCATCGGCGCTGGCTTTCACGTGACAGAAATCAGGGGGCGTGGCCGACGGACAACCCAACGGATTCGGACAAACCGCGAAATTTAAAAAAGATCAAGATCATGCACTCACATGTATCGGGAAGAAGAAGGTGAACTCTGGCGGACCTCGGCGCAGCAGCGACACCGGGTAGATAGCGGGCGCACGACCTTAGTGAATCCCGGCAGACCTGAATCCACGTCGGAAAACGTGCCGCGGGATCGCAACTGGACCGGGTAAGTAAATCTGGCCCAATGTATTGTCAATTGGTTGCATGGAAACTCCCAATGTCATCCCAATGCCATGTATTGGATTATTTCACATAAAAGGCACAGAGCAGTGATCAAGGGGGTAGAATACGTATTATAGAAGGTTAGAGGGGGACATAAGATTTTTGTATACAAATATTAAGGTGGGTGATCATCACAATCCATCCTGATAACCCAGGGACATTACTTGTAGATCCGGGCCCCATGACTGTGGTATCTTCTTATATGTGTTATCAATGGCCTCCTTCCTTCTAAAAATTAACTTTTAAAATTATGCTTATGAGCCAGAAGGAGTTACTGGTGCTGCAGATTCACAGGCTGTTACACTGTGCAGGAGCACTTCTCCCCCACATAAAAATGGCATGGTGGGATGCTAATAGGTCCTCTACAGTGGTGTAACTTGAAGCTGATGAGCCGCAGTGGAAAGTCTGTGCCAGGCCCCCGGCTATAATGTATGGTTTATAGTACTAATCTTCTCATAGGGGAAAGTGACACTTTATGGGCCCCTTAGCCTCTTGGGCCTGGTTGTTACCGCACTCTCTGCACCCCTAAAGTTACGCCCCTGGTCCTCAATTACTCTATGTATCTTCTCAACCCAATGAGAGCCTATGACTTTTCTCAATTTGCTCAAATTACAGCGATACCCCTTGAGCCTAAGGGTGTGTTGGCACGTGGTGTTAACCCATGCATTTTCAAATGCATCACAATAGCCAAGATGAGGAGGCTTGCCTAATTACACTGCTGTCAACATTGCGTTTACATAACACCTGCATTGTTTGTTAACATTAAAAAGTTGTAGAATTGTTTTTTTAGTCTTGTGGAGCATAAGATTTGTTTACATAAAAACCTTCGGCGGCTTAGTGGTTAGCACTACAGCCTTGCAGTGCCGTTGTGGTTTAGTGGTTAGCACTGCAGCCTTGTAGCGCTGGGGTTCTGGGTTCAAGTCCCAGGGTCAACATCTGCAAAGAGTTTATATGTTCTCTCCGTGTTTGCATGGGTTTCCTCTGGGTCCTCCGGTTTCCTCCCACACTCCAACACATAATGGTAGATTGATTAGATTGTGAGTCCCATTGGGGAAAGGGACCGATTTGGCAAGCTCTATGCAGCGCTGCAGAATCTGTTGGCGATATATAAATGAAGGAATTATTATTATTAATAATTGGTGGACACTCATCGCTTTTCCCTGAAGCTTTGGATCTTCTTTATTCCATTATATGGGCATCTGGATTTTTGCTTATTACATTCTCCCAGGTCTTATATAGTATCTACTCCCATATTTCATTAAGTTACTTGACCCTTCCACCTTTACCATCCCAAGAAAAACATGTTGTCTCCCTACCGCTCCCAGATCATGTCCGCACTATAACCCACAAGTTTTCCCATTTCTTTGACCTTTGTAATTTTTTAGTAATAGAAATTAGGTAATTTGTTATGTAACTTAAAGGATAAAAAAGGGTCATCATAATTCAAAATTCTGTTGTAAATTGTCTGAAACTCTTTGCAGGTCATTTACAAGGTGTTTTAGGCAGTTTTTGGACAGTTTTACCAGAAATATGTAAATGTTACAAACTTTTGGCAAGTTTTCTGGTATCAACTGAACCAACACATAGGGGCTCATTTACTAAGGGTCCGAATCGCGCACTTTAGTCGGGTTTCCCAACGATTTCCGATTTGCGCTGAATTGCCCCGGGATTTTGTCGCACGCGATCTGATTTTGGCGCATCGGTTTCACGCGTCAGAAATCGGGGGGGCGTGGCCCTTGGACAACCCGACGGATTCGGAAAAATTGCGGAATTTAAAAAAGAATTTGTGTCGCAAGATCAGCACTCACATGCACCGGGAAGAAGAAGGTGAAGTCCGGCGGACAGCGACACCTGCTGGATATCGGGCACACGGACCTTAGTGAATCCCAGCAGACCCGAATCCTCGTCGGAGAATGCGCCGCGGGATCCCGACAGGACCGGGTAATTAAAAGTGCCCCATATAGTGGAGGGACATACATCAAGATCGGTGTTTGTCACCCAACCATAATTTATGATGTTCATTTTTGTTAAATAAAGATAGTTTTTTATAAAAAATAAACTTATTTATGTCTTTTTACATATACAGTACAATGCACAACCAGCTGTGATCAGGTTATTACATGGATACAACCAATGTCTCCTTCATAGCAATGTAAGGGGTCGCCTTTGGACATTAAAGGGGATTTCCGTATTTTGATATACAGTATATGAGGTCCAACAACTGGTACCTCAACTAATCGGCTAAGTTTGAAACACACAACATTATACATGGTTCACTTGAATAGAGGCTGAACTGCACTAACTTGGTTTGGCCACTACATAGTGTATGGAGCTGTTTACCTAAACATTCACTATTCACTAGCTAATTGCAGGGCTCTATTTATGATGCTGGATAATCGGTGAGGATAATGGGATTACAAAGGGTTCATATACTTTCCTTGCACTGGGGTCCTTTGTCCACTTTTGCCCCTTCATATGTCCTATCACATCATGTAATATATTGCTGCAGACACTCAACTTCTTTCTACTTTTTGGACCCATGTTCTCCAGCATCTGCCGATAAGATAATTCCATTCCTCTTCCTCTCGGATGTTTCATTAATTGTCTCTTTGGCTCAGATGTTCAGTCCCAGATCTTCTCCAGCTTCCTCCACAGATGCTGCTGCTGTCCTGGTGGTCAGAACATGTCCAGTAGTCACAAAGCTCCAGGCGTGAAGATCCCACATCCTCCTGTGTTCCATCAGCAAATTATCAAATGAAAGCAATTCATGGAATATAATGGGGCAGATTTACTTACCCGGCCCATTCGCGATCCAGTGGCGAGTTCTCTGCGCTGGATTCGGGCCCGGCCGGGATTTATGATGGTAGTTCCTCCGCCGTCCACCAGGTGGCGCTGCTGTGCTGAAAAGCATCTGAACGCACTTCAATACACCGAGCTGGACCAAGTGAAGGTAAGCGCGTCCCAAGCGACACATTTTTGGTTTTTAAATGCGGCGGTTTTTCCGAATACGTTGGGTTTTCATTCGGCCACGCCCCCCAATTTCCGTCGCGCGCATGCCGGCGCCGATGCGCCACAAACCGATCACAAACACAAAATCACGCTTTTGCAGGATCTGCTTAGATTTCAAGTCACTTTAAGAGGCCTAAATAAAAGTAAAACCCCATAAATGACCCCATTATAAAAACTACACCCCTTAATGTATGTAAAACAACTTTCATGAAGTTTGTTAACCCTTTAATTATTTTACAAGGGATAAAACAAAATCGGATGCAATTTTGAAAATTTGTGTTTTTGTTTTTTTCAAAAAATGTACAAATTCTCAGTGGATAAAATACCAAAACTCTCCACAAAGTTTGATACCCAATTCCTCCCGCGTATAACAATACCCCATATGTGGTGGTGACTGCTGTATGGGCACACGCCAGGGCATCCAAGGGAAGCTGCGCCATTCAGAGCAGATTATGCATTGTCACATTCTATTGGCTATACAATCTTAATTTTTTGGGAAATTTGGACATATAAGGGCTTATTTTTTGCGACATTAGATGCACTTTACAAATACTTCATGTAAGTGGGTCATTAGCTCATTGATGAGATTTTATTAACTCTTAAATGTATGTAGGAAAAAAAATCGGAAATTTTGGTTTCCTTTCTTCTTGTATTTTTTTGGGGCCATTCACCGTACCATAAAAAATAAAAATAACATATTATCTTTATTCTATGGATCACTACGGTTATGGTGATACCTCATTTATATATTTTTTTATATATTTTTACAATCTTACTGAAGAAAAACTAATATAGAGAAAATCTCATTTATTTTCATATTGCCATCTTTACGGAGATATAACGCTAATATTGTTTGGTTGACATAGCTGGATTAGGGCTTATTTTTTGCGTCTTGAGTTGTCCTTTTCAGTGGTACCATTTTGGCGCACATAAATTTTTTTTAATCACTTTTTAGAATATTTTTATGAAGGGATTTAATGAAAAATGTACATTTTTGGCTAGTTTTTCGGGTTTTGTTTATACGGCCCTCACCAAGCGGGTCCAGTAAAGTTACTGAGTTATTGTACAGATTGTTATGGATGCGGCTATGCCAAATATGTAGATTTTTTTTCTGGTGATTTTGTGTTTTTTTACTTTATTAGATATGTATAGGGAATGTTTGTGTTTAGGGGACTTTAATTAATTAATTATTTTTATTAATAAATGTTTATATCAAGTGTTTTTAACATTTTTTTTTACTTTTACAGGTTGGCTTGAACAAGCGATTCTCTGATCGCTTGATCAAGCTCTTCTTCACCTAATACAGTGTAATACACGTGTATTACACTGTATTATGTAACACATGCTGCGCATGCTCAGTTTGTTACAGCCCCGGCTCCCAGAAGAAGCCGCGCATCCCCGGGGATGCCAGCGGAGGATCGGACCCCCCCCGCTAAGCGCTGCGGTGGGTCCGATTTGGCGCACAGGTCCCTTGCACGTGACCGTGTCAGTGTAAGGGGTTAATGCCCGCAATCAAAAACTCCGATCGCGGGTACTAGAGACATTTCATTAAGGAGCCATCTTCATGTGACCCCCACTGCTGGTTGAGGTTGTATGGTGGAACAGGAAGCTGATGGCTTCCATTTTCACCATAAAATTCTTTAAAAACCCTTCAGGGAAACTTAAAGCCATGTTATCTCCATGGACATTGGTTGTTGGTGCTTTGTGTCACACTGAAGACTGGAAATATGACCATAAAGAACTAAAGAGCTTGGAATTCAGTGCTGTCCTATGATGCTTCCCTTTCATCCAACATGAATTCTGTGGGACAGCCACCAAAGTGTAATAAATTTTTTTTAGTTTCCCTACTCTGCTACTGGTTCCGCCATGTGGCGATCACTGGTCATGGCCAGTGGTTCTGGTGGTCATGGACCCACTTAAGCCCAGGCACTTCCACAGTCCACAGACAGTAGCTCCAGAGGAGCAGACTCCCCTGTGAAGCTTGAACCAGTATCCAGAGAAAGGTAAGTACACAGTTTTTTGGGATACATGTGCCTTGCCTTGAATGCACCTGTTTGCAATACATGTGTTTAAAACTTCAATAACCAGGAAAGAGGAACCCAACACTTTTGGCCATAAAGTTATTAGTAATACTTTGTGGTTTCTTCAAGAATGAGATTGAGAAATTGAGTTTCATAATTATTATGTTTTTGTTATGCTACTTGATGTCATCTCATACTTCAGACCTCATTCACAGTGACTGTAAATGTTACTCATCATTGCCACGCTTGGTCCTTGTTTTCGTCTGGGATTGGATCATTGTAACACTTTTCTCACTTTCGACACCAGATCCTTTCATGTGGTCCGGTGGAACAGTTGCCTTGTCCTCCCCGTTCAGTCTTATGTTCACTCCGTTCAGATAAACAGGAAATCATTATGACTTTTATGCAGTGCAGATGCTATCACTTGGTATTCATTCTTGATACTTCTGACCTTTTCCAGTAATGTCCTAGACCCTCCCGGAACATGAAGAATGGAACAGATGGGGAGGGGGGGGGGGTGGAAACTTTCTCCAACTTCTGGAGAACATACAGTATTATTCACAGAGGTCTCCAAGCATTGTGAAGACTATGTGCTAAGTAGTTCATAACCTTCACAAGTTCAATTTGCGATCAAGGGAGTTAGAGTCAAACTGGGGTTCCGTGGCCCACCTGAGGAGGTCATTCTAAGGTCCACCTTCCATCGGAATGGAACATGTCTTCTTTTCATTGTATTGTAATCTTTGTTTTTAGAAGTACGTAATACACACTCAAAGACATCAACCAAGGAGAGCCTTTTACAGGATAATCCTTGGAATAAGGGTCTCAGCAAAAATGGGAATGGTCTTTATTGGCTTTTCTCATAGATGCAGTGTTGACATTCGGAAAGTGTTAACAGAACTTTTGCAGAATGACTCAATAAAACAGACCCCCTTCAGTCCAGATAAAAATGAATTTAGACTTCACACCAGACCGGATAACCTATCCTATGTCCTGCAGTCATGTGTTGTGTCTTGCCACAGTTCCCCAGTTATACTCTTGATGGACCACTTTAGAACTTTGCATTGGTTGGTCTTTGTTGATCCAGCCAATTCAACCCTGTAGTCAACTTCTCTTAAGTTGGCCAATTCTGTGCTTTATCCTAAAAATTCTAAGAGCCTACAAAATGTTATACATTGGGGATTTCAACACAATAAATGTCACATCTGACCTATTATTAGCACCATTCTTCCACATTATCTGAGGTCTCTAAGTGCACCATATGAATGGAATGATCCATGATCACTGCTCCATTCACTAATACTGGGGGGGCATTGTGCCAGTCCCATAGAAATTACTGGAGCAGTGGTCATGCATGGCCCATTCCCATAGCTCGGAAATAAATTATTTTTGGAAAGCATCTCAATGTGCCCCAAATTCCAACACCCATGTTCTGCTGCTTTCTAAGTCCCGAACACTCTCTACTTCTTGGTCTCTCTAGACAGAAACTTAACAACCATTATCTTGCAATCCTGTCAGTGCCACCCTGAAGAGCCTACTTTTACCTAAAGAAAGTCTATATCACCCTATGGACAACATCCAAATACACTAAAATTGAACCCCAGTAGCTTTAAAGCCACCTTTAAATGGGATTGGCTTTTATTGGGCCTTCACTTAATGACCAAGGAAGGCCTCCTCCAATCCCGTCAGGTCCACCCTGACAAACCTACTATGACCTGAAAAAATCTATGCAACCCTATGGACAATATCCACATCCAATGAGAATCAAAACATAACATCCTATTCCCTTCAAATCTACCTTCAAATGGGATTGACTTGTTGGGTCTTCACCTATTGACCAAGGAAGGCCACCTCCAATCCTGCTAGTGTCACCTGGACTGGCCTGGAGGCAATAGATAATGGGGCAGATTAACTTACCCGGTCCATTCGCGATCCAGCGGTGCGTTCTCTGCGCTGGATTCGGGTCCGGACGGGATTTATTAAGGCAGTTCCTCTGCCGTCCACCAGGTGTCGCTGCTGCGCTGAAAAGCATCGGAATGCACTGGAATACAGGTATGTGCAAGCTCCGCGACAGATTTTTTTTTTTAAATGCGGCGGTTTTTCCGAATCCGTCAGGTTTTTGTTCGGCCACGCCCCCCGATTTCCGTCGCGTGCATGCCAGTGGCGATGCGGCACAATCCGATCGCGTGCGCCAAAATCCCGGGGCAATTCAGGGGAAATCGGCGCAAATCGGAAATATTCGGGTAACAAGTTGGGAACAACGCGAATCGGGCCCTTAGTAAATGACCCCCATAGTGTGGTAGAAAATATCCAAATTGAATAAGACTGGCAAATGCACCCATTGAGAACGAGACGTTGTTTCAATCATTTTCCATTCCATAACCGGGGATAATGTCAACACTCAATATGTCCATTCTTCTCCCTCCTCGAGCGTCTGTTGGAGGAGTTTCAATATCAGATAAGGCAAAAATGTCTTCACAAACCATAACACATGACAATCCCGCCGGCCGAGGAAGGCAAGAAGTGAATAAATCAAATCAGACTTGAGTGTCGTAGCCTAATCTGTCTTCACACATTCCTCCAGTCGTGTTCCAGTCTGTACGATTGGACCGGCTGATAGTTAAATGCTGCAGGCAATCTTCAAAAGAAGAGATAGAGGAAATGTTTCCTCGCTGAGTAAAGTCATTATTTTATACCACTCACGACAATTGATATAAATCATTAGCACTTAAGTATGACAACCGAAGACTACGGAACAATGAGGGACAGTCCTTGACAGCCGAGTGCGCGAATCGGGAAGAGTCGCGTCATGGTAAAGTTTTGTCAGTACAAGAAAAGGTATAAAAGCTTTGGCATTCCTTATTACAATGTCAACAAACTAAACGTATCAGAAGGTTCCAAAGGCGTCCCAGAGTTTGAGAGGGTCAGTTTTTTATTGGATACCAAGAAGCAGGGAATGTCTCGACATGCCCAGCACCGCGGGTGGCGCAGCAGAAGAAATAATAAAGTTGAGAATGGACATGTTATGCATTTAAAGTGGACATCCAAAAAAAAAAAATTATGGAGCAAAAAATATTTTCTCATATGCAGAAAAAAATCCTTCCCATTTCTCAAAACTACCCACCAATGCTTTTTTCCATTTTTGTGTTACTTTTTATGACTCCCCACCTTCTAAAAGTTGTAACATTTATATTTTTACATTTACATAGACGTAAAGGGCTTGGTTTTTGTGGGACAAATTGTACTTCTTAGTTACACCATATAGACCAGTGATGGAGAACCTTTTAGAGGCCGAGTGCCCAAACTGCAACCCAAAACCCCCTTATTTATCGTGAGGTGCCAACCAAAAATTAAAGCAGTAACTTATTGCTCCCTGTCCAACAACTTTCAATCATATTGACCCCCTGAGGACAGCAACACAGTAGAAAGATGGAAGATTTTTATCATTTTAGCTTCTTTCCAGTTTCCCTCTGTACACAGCATGAAGATTCTTTGAGTCTTGTCTGGTGTGCTGGGGTAATGGCCCGGGTGCCCACAAAAAGGGCTCTGAGTGCTGCCTCTGGCACCCGTGCCATAGGTTCGCCACCACTGATATAGAGGGCTTTCTTTTTGTGGGACAAATTGTACTTTTTAGTTGCACCATATAGATGTAAAGGGCTTGCTTTTTGTGGGATACTTGTCCACTTCTTAGTTCCGTTTATATAATATTATATGTAATGCACTGGGGTCTGGAAAAAATTCCAAATGCGGCTGAATGGCCAAAAACATTCAGTTGCAGTTTTGTAGCGGGTTTAGTTTTTACACTTTTTACTATGTGGTTTAAATGACACATTGGGGCAGATTTACTTACCCTTTACTTCATCTTTCATCTAGATGGAGCTATGGCCTCTTTTTACAGACGTCTCTGGTAGCTGATTCCCCAGGTTTGGCTTGTGGAGGTGCAGAGTAGGTGACATGAAAGGACAGACAGTGTAAATACACTTTCCTTTGTCATGACTCTCACTCCCTAAAGTAAACACTAAGTAGCACATCTTGTCTTCTATTTTCCGTGTTCCCACTGTCTTGGCAGGTATTCCGGGAATTGTTTTTTCTTATAATTTGTTTCTTAATTGAAAAATTGCCAACAGAAGATCACAAGTCTTCTGCAACTCATTCTATATCTAATTTCATAGTGTAATGGGGCTGTCCAAAAATACTATGGCTACTTGCCTCCAAAAACAAAGTACATACCTTTCCCAAGGTTGCATGTTTTATTGGTACTCATCCCCTTTCCCCACTTTCGCTTCAGCACAGTCTAGCAACAAAACCAGACACGCGTCCTATCAACAGGGTCGGCTCCAGGTTTCAGTAGGCCCCTGGGTGACAGAGCCTCTGTGGGCCCCTTTGCAGTGTAAGGAGAAAAAGCTTTGGTTATCATCGTAGCTTCCTTCTAGGGTCCTGGGCTGCCTGGGACTGCAAGAGTCCTCTCTGGCGAAGTCTGTGCTTGGGTAACAGCGTGGGTGCCCATAGAGAGGGCTCTGAGTGCCACCTCTGGCACCCGTGCCATAGGTTCGCCACCACTGCCCTAGTTTATCAACCCAAACATTCCCCTCATGGTTATTTTAATAGAAAGCCCTCCTCACACCTTATGGATTTATTAGATACAGCCCGCTCACCCCATGGATTCCTTATGTTCAGCCTTATATGGGTCCCCCCTCCTCAGCAGCTCTGGGCCCTAGCACTTGCCCAGATATGCCCTGTGTTGGCCCAGGTCCTGCCTATCAAGACTTTTCCTCATTGAGGTCAAATCTTTTCTGATTGCAGACATAGGGGCACATTTACTAAGGGTCCTGCGGCCACGATTCCGCCGGGTTTTCCCAAACATTTCCGATTTGTGCAGTTTTGGCGCACATGATCGGATTGTGGCACATCGGCGCTGGCTTGCATGCGACAGACATCAGTGGGCGTGCCCATCGGACAACCCGATAGATTCGGAAAAACTGCGGAATTGAAAAAAAGAATTGTGTCGCAGAATCAACACTTACATGCACCAGAAAGGAGAAGGTGAACTCCGGCGGACCTCGGCGTAGAAGCGACAAATGCAGGATATTGGGCGCACAACCTTAGTGAATCCCGCCAGACCCGAATCCTCGTCGGACAACGTGCCACGGGATCGCGACTGGCCCGGGTAAGTAAATGTACCCCATCATCAACTCTTCTTTTCTTCTCCATCCTCCCCTCAGCACCGTGATGACTTCTCCCAATTTCTTCAGAGTTTGCCTCTATAACAAGAAATATAAATCCCAAATATGACCCTCTGCATTTAGGTGCCAGATCATCAAAACTCATATAGATCCCCCAGACCCCGTTTCTATCCCCTCCTATTTGTAGGCTTGTGTCAACTCTGTCCACTGGCATGAGAACCAGCAGAGACGTGTGATGACCAGGTTGGGTGGGATGATTGTCCTGTTGTCCTGTTGCGTAGGTCCTTTTACAGGTCCAATTTTGCCTTAGTTTTTCAGTATTTCTTAGCAAAGGTTGTCTAAAAACCTCTCCACCTTTAAAAACTTTTTTCCCAATAGCTTAAGACCGCAGCGCATGCGTACGAAATTGGTTCAGAATATTCTAGTAATGTCAGTCTAACCTACATTTCTTGCATATTTCTGGAATCCTATCAATCACTTTGCCTTCTACATCTTTGTCAATGGAAATATTTGTACTATTTCAAAAATGAATTTTTTTTCCATATATCAATCATTACATCCAGGATCGGGGGTGGGCGTCGCCAATACAGACTTACAGAATGACATAATACTTCAAACTTCCATAAATCTACATGTGGCCCACACACCATGCACCACGGCGTATACAAGGCATTCGTTATCTATCATCTCTCAGTCCAGGCTGATAATTCTTCTTCTTTTAAGTATAATGTATTTCTCTTTGTGCAGTGTAGTTCTTGTATATATTCCAAGGTATGGAGTAAAATAATATACTAATACTGAGGCAATGTGGGAGTGTGAGGACCCAGTAATGCCTGATGTATACACTCTCTTATACCTTTTTTTTGTCATAGTTTTGTTGTATTTTCTGCATTGCTACGCAACATAAATTTTTCATGATACGCAACATAAATCTGCTTTATTGTATTTAAAAAAACACTAAAAAATGTTACCATAATAAAAGAATAAGGTAGCCACATGGTGCAAAGTTTGAATTTTAAAGTGAATTTTGTGGTCAAAATTAATACTATTCTACCCTCCGAATAGGTAACTAAAGGGGCTTGCCATGAATTCTAGAAACCCCCTAGGGGCCAGGCAGTTTTTACTTACTCAACCTACCAGTAGGCTCCCACAGATACCACATTGCGTTGGTAATTCTGGTTTTCATCCGCAGAAGACCAGGAAGGCCAGGGGTCTTGTGGCCCTCTTTGGCCAATCAGGAGGCCACTTATTGGCTGAATCAGATCCCATGACCAATGGCTTCTTTTGGCTGGAGGTGATGAAGGCTGAAATCACCAACGTTACACAGAATCCAGGAGAAAAAGTAAGATAAGTACTCTGGCCACATTAGATTTTTCACCGCTCTACATCATTGATGCACTTGCCTAATCCTCTCACAGAGGACAGTTGAGCCCGTGGCACATTGCTGATGCACCTGCATTTTCTCTCATAGACAACCGCTGAACCTGTGGCACATTGTTAATGTGCTTTCCAATTCATCTCATAGACAACGGTTGAGCCTTTGGCACATTGTTGATGCGCCTGCCTTATCCTTTCATAGACAACAGTTGAGCCCGTGGCACATTGTTGATGCTCCTGCCTTATCCTTTCATAGACAACAGTTGAGCCCGTGGCACATTGTTGATGCGCCTGCCTAATCCTTTCATAGACAACAGTTGAACCTGTGGCACATTGTTGATCCTTTGGTATAATCCTATCATAGACAACAGTTGAGCCCATGGCACATTGTTGATCCTTTGGTATAATCCTACCATAGACAACAGTTGAGCCCGTGGCACATTGTTGATGCTCCTGCCTTATCCTTTCATAGACAACAGTTGAGCCCGTGGCACATTGTTGATACACCTGCCTAATCCTCTCATGGACAACAGTTAAGCCCGTGGCACATTGTTGATCCTTTGGTATAATCCTACCATAGACAACAGTTGAGCCCTTGGCACATTGTTGATGCTCCTGCCTCCCTTGCAGTAGGTTTAAGCTGATGCCAGCCCTGGTGCCACTGGTATGTATTGTTACATCTATAAATGAATTACAGGTCTATATGTGTTTGTGTTGTATTTTTATAGTGTAGATTCAGACATGGAGCCTTCAGCTAGTACAGAGACATCTCTATGTATTCCATTCCCTGATAAGAAGTGCCTTTCTGTTGAGTAATATGGTCTGCAGCCATGCTTCGCCTTGTTTTATCTCATAATCTGAGGTTTTCGCGAAGACACGATGATGTCTTTCAAAGCGGGTGGAGCTCTTCCGTATGTATTGACAGCAATTACTTTTTTGCATAGAAATACATGGAAGAGGGGCAATGACTCACCTATAGGCAGAATTTTAGATCATGTTACACTCATATCCCTGGCCCTAAGGAATATATTTATAAAGAGAAATACTAGAAAACCAGATACATTGTGGAGATGCACGTTTTATCGACATCATGACACTGACCTGTAGAGACCTGGTGGTGGGGAGCCTTCCATGGTGGTTGGTTAGGTGATACCAGAACACTGCTGGAGAGCCAGGAAACTGACGATGTCTAACTCAGACTTTGGTTTGGGTACAAGTAAAGATGTTGTGTGTTGTGTTATACCCCTGGATCAACCCCAGATATCAGGGCGTAACTACAGCGGTAGCAGCCATAGCAGCTGCTATGGGGCCCGCAGTGTCAGGGGGCCCTGTCATCTGACCTGACACAATAAAGAATGGAGGATGTGCACCATTATATCTATATTGTAACGCACATGTCCAGCATAATATGTATATAATATATGCTGTGATGTATATATGCAGTATCTGTGATGCGTATACGGTGTCTGTATACACTGTATGTCAGTATGTTGCATATGGCACTGTATGTGTGTGTATATGCTGTGTGTGCACATGAGTGTATTTATCTGTGATTGTAACTCACATGTGTGAGTATACTAATATGTATATTTTTATGTGGGAAGGGGGGCCCCATACAGTAGCCTGCTAGGGGGCCCTGTCTCTCCTCGTTACGCCACTGCCAGATATGATGAAGGCTTCCAGTATCTGATGGTCAAGTAACATCCAGGAGAGGCAGTCCAATACATGTGTTATGGTCTTGGTTTACCTTCAGCTTTACAGTTACAGTCCAGCCATAACATAGGGGCACAGTCCGCTTTTCAGTGCACTTACATGAGACTGACAACTTTAGAACTTATATAGCTTATCTTCTCATCTTCTCCAATTCCACATCTTCTCCAAATCCTTCTTTGTGCTGTGCTCCTGTATATAGCCCTTCTGACACTCTCATACCTTTAAGCCCTTTACTTCTAGCCCCTCTGACCCCCACAATGCATGAGGCTGTCACCTTCCTGCCTGGACAGGAAGTTAAAGGTGGGCAAAATGGGCATCTGCCTAAGGTTCCCACCACCCCTTTCCCCTTATCATCCTTCCAGAATCAGAAATCCTTTTCTTCTTCTTATTTGTTATGCTTTTTCTTATGGAATTTTCTTACAGGGAGGTCCAGGGGGCTTCTATATCTTTTGGTTGGATATACATTATAATGTAAATTCTTGGATAATGTGATCATTGCTCCTTCACTATTATCAGGAGGAAATATTTTCCTGTGTGAGAATAATATCAGTTTCCCCTCAGGTCTTATATGGAGTCAGGACATTGACATTAAAATATCACGTTTCCGGAAATGTTATGTAATGAATGGAATATTTGGTGGGAAAAAAATTAGCATTATGTTTGTTCTCAAAATATACAACCTGAGTTTGAATCATATGAAAAAATGCGCAGCTGCTTCCCAAGCATCCGAAAAATATATACCAATAGCAATGTTGCTTCCTATCTTGGTGCTGGTCCTGGAAATTCAGCCATATATTTTGTTAAAAGACCTCCGTAAAGCATGATGGTCCTGAGTAGGGATGAGACGAACAGAAGTCCAGGTTCGGGGTTCAGGCTCAGCCCCGCCTCTAACACCCACGATCAATGCTGAGTGATTGCCTGAGGATTTACCTGAGGATCATCACGTCCTGATGACGTCACAAGGAGTGACAATCACAGGGAAAATGGCAGCATGCATGGCACTCAAAGCGTGAAACCCGTGATCGGTGCCGCCACCGATTGCTTGTTTTACCGTTGTGGATGAGGGTTGTAGTTTGGGTTTGGGCATCCAAACCAAACTCTCAGATTGGAAAATGTGTGTGTCCAATCATTCCAAGCCCTGAGTTTTCAGCTTGTCATGCAATCAAGTAAAAATACATTTAAGATGGCAGATGGCACAGTGCACTAGGGGTGTGCTCTTAGCTTTCTGCTTTGAAACAACTGATTGGTGCAGGTAAGCAGGTGTAAGCTCCACTAGAGATGAGTGGACCTGATGGTCGGGTTTGGGTTTGACCGTCTGACCTGAACATTGGGGCACATTTACTTACCTGTCCGGAGGAGTTCACAGAAAGTGCACTAAGATTGTGCGCCCGATATCCTGCATGTGTCGCTTCCCCGCTCAGGTCTCCGGAGTTCACCTTCTTCTTCCCGGTGCATGTAAGTGCTTGATCTTGCGACACAATTTGAAAGTTAAATCCCGCGCTCAGTTCAAATCCGTCGGATCGTCCGACGGCCCACCCCTAATTTCTGTTGCATGAAAGCAGCGCAGCTGCGCCACAAACCCGATCCTGTGCGACACAATCCCCTGTTAAATACCTGTCACAGACGTGAAAACGCTAAAACGTCGGAAAGTCCGGTGAAAGTGCATCCGTGGACACTTGGTAAATAAGCCCCATAATGTCAGATTTGTGGCCGAGCAGCCAGTCTGTCAATTTGATGGCCTTGCCAACTAGTAATGGCTATGATTGGCTATAGGGTCGACTCATATCTCATCTCCACCAATCCCTTATGGATAAGTCAATAATAGAATTTGCCCTTTCATTGGGGGGATCCAGGTGCTGAGACCTCAATGATCATAACATAAATGAGGTAGAAGGTCTCGGCTGTCTACTGAACACCTTTGCAGTTCTAATGACTTCACATTAGTATCACATTTTCCATTGTGTTGTGCTAAGACCTTCCCAGGAGGTCTCAGTGAGCAGCTTACTTCATCGATGGAGGTCAATGGGCATAAACGCTCCAGCTCTCATAGATTTTTTTATCTTTCACAACCAATTTTTTGCCTCAACAGATGAGAAATCCTGAAGGGTCCGACCTTGCCATTCCAAAAGTATCGAAGTGGGTGGAAAACCTTCAGTGCTTTTGCACAATGGAGGTCAATCCCTTAATGACTCCATTAACCACTTGCTCAGCAGGGGGTCTGAACACCTTGGAGGAGGAGGATGAGTCCCTTATATAAAGTAATACCAATATACAATGTCATCCTTATACACAAATCATTGAATGCAATCACATACTCTGCGCTCCATTAAAGGTCCCTCACAATCCTCATTCTCTTCCTGAATTTCCATGGAATTGGGGACGCAGCAGCTTCTCCCCACCATTGCAGGAAACAAGCCGGAGTGACCTCATACTGTGTAATGGAACATAAATGTTTATTATGCTATAAGTCTGTTTATACAGCAGTTAACATAACACAGAATATACTGTTTAACTTTCCCACCGTTAACTGATCTCTTTGTAAGTGCTTGCCAATTTTGGGTAGGCATTTTGGCGTAAGAAGACGTTGATCTAGCTCACACACTTCACAGCGCGCTCATTTATAAAGGAATCCATCTTGATCTCCATCCAGAGCATCCGAGACGTGTCCAAGTAACAACTTCTTCTTCTCGCGCTTTTATTAAACAAAGTCATTCGCCAAAAATATTAGAGAAACATTGCAGCGACAGCTGTCATCAATCTGTAACTCCAGAGAGATAGCAAATGGTAAGGGACAGGGATGACCTTGGGTCCACCCTCCCCCCTGCTAAACTGTGTGTTGTCCACCATGATATGTGCCTAAAAAATACCACTATATAATGGATAGTTATAATAATGCATATAGAGCCCAGGTAACACAATCCTATAATGTCCAAACAATACCATAATATATTAAGCTACAAAACCTCTATTAAAGGACATCTTCCTTCAGTTTACTGATGGTAGATGTGTCCTACTAAGAATTTCAATGTTCCTCAGGACTTCTTTCATTATAACTCTATACTCCAAAATGACAGCAATATAGAATTATAAAATTATGCAAATTAGGGCGAATCCAGACTAATGTATGCCTGCCTGGCCATAGTCGGGCAAGCCTGGGGCAATTTTTGTCGACCTAATAAAATGTATTTGATTTAACTTGGGAGTAGTTGTTATTTGGCTAAGTAATATGGCTAAGTTCTCACCTGCATTTGGCAGGTTTCGTTCCCCCTTGCATAATTAAATACAATCGGTCCCCGACTTAAGAACAACTGACTTACAGACGACCCCTAGTTACAAACGGACCTCTGGATGTTGGTAATTTACTGTACTTTAGCCTGAGGCTACAGTAAACAGCTATAACAGTTATCACAGGCGTCTGTAATTGACTGACTCTTGGTTAAAGTAGACCCAGTTGCTTTGCTAGTTGGCAGCAAATCTACTGAGACATCCTAGGGATCCTTGAAAATCCAGATCCATGTACAGGGTTCACAAAGTGATTACCTGCAATCTCTTAGCTTCTGAATAATGGAGAATCTCAACCAAATGTGACTGATCTCTTAGTTGACCACCACCATTACTCATAAACATTTGTACTCATGGAGAAAACTTCCACCAGAGGTCGTGTCTTACTCCCTATTCCCATTTCTTGGTGGACCCAAGCAACCTAATCCCTTTTCACCACTTGGCCATCACCGCTACATTCCTCCGGTGTCGACAACCACTTGGGCGCGTAGAGAAGAACCTTGGATGAATGCAACATTTCTTAATAAACTTTGGCTTTTTCATTTTGAAACATCTTCATCTTCCCAGAAGTGGACGGGCTCACATTAAACCCAAATTATTTTTCAGACATGTTGTTCCTCTATAAACGGAGAAGTTTTCAACAAGTGTTTAATTCGCCAAAATTTATGAAGCCGCCGTGAGACACAGACAGTACTGGAAGGAGAATGTAAGTAAAATATACAGTTACTTCAAGTATCAAAAATAATTTGGGTTTTGGAACTTGAGAAAAATGTGTAGAATGTGTCCAGAATGTGTGCGGTATGTGGAGCGGTGCGGAGGGGGAGAAATCAAGACAGATTAATTTTAACTTTGTGGAATAAAAATCCAAATAAAGCATTAAATTGTTTCCGTGTACTCGTCCCAAAAATGGGCTCGTGGATCGCATCCAGCGTTTGATCCCAGGTTATTTTTGGAACCTTCTTCTTCCTCTGTGTGTCCGATAAAGAACTGTTCCCTCAACCACCAGGTTGTGGCTCCAGCATTCATTGTGTCCTGGGCTGCAAGAGGAGGATAGGAATGTTCATTGAGGTCCCTGGGCATTGTGCTTCTACCTCCCACCGATCTCTGGACAAATCAACATGTCTTCTACAGGTTCCTGGGAAGCCTAACAAATTATTGGCTAAGACTTTGTACCAAATTCCGTATAGGTACTTAACATGTGAATATGTCTATGGCGTCCCATTGGAACCCCTTGGAGTAAGGCCCTATGCTTTCAGGGCTATTACTGAAACTTCTTGATCTTTCAGTGGTCCACATTCCATTGTCTACATGCTACGTCACCATTAACCGGACAACTAAGAACCCCTCTCCTTTAGGATTACTCTAGAAGGTTATTTCATAGGCAATATGCTATAGATGCCTAGTAGAGGGTCCAACTCCTGTTTTTGTTGCACCAATGTTTTACGAATTTTGAGCCAATTGGGCTTTGGGCCACTTTAAAAGCCATTTTCTAAATGACATCCCTGGTTTTCACTCTTAAATAACTTTACAATGGTCTGGACTTTGTTACAGGGAGATCACTGGGTAGCTACCTCTTGAAGTGCTTCCAATGTAGGTGATAGCAGATTTCACTGGGAATTGGCTGCGGAACAGAGTGCAGAAATGAGAAGTTTAAGTGGCTGCAAGCATGGTGGCTAGAAGAAATGTTAAGCAATTCAGAGGGGTTCAGATTGAATATGGCAGCCATGTAACACACCAACAGCAGGTGGCTTATAATGCTCTCTGCATTGAACTGCCCCTTCCATATGCTCAGAGTAACTGATGTTCTGGTTAGGTACTACAGGAGTCACTTAGACAGTAGAGGCCCAGAAGCAGTTCAATTCCAAAATCTACACAGCAGTGTGAGGACACACACCAGTGCAGGTGGAGAAGCTGCAATCCCAGAAAATAAATCTATATTTCCCAGTCCTGCTGCTACTAACAGCAATATATTTCCCAGTACTGCTACTACTAACAACAATATATTTCCCAGTACTGCTACTACTAACAACAACAATATATTTATTTCAGGGTTGTAGCCATTTTAAGTGTATTGAAGCCATGTCCATAAAGTATTGTGCATTTAGATCTCTGCATTATGCTGCTCCACAGCCCCACCCCTCTGCTTTGAATGACTGCTGTAGTATTTAACCAGAAGCCTTTTACAGCTTAGATTCAAAATCTAAGAGCACAGCAGTGTGAGGACACACCCCAGTGCAGGTGGAGAAGCTACAATCCCAGAAAATAAATCTATATTTCCCAGTCCTGCTGCTACTAACAGCAATATATTTCCCAGTCCTGCTGCTACTAACAACAATATATTTCCCAGTACTGCTACTACTAACAACAATATATTTATTTCAGGGTTGTAGCCATTTTAAGTGTACTGAAGCCATGTCCAAACTGTTGTGCATTTAGATCTCTGCATTGAGCTGCTCCACAGCCCCCCCCCCTCTGCTTTGAATGACTGCTGTAGTATTTAACCAGAAGCCTTGTACAGTTTTACGAAGAGGAAAAGGGGGGGGGGGTGTCTATGGCACTGCTCAATGAATAATCGCAGAGCAATGTCAGTACATACCTGAGAAGCTACAAATCCAAAATATAAATACATTTCCACAGTTCTGCTGCTACTAACAACATATCCAACCTCCTTATAAAACTATAATTAGAAAAAACGTTAATTTTAAAACAATATTACACATATAAACCTCACAATCGATGGCGATATAATGGCGACCACCCATCGCTCATTAGGAGACATCTCTAGGAATGGTATATCAAGACATTTTTTAAGACAAAGAGGAAATTCTTCTTAATGTAAGTGAGATTTAAAAAAAAAACCTGGGAGCTCTTCTCACGCTGTCGGCTGTCTGACAATCACTATTATCTCTGCAGCAATTATTTCTCCCGCTAAGCAGGGTACATGGCTGAGAGCACAGATAAGCGGGTGAGTGCTGAGTGAAGCGGGCGTGTGGGGAGCTGCTGAGGTAATGTGTATATGTAGCAGCAATACTATTAATTAACATTTAGAGGCCCTTGGTGATAGACGGGTTTATGGCGCCGCGCACTGACTATAGGAAACGGGTTTTATACAGATTACTGGTGTTAAGAGCTTATAAGACGCCAGCTGTGAACCATCAGTGGGCACAATGCGGCTCATCACACGCGGACATTCCTGGCCTTCTCGCTCCCTAGGAACAAGGCCCCACACACACACACACACAAGGCCTTCATATCACTCACACTTTCCTACATCTTTAAAGGGGAAGGGTGGAGAACTTGGCTGCGGAGTATGGAAATTTTTCTGGTGGCCCCTTTAATTTTTAGCACATAAAGTCATCATTCTAAATACGGCAACATTTCTTTAGGTCCATGTCATTGGGGTCTATTATTCTAGATTATCAAAAAGTTGTGATACTAATTGGCTATTAGCCATAAGTGTCCTGTCAGTTTCTGGATTAATAAATTGTACTGTATTGTGCAATGGTCGTAAAATACCACCAGATGGTACTTACATAGCGTTATAGAGCAAACAGAACAATGTAATATTGTTATTGCAACGTTACCCCGATGGGGCGAGAGCACAGTGTTGGGGCAGCTGGATTCCCAGGGACCGGAATGGCTGGCTTGTAGTGTGGCCTAGCACCAGGATATGTCATGGTGGCTTGGACTGGGTGAACAGGACTCGTCCACAGCCCTTAGGGTCAGCAAGAAGATGAAAGAAGAGGGGGAGGCCGCAATATAGAGAAGGGATCCCCCTCGGGCACTCCTGGTATGTGTATGGTGATGGTTCCTTGGGCAAATGGTGAAGGGGAGGTCTATGATCTTGAAATAACTCACAGTCTCTTTAATGGGCCACGCAGTCCATACCGCAGCAAGTAAAAACCTGAAAACAGTCCTTCCTGTGGGCACACAAGGTGGTGGATTTGCTGTGATTCTATTGTAGTTAGGAATTTAGAAGTACCGCAGCCTTGATCCAGTGGTTAGAAGGCTAGAAATAGGAGCCAGGTTGGCTCTGCTGCTTGGGCAACAATCTGGATGCAGAGATGTATCTCCCTGAAGGAGTCTCAAGGAGGAAATGCAGAAAGGTCAACTTGGTCCTGTCTATGGACAGGAGCTCATAGAAAGATCCAGAAGCTTGGAATAAGCTCCTATTTATAGATTCTTTAGAGCTCATTCTGAGCTACTAACCAATCACTACCTGGGAATCTGCAGGAAAGACAACAAATATTTCAACAAAACATAATTATCACATTTTAACTTTTCAGTGGCAGGCATGATATACTACAGTGTTGAAGGAAATCTATCACTGGGGTAGACAAGATTTAAACCAAATACACTAACTTGTGGGCCTGCTGTCCTAGAGTCCGGGAAAGGCCCACAAGTTAGTGTATTTAGTTTAAATCTTGTCTACCCAAATGGTAGATTTCCTTTAACACTACATTTGAGCAGTTGATGGCAGCAAAGGATGGCTATAGCAACTATTACTTATCAACCAAGGGAACCCCAGCCTTAAAGGGGAAGGACGTTTAAAGGTGGCATGGCAGAGCTGACCAAACCCTCTCCAGCCAACCAGGAAACTAACTGGAATTAAATGTAGTAATGACCCCGTCCTGTGGAGCATTACATTATCAAATCACTGAAATAGGTGCAAGCTCAGCTTATATTTTATAAACTGCTGTGCGAAAGTGAAAGCTGAGCTCTGATTGGTTGCCATGACTAATAAGAACAGTTTTGCTCCCAGACAGTTGTGATACATACCCCCATTGTGTTTTGGTAGTCTGTCACAAGCCTCCTGATCAGGGCTAAACCATTGCAAACTGGCAAAAAGGGGGACATTACTGGCGGAGATTACCAGAACATATACATAATGAGATGTCAGAGAATATGGCGGCCATTTTATGAAAAGGAAAAGTAGACAATTAAATATATAGGACACTATTCATATAAATAAATAGTCATATTGTATAGTGTATACTAGGTGACATCCTTAATGAGGACTGTCATGGCTGCCACCCGCTAGATGTTGTCATGCCCCTCCCACTCTGCACTACGGATATTAAAAGTGAATTACTTTTGTCTCTTTTCCGGTTTAGCCCTTAGTCTTATAAAGTGAAACAGGTTCCTGATCTGCAGAGCTTACACTCTAAGACTCCTGAGACGATGACAACAGACTTGGGCTAAGTGACAAAAACCTGTCTTTATCTATTCGCACATGGATTGCTGCGCCTCTCTCCCTGACTAGTCGGCACTGGTCTCCTGGAATATGTCCCCACTACACGCCCGTCGTGTAATCCTTTTCAGCACTTGCTCAGTTATTTTAATGGATTAATATTTCATGTAAATTATAGGATCGGATTTGTTTTGGGCAGTGACACAGAAGAGCCAAGTGATAACCAAACCTACACGCAAACAGAGGGCTCCAGGTCCCATCTGAGTCACAATCCGTTGTAGGGACAGGATTTAAAGGGGATTTCCACCTGTTATACATCTTTGTCTTGTTGTATAGGGAAGCGACAACCAGTCTGGCCCCAATACAAATGCTTTCAAAAACTGTCATCACTTTTTCTAAAACTCCAACCCCACCCTGGGCCATGGGAGAATTATAAGGATTCAGTTCAGTTCACCTACTATTGCTTATCTAGTTGGACATATTTCTTAGTCTTGAATTCATCTTATTGGCAAGGGAGCTTTCCAAATAGAGATAGCACAAAATGGAGAAAACCTTTAAAGGGGTTTTCCCACGAACAAAAGTTAGGCCGTAGATAGGTCCTAACTTGCTGATCAGTGGGGGGTGTCAGTGCTGGGATCCCCACAGATCACGAAAACGAAGGGTCCGCCAGACCCCTTGTTGCTCCGTCAGACTAATGGAGCAGACGGCCGCACATGACTGTTCTGCTCCATTAATCTCTATGGAGCTGACAGCTATCAATATCTGATTGGACGACACCCGGCCACCCGACCAATTGGTTGTTCAGCAGTTGGTCCTGTGACACTACATTGACTGCAAGCCACAACTATCTCATGGCTCCCATTGAAAATTTATGGAAGCTGGATCTTCTAGTCTATAAGGGGAAGAGAGTCACCTGGTTATGGCCCCTACCGATCAGAAATTAATTGACTATCCAGCAGATTGGTCATAAATATGAAATACTGGCCAACCCCTTTAATGGAAGATAATCAATCTGGGCTTATGCGCAGAATAAGACCTCCATGAGTCCTGGGCTGTATGACTATTATATCCCCTACAAGTCTGAAATCACTTCCTACATCTGGTACTAGAATCATCTTCTTTGGGAATGGAGGATGTGTCCCTTCTGCTGATTTCCATCTGTGGTTTCAGGACCTTTGGAGGACCTTCAAAAGTCTTGAAATGGCTCTTATGTACATGTCTATAGAGAGCAGGAACAAGGATGTACAAGGATTTTCATGGGTGAATGTCCGTCTCTGTATAAAATTTGGTGGGTGGTATGGGTGGCCATGGGCACCCAAAAGGCTTGAGCCCTGGGCTACTGCCCAAACCGCCTATATTATAATCCATTTGCCACCCTTGGGCAGGGGTCGGAAACTTCCATTTTTTTAGTTGTCCCTAACAAAGGAAGCCGCTAACACAGTTGTGACCTTAGCCTTAGGGTCTGTCTTGGACATAAGTGCCAAACTATAGGAACTTCTACGCTAAAGGAATTTTACTTATGTTTCAAAACTTTTACTAATAGTAAAAGTATAGAAAACAACAATAATCCCAATTTTTTTTTACTTTAGTCTGTAAAGTATTACAGTCATTAGCTTCTCTTAGATATTACAAATTCCGTCCATATTTTATTTTCCGACGCCGTTACTTCGACGCTTCAGAATGTCCTTGTAATATAACAGAAAGAACAACATCAAAAGTACCTTTTAACTTCCCAATTCTTTCTAAATTTCTTTAAACTTATAGGCCATATTGCTGACTCCAGAACTTCAAAGGTGGATTAGGATCAGGCCCGACCAAAAAAAATCTTACGATTTCATAAAATATGCATGTGGAATTTGTGCCATTTACAGTAATTATTCATGTTTTAATTATTTGAGAAATTCAATTTTCAGGTTATTTTTATGCAGGTGACGAGGGTTTTTTTGGTGCCATCTATGAGTAAGGACAAGGAAGACGCTGAGGTTACTTGATGCTGATGGGATGTTGAGTTTGGTCCATCAGCACAGAAAATAATGAGGCCTATCACCACCTCCATCAACTTTAACTCCTGTGTATCTTTTAGTAGGAGCCGCTCCACTGGTTCTGCCATAGGTGGAATTTTCTCTCTATTCCCCATTGTTACAGAGACATCAATGTAATCAATCCAGGCCTGATCTGCTTCAATCCAGGACCACCCATGACGGTAAAAAGCATAATCAGCACATTGGCTACTAATAGTACCATAACACTGTACAAATTATTGATATTATAGGTTTAGAAATAATGATATTAGTGTGACATCACTGTGTGTATTATCCCTGTACTGTGACATCACTGTGTGTATTATCCCAGTACTGTGACATCACTGTGTGTATTATCCCTGTACTGTGACATCACTGTGTGTATTATCCCTGTACTGTGACATCACTGTGTGTATTATCCCTGTACTATGACATCACTGTGTGTAATATCCCTGTACTGTGACATCACTGTGTGTATTATCCCAGTACTGTGACATCACTGTGTGTATTATCCTGTACTGTGACATCACTGTGTGTATTATCCCTGTACTGTGACATCACTGTGTGTATTATCCCAGTACTTTGACATCACTGTGTGTATTATCCCTGTACGTTGACATCACTGTGTGTATTATCCCTGTACTGTGACATCACTGTGTGTATTATCCCTGCACTGTGACATCACTGTGTGTATTATCCCTGTACTGTGACATCACTGTGTGTATTATCTCTGTACTGTGACATCACTGTGTGTACTATCCCTGTACTGTGACATCACTGTGTATTATCCCTGTACTGTGACATCACTGTGTGTATTATCCCTGTACTGTGACATCACTGTGTGTATTATCCTGTACTGTGACATCACTGTGTGTATTTTCCCTGTACTGTGACATCACTGTGTGTATTATCCTGTACTGTGACATCACTGTGTGTATTATCCCTGTACTGTGACATCACTGTGTGTATTATCCTGTACTGTGACATCGCTGTGTGTATTATCCCTGTACTGTGACATCACTGTGTGTATTATCCCTGTACTGTGACATCACTGTGTATATTATCCCTGCACTGTGACATCACTGTGTGTATTATCCCTGTACTGTGACATCACTGTGTGTATTATCCCTGTACTGTGACATCACTGCGTGTATTATCCCTGTACTGTGACATCACTGTGTGTATTATCCCCTGTACTGTGACATCACTGTGTGTATTATCCCTGTACTGTGACATCACTGTGTGTATTATCCCCTGTACTGTGACATCACTGTGTGTATTATCCCCTGTACTGTGACATCACTGTGTGTATTATCCCTGTACTGTGACATCACTGTTTGTATTATCCCTGTACTGTGACATCACTGTGTGTATTATCCCTGTACTGTGACATCACTGTGTGTATTATCCCTGTGCTGTGACATCACTGTGTGTATTATCCCTGTACTGTGACATCACTGTGTGTGTTATCCCTGTACTGTGACATCACCGTGTGTATTATCCCTGTACTGTGACATCACTGTGTGTATTATCCTGTACTGTGACATCACTGTGTGTATTATCCCTGGTTGCTTATTGTACACAGTCATAAAATTCAGTTTTTTTATTTTTCTTGCATATATTGGGGCAGATTTACTTACCCGGTCCGTTCGCGATCCAGCGGCGCGTTCTCTGCGCTGGATTCGGGTCCGGCCGGGATTCATCAAAGCAGTTCCTCCGACGTCCACCAGGTGGCGCTGCTGCGCTGAAGTCCGCTGGAATGCCTCGAAATACACCGGCCTATCCAGGATGAAGGTGAGTGAAATTTTCGCGACACAATTTTTTTTTTAAATGCGGTGGTTTTTCCGAATACGTCGGGTTTTCGTTCGGCCACGCCCCCCGATTTCCGTTGCGCGCATGCCGGCGCCGATGCGCCACAATCCGATCGCGTGCGCCAAAAACCCGGGGCAATTCAGGTACAATCGGCGCAAATCGGAAATATTCGGGTAACACGTCGGGAAAACGCGAATCGGGCCCTTAGTAAATGACCCCCATTATGTTTTTTTAAATACATTTCTTATGAACTCGGCAGGGGTGGAGGGAGATGCAGATTTTTTTTTGTCCTAGATTTCTCATGGAGAAGGTGACCTGCTATTAACTGTCTGACATTCCAGCTGTGCACACAATTACATGTGAGCAGGTAGTAATCTATAGTGACAATATGGAGGGATTAGGGGGACGCTGCTGCTGGACGTAAATCATGTTTGCATTTATAATACTTGAACGAAGCAATTAAATGTACATGGAATGCGCCTTGCACTTAGCTGAAGAATACGTTAAGTGAAAACCAATAAAGTATAACTCCGCAAGGTCGTATGAAATAACCCAGTGCAAATACGCCGCGCTCCCCTGGCGAATGAGCCGTACAGAAAACCTTTTAGGTTAATGCGTTCTGACTAGAGGTATATGTTTTCTTCCACGTCTCAGGGTTCTCCAATGAAAATGTGAAATGAAACAGATCCCCTTTAAGAGGGAGACAGAAGCTACCGACTGCGGCGAGGAGGAAAACGTTTTTAATTCATACAGTATGGTCCGGATTTTTCCATTTCTCTAACATTCTGTGCTTTCCTATACAGACATCTGAGTAACTCAGAGGCAAACACTGGGGCTCATTTACTAAGGGTCCGTCGGACGCATTTTCGTTTCCCGACGATTTCTGTTTTGCACCAAATTACCCCTGGATTTTGGCACATCGGTGCTGGCTTGCATGCGACAGAAATTGGGGGCGGGCCATCGGACAACCTGACGGATTCGGACAAACCGCAGAATTTAATAAAGTATTTGTGTCGTAAGATCAAGCACTCACATGCACCAGGAAGAAGCAGGTGAACTCCGGCGGACCTCGGCGCAGCAGCGACACCTGCAGGAACTCAGGCGCACGATTTTAGCGAATCGCGCCGGACCCGAATCCTCGTCGGACAACGTACCGCGGGATCGCGACAGGACCGGGTAAGTAAATCTGCCCCAATGTGTACTAGTTGCAGTGTCCTGTGTAGTGTGCAGGGGGCGCCAGATTCAGGATTTCTGGCGCACGTTCTTCATGAATCTGGCACTGCCCCGACAGAGTGCGACACTTTTTTATTGGTGCACCTTTAACTTGGGACGTGCAACACAATTCCGTCGGCATTTGTGGGGCACATTTACTTACTCGTCCTGGCGTGTTTTCCCGAAAGTGCATTGTCCGACGATCATGTACTCTGCCACGATTCACTAAGATCGTGCGCCCGATATCCTGCATGTGTCGCTTCCCCGCTCAGGTCTGCCGGAGTTCACCTTCTTCTTCCTGGTGCATGTAAGTGCATGATCTTGCGACAGTTAAATCTCGCGCTCAGTCCAAATCAGTCGGATCGTTCAACGGCACACCTCTGCGATTTATGTCGCATGGAAGCCAGCGCAGCCGCGCCACAATCTGATCGCGTGCGACACAGTATCCAGTTAAATACCTGTCACAGCAGCACAAATCCCAAAAACGACGGAAAATCCGACGAAAGTGCGACCGCGAACCCTTAGTAAATAAGCCCCTGTATGTTAAATCTGGTGCACGGTCCGACTGAGCACCGAAACACCCCTTTATGTGCAGAAATTTGTGTCGCATGAAGAGTAGTGCAGTGTGCGCCACAATTGTGCCACGTGTGCCAGAAATGTGTCTTGGACTCTCCTTAGTCTCCTTACGTGTGTAGGCTGCACGCCTCCTTCCTCCCAGGCCGTGTGCTCCACTGCTTCCCTCTCTTGGCTGCCACCGCGGGCCTAGTCGCACCCGTGGAATGACCTGGTGGCTTCCTGCCGCAGTAAGACCATCCGGTGGGTTCTTGCGAAGAACAGGGGCCACTAAGATCGCGGCCCCGGGTTGCAGCGAGTACCATCATCCCCTGCGGTGGTCCAGGGAGTCCACCATCCGAACCGTGACAATTGTTTTTGATTATTTAATTATTTATTCATTTAATAAATTATTTTTCTGCTTACCTTTTGCTAAACATTGCAGCCAAATTATTCCACTAAGTAATGTTATAAAAATTTTATATCTTAGTCATGCGGTTTGTGCCACCATGGCCACCATTACAGCTACAAGCAAATTTTACCTCAGAATCACGGGACTCCTGATGGGTTCACCTATGGAAAACATAACTTGGAAGTTCGAGCCTTACAATGACTGATAGTGAGGTAAGTATGAGGCTCCTTCCTAATATATAAATCAGCAACATAAGAAATGTTTAAAGGAAACCAACCACCACGAATCTGCCTTTTAAGGTAGATCTGGGGGAAGGTTCCTCTAATCTACTGTAGTATAGTATATATAGTAGTATAGTATAGTATATATAGTAGTATAGCCCTTGTTATGGCTAATCCTCTAGTCCCCGAAATCTTTTATAATTTCTAATGGCCCTAGTATGCAAATTTACTACAGAGGCTACTGGGGCGTGGAGTAGTCGGAGCTGAGGCTACACGTTGCGACTATTCCACGCCTCAGCAGCCTCTTGCGATCTGCCTACGAATCCATGCATGCACTTGTATGCAGAGCCGGGTTCTGCACATGCTCTGTAGCTCCGGCTTTAGAGCCGAGATCGCACAGCCGCGGGCCTGTGCTCTGCGCTAGTGCAGTACCTGGCTGCGCAGACGAGTGCACGCTGCTCCTCGTAGCTGCGCACTGGATGCGCCAGACCTATAAGAAGTTTCCGGCTACCTCATAAATCTGGCAGCCCGCATGTGATGGGGCAGATCTACACCAGGTCCAGTCAGTTTCTGGAGCAGGCCATAGGTGATGTGCAGGTGTGAGACAGGAATGTCCTCCTTAACACCCCTCCACAACCACTTGGAGTGGAAGTGTTAGGGGGGGGGTGCAATTCCTGGCTGTACATTAGGAACTGTGTCTATTTCAGGTCCTGTACACAAGCCCATGGAGTTCTCTGGTTTAGAAAATCCATATTCACCCTATTTGTCAAGTCCGAGTTACTGGACTCCTCTACTCAGGTCCTGACCCTATAAAATTGGTTTCATATAGTACCACTGATTCTTGGAGGAGCTGTACAGTCTTGGATGACTAAAACAGTCCATTTATTTGAATGAGCATTGTGTAATACCTAATTTCCCCTGCGGAGGTGCTGCAGGAAAACTAAAAGATGTTTTTTTTTTCACAGATAACAGCTGATCGCTGAGGGTCATCTTATCGTTCAAGGTCTCTTTAAACAATCTTTTTAATAATGTAGAGTATAGGACGTTTGCATAATGTGTACCTATGTGAAAGAATTAACTTAAAGTTCATGAATAAGCTGTATCAGTCGGAGATTCTTTGCGGAGACATTCTGTTTTAATAATTCATAAATAATTCTCCTGCTCCTGCCAGATGCGGAGTCCCTCTCAATAGTTCTCCAGTCTCCTAACAGCAGCTCCTCTCCTCTCCCCCAGCGCTTGGCTAAATGACTATTATGTCTAGTGCGGTCACACAGAGCTGGTATTAAAAGCAGACGCTGTGCTCCACGGTTACCTGCTATTAATTCTAACCGCTGTCAAACTGTTGACAATGTGCCCTTCGCAGCCAAAGTCATTTCCCCTTAAAAAGGGGGCAACATGTTTACTACCCTTCACCCGCCACCTCTGTTCACTCCGCGATTTGTGTCACGCTAAGGAGTAAAACACTTACGGCTTTCCGTGTTTCTTTATACCGTAAAAAAAAGAAAATAAAACAAATTACATCCCTAGTCGCACGATTTTTACAGATGGCACCGGTGGCCCCCTTGGTATAGCCCCAGTAACAGGAAATGTAGATGTGTTATTCCAAAAAGGAGCGGCATTTACGAGGGCCTCCCATATCGCAAAGTTGTGCTTGGCACAAGCCTGGCATAAGAAAACTCGAAGCGTTCCTGGTGTGAGTCTGTACGTCTGTGCTGCAGAGTTTGGATAATCTCAGCGGATATGGGTGATCCCGTCAATGCCAACTATAGATAAGGTAGAAGACATAGTTGCCGATTGTCCCTAATCTTCAAGGACGGCCTCTGGTGTTACAGATTGATTCCTATTGACAATGAATCCCTTGTCCGTGGAGTTAGGAGTCTTTCCTGACCACCCATTCATGATCCGGGAGCTTTTTAAGTTCATATTTACTTAACAGAGCTACTTAAAATGCAAAAAAATGGATTTTATAATGAAATTCAGTGAATATTTTATGACGGGAGAGGTAGTTTAGTGAAGAAAAGTTGGAAGCTCCTGAGTCTATCGTAAGTTATACTTGGGTTCGGCATACAAAGTGGTTGCAACATTTAGAATGGGGAAAGGCAGACAAAATTGGGTGTTGATGACTTGACTTGGGTAGAGATCAACTAGTACCCAGTGATGAAGGCAGCCTGTCATTCAGGATGTATTTGAAAGTCTAGTAGTCTAGTAGTTGAGTGACTCCCCATTCGAGTGGGTGGAAAAGATCGACAGGCTATTGTGGGCCAATCTAATATTTTCCGAAAGTCAATGTTACAAAATAATTGTGACCAACAGGGCAACGCTGGAGAACTGGATGTCTGTGATAAGAAAGGTCCCTTCACAGGAGCTGTATACAAGCGTCCACCTGGGGGGGTCTCTAGGGACATGTGGTGATGGCTACCAGAGCCTTTGAGACTCTTCAGTTGGCCAAGTGAGAAGACGTATGTATATGCAAAGTCTGGTCTGGGGTCTGTAGTAATATGAGGAGTTTGCTTTAGAGCCTGTATTTATTTAGGTGTCTGGTCTTTGGTAAAGTCTGGTCAAGTGATTCTTATCCATGGTCTATACTTATTAAGATGGACTTAGGTCTGCATTACGAGGGCGGTTCAATAAGTACCCGTGTTAGAAATGAAGACACCATTTTTTAAAATTTTTTAAAAAGATACACTTCTCCCAATGTTCCTGACATCTTTTTAACCCCACCAAAAAGTAGGATTTGTCGAACTCTCCAAAATACGCCTCTATCTCGGCGATGAATTCCTCGTTTGAACTAAATTTTTTTTCCCGCGACCCATTTCTTCATGTTAAGGAAAAAGAAAAAGTTGCAGGCAGCCAGATCGGGTGAATACGGGAGGTTCGGCAGCAATTCATAACGCAATTCATGCAGTTTGGCGCCGACAACTCCGGATGAATGTGCTGGTGCATTATCGTTGTGAAACAGCACCTTCTTTTTCGCCAAATGCGGCCGTGTCTCCTTCAATTTTTTGTCGAAGCGGTCCAATAACTCACTGTAGTATTGTCCAGTGATCGTTTTTTCTAAAAAAATCCATGAGGATGGCGCCGTTCGCATCCACAAAAATCGTCACCATGAACTTTCCGGCCGATGGGACCGTCTTCGCCTTCTTTGGAGCAGATTCACCAGGAAAAATCCATTGTTTTGTTTGTTGCTTAGTTTCTGGTGTGTAATGATGAATCCAGGTTTCATCAACGGTGACAACTTGATGCAAAAACTCCTTCGGATTTTGCTTAAATTACTCCAAACACTGCTTCGAAGTTAACAGCCGCATCCACTTGTTGTCCACCGTGAGCAATCGCGGCACCCATCGGGCCGACAATTTTTTCATCGCCTACTATATTTTTTCATCGCCTAAAATATTAATTGCCGTTCCGGCCTCTGCTACTTCGCGCACTTCCGTTCGTTGATCAGCGAGTATCATGTCGTGGACTTTTTGAATGATTTCCTCGGTAACCACGTCTGCCGGGCGTCCTGGTCTCTCCTCATCAAAAACGGATGTTCCCCCACGTTTAAATTCGTTGAACCAATATCTAACTGTGGTCATAGATGGCGAAATGTCCCCATAAATAGCATCCAACTTTGCTTTTATCTCCTCCCATTTTTTCCCATCCAAAAACAAAAAGCAAATTACTGAACGATACAGCTCTTTTTCCATCTTAGGTAAAATCACAAAACATGTCTTACTCAAATGGCTGCCAAATCCAAACTAACCAATCAATCAGTCTGCAATTTATTTTGCCGTCATTTGATAGATGGCAGCACACGATGATAACACCAACTTCCCTCAGGAACGCCCTCTGTCGTCAAACACGGGTACTTATTGTACTGCCCTCGTATTTTAGGGAGCCTAGTCTGTTGTCTGTATTTATTTAGGGAGTCTCTGGGGTCTGTATTAATTTAACAAGTATGATCTAGGTCAGTTGTAGCAAACCTAGAGCCATCTCTGTGGGCCCCCAGGCTGTCCCCCCACCACAGAGTTTGCCAGACAGGTTGAGTAACTCCAGACCTCCTCCTACAATCTTGGTTGGGCCAGGATGTTCTACATTCAACTCTGTTTTAAACCAACACTTCCTGGGTCTGCAAGAGGAGCAAGGAGGTGTGGACAAGGGTGGACTATCACTGGAGCTCCTGCCCCATTATTCTTCCGCTAGAGGGAAGCTACAATGAGAATCCAAATTTCTTCTCCTTCTCTCAACTGTATTTGTATCCTCAAGACGCCAATACGATTAAAAGCTGTGGCATAGCAGGGAGCAATTAGCTGCAGTTGGCAATTGCTGTGTTGGCACTTTGTGACAAATAAGTGGGTCTTTGGCTGTAGTTTGGGCACTTGGTCTCGAAAAGGTTCACCATCACTGGTCAAGGATATCCTGAGCCTTCCGTGACCCTGTTTGTTTACATGGGGGACGGACCGGAGAGATCAAAGTCCTGGATCCCAGGAGGGCTCTGGGAGGTAAGTATATGTTTATTTTTTTTAACCCGCCCCAACCCGGCCACCCAAGGTTTTTTTAGACCCTCGGACAACCCCTTAAAATCAAGTTGAATAACCAGGGGCACTTACTCATAGATCCAAGAACCGTGACTGTGGGAATCTTCGTGGCTCTGAGGCCGGGTCCTGGGTCTTCGGAGAACTTGGCACGCCTTGCTCATTATTGCACTCGGCTCGTCTGAGCGAGGATTAGAATACTAACATCTCAGGTTTTTGTGTGCTGAAACATGGTCCCTTTGTTACATAGAATTAATATAACTTGCGAGCCTTAATATAATTTGTTTTTAAACAATCGTCACACAACAAGAGGTAATTGACTGCAGTCTGGCAGATGGGTGACAACGGGGCTGGGTGACATCCACTGATAAGTCATTTGTTTTTAATTAACCATGCTTGTCTTATCTTGCATTTAAATGAAACATTACCATACAGAGGATTTTCATAGGCGAAGCTGAAAATCTATTTAATTCTGTTCAAAACTAGACCACAAAAAAATCCTGACGCTAAGCACGACAACAGCGTCCAGAACCTGAGATCTTTACTATTATGCTTACATATGCAACATCCCCCACCAGGGCCTGACCTTTTCTTCAGGGGTTGTAGACAGCTGGGGCCCAGAATACTGCAGTGGCTGGCAAGTGCGGCCCTGGTGCTGCTGTGGTCACAGTGCTTGGTATTGGGAACGGAGGACGGGCCTACAGCGTGGCAGGTCTCCAGCAGGTGGTGTGTGCAAGAAATATTGAGGGAGAGGATGAGGAAGGAGGTTTCTCCCCGGGGCAACCCCTGGGGTGTATTTAAGGATCCCTGGGTGATGGAGGATAGGGAATCCGTGATGGTGAAGCAGTCTTATCCAGGGATCACACAGCGGCACGTTGGTGCCAAACAATGTACAATTTCTTTATTCAGGTACAAACATCAGGCAACGGCCTCAGAACAAACTCAGCAGCAACTTCAGCAGAGCTGGAAAGCTGGTAGGAGATAGCTAGTCCCCAGGAAGGGTTGCTCACAGCCTGGTAATAGCTTCAGGCTGGGCTGGTAGATGGAGCCGAGTCCAGACAGTGGACCTCTGCTCTGGGGCTTAGCCTCCTGACTTCCCCAAAGTGTCAGGCAGCTGGCCTGCAACACCTCTGCCACCTGGTAGTGTGGTGGGATAGCAGCTGTGCAGGAGTGTTGCACACTGGACTTGCTTCTCACTCTCCTGACTAAAAACTAACCAAGACTCATGTGCTCCCGCCCACAAGGGGTTTTTATATTCTCCTAGTGAGGTGGCAGCACTGTCCAACCAGCTTCCGGCTTGCTTTACAGTAAAGAACACAGCATATCATTGGTTACCGACAATTGATATGTTAACTGTTGCCCTCCCAGGCAGTGGTTCCAGCCACAATTACAAAGTATTCAACTTTTGGAAACCTCCTATATCAGTTTCCCTAGACAGCTTCTTACATGGAGAGGGAGCTATTCGCAACAACTACCCACTCTATGCATTGACAGGGTTGTTGCATATACGGAGTATGGAGTGTCCCAATGCAAAATCTGTAAAAGGGCCACCCCCCAAATATGTGCCTTTTATATTTCTGGTTCCTTTTGGGCCACTTTAGTCACTGTACCTCTGCATCCTATGCAGCAGTGGTGGCGAACCTATGGCGTGGGTGCCGGAGGTGGCACTCCCCTCTGGGCACCAAGGTTGTCACCCCAGGACAGAGTCTGACAGACAGGTTGAGTGACTCCAGCTTGTTGCGTTCAGCAATATTTAAAGCAACACTTCCAGGATTTACCGAGTCTGAAGGAGGGCAAGGAGGTCTGGACAGGGCTAGATTATCATCCAGCCCTGCATAGGAGAATGGGAGAGGAAGGTGTGGGGACGTGCATAATTAGCAGCTCTATACAACAAACAATGGACCTTATTGTCACGGCAGGGATTAGACTCAGAGGAAATATTTTACAAAACTGCCTTTGGGCAGTCAAGATTAACCCATATCCGGACAAATGAAAAAATAAAGTAAAACATCACTTTTATTAGGGATTCTTAAAAAAGATTGCACTATATTACAAGCTGTTGTGGCACAAACCACTAGATGCACAGGACAAACAGTGGATTAAAAGCACAGTGTGAACTGGGTCATAGGCAGTTTGCAGGTGGTCAGTGGTATGAAATGTGAGATAGTGGGCACAATACGGGGTCCATATCCACCTATAATAATTGCTATAAGTCCACTATTGGCCAGATAAAGAGGACTGTCCTAAGCAGTATTGTCTGCTACAGTAATGTAACTTATTGTGCAGCTCGGAGCGCCGGACATCTTTTCCCCGTACTCCGGCCTGCTTATTATAAGGTGATCCCGGCGAGTCAACATTAACGACCAAAGGGGGCTCTCAAGTGAAGCTCCAATGGCAAGCATAATTTCTCCTCCCACAATAATGAACATTGAAAGTTGTGGTAGAGAAGAGAACAAGAAGATTTCAGTAAGTTACTGCTTGAATGGCTGTGTTGACACTTTGCAATAGATAAGAGGGTTTTGGGTTGGAGTTGGGCCACTTGGTCTCTAAAAGGTTCTCTGGTCTAGGGTTTATATGAGAGAAAGTCAGGTCTGGTGTCTTTAGTTTGGTTCATTAAGGGTTCTCCAGGAATCTTGGCTGGAGTAGGAAAGAAAAGGCATACTTACCTTCTCCTGGTTCCGGCGTTACTCTAGATTTCAGGCCTACGCCCAGCCAGAAATCCAGCACACTTCAACCATTGATCGGCCTCCTCGGACCAGGGTTGTCACTTCCTTGTCTGAGAAGGCCGCTCAGAGGATGAAACGGGTCCCGTGATCCCCACGGAACGGCTTCCCAGACACAGATTATGGAAAACTCCTTTAAGTCTAGTTTTTGTATTGGGTAATGTCTGGTCTGGGCTCTGAATTTATGGGTACTATTGGAACAATCTCAATTAGAGATGAGAGCTCCCTAGTCCGTTATGCTGTCCCTTCCCTCTCCCCTAACATTTCTTATCTGAGCTGCTGATTCATGCTGTGTACTGTGGAAGATGTGTTTATCCTGTGCATGTGCAGCATAATATGTATGTAATGGTGCACATTCTCCATTCTTTAGTGCGTCAGGTTGGATGCTGGGGCCCCCTGACACTGTGGGTCCCATAGCAGCTGCTATGGCTGCTACCAATGTAGTTGCACCCCTGGATAAGAACCTATAAGCTGTATATACTATATCACTAATCAGCTTAGCTTTACGTAAAGCTCTGCCAACTCTCTTTGTTGGATCCAAGTTCTAATTGCTGTGGTCACATTGATTCCATTAGAGAGAGAATAACTTTTTGACCTGCAATAAAATTTTCCTAATGAATCACTATTATTACTGTAAGCAATGATTAGAAGGAAAACATCATCATGGAATACAGCAAAGCTTTATTATTCTTGTCTCCATTCCATTATTTGTCAGGAACTAAGACCCAGCTTCACTTTTCACCAATATTATCATAAAATATCTTATATTTGTCTTATCTTATATTAGAAATAAAAAAGTTGAGGTGCGGAAACCAGCAACAAGTAGGATCAAGCTTCACTTTTCACTTCATTTCTTTATGTATTTTGGGCCACACTTATCTTTTTTGTGCGCCTAAGTGTAGTAGTTGTGCCTAAATTCTGGCGCACTGTTTTGCCAGAATTATCACAAGTTACAACCATCTGTGATAAGTATATTTTCTGCCTCTTATTAATCACTTTACTTTAACACAGTTTAGGCGCAATTTTGGCGCAGTTTAGGCGCAATGTTAGATTCAGGCAGTTACATGTCATCCTGCTACAAGCTCCTCTCTGCTTCTCCCACAGCCCAGAATGAAGATAACACTCACAGCAGCACCCAGGTGTGTGACACCCAGCACCCAGTGACCTCCTCAGCAGCACCCAGGTGTGTGACACCCTGCACCCAGTCACCTCCTCAGCAGGGGCTTCTCCTGGAGGGGATCCCCCAGTGCTGATCTCCTGCTGCACCCCTGTAATTCTGCACAGTATCCCCCTCAGACACACTGGTGTCTGAGGGGGATGCTGTGCAGAATTACATGGGGGACACTTGTCTGTAGTATCTGCAACATCCTGCAAAGTTCTCTTCTCTCTTGCTTTGAGCTCAGGGTTTTGCAGAATGTTTTGTAAATAGAAGGTGATGAACTGTAAATAGAGTCTGCAGCTCCTGTCTGCAGAGTATCTCATGTCTGTATTATATGTTCTAGTGTCTGCAGAGTATCTAATGTCTGTTAAATTAGAATTAAATGTTCTAGTGTCTGACAGAGCTCTGCTGCTGGGGGTGAGCTGCTCTGCAAAGGGGCTCAGTGCTTACTTCTCAGTTTACGCCACCTTCGGCCTGGAGTGTTTTTGTGCCTAAATGAAAAGTCGCAAGTTATGAATATCATTAGGCGCAGCAACACATCTGGATTGCTAGGATAAATGAGGGAAAGGTGGTTATTTTTTCTGCGCGGCTAGTTTGGCGTTTAATCGCAAAAATGGCGCAAAAACAGTGCGCCGGTATGAAAAGGAGCAAAAATAACACAAAAAACGAGTGATACATGTGGTCCTTTGTCTTTATTTAATTCATGTTAAAAGCATGGACAGATACATCAAAAAATACAACGCGTTTCAGACGCGTAGTGCGTCCATGACTAAGGACGCACTATGCATCTGAAAAGCGTTTGATTTTTGATGTATCTGTCCATGCTTTCAACATGAATCAAACAAAGACAAAGTTTCTTCAACATCGTCTGAATATTGGTGGATTTGAGCTGGAAATGGTCGTTTTGTACACTTGTTACGCTCAGGTGAAGTGAGTTCCGTGCTCTCCCCCATCAGATGTTTTTCACGCGGTAGGAGCTGAGAACCCCTGTATTATTGCTCCATATGACAAGATTGTAGAGATGCTTTTATAATGCTTTGTTACAATTTCATTGTGGATTTTTTTTTTGGGGACCTGGAAACCACCAACAAGCAGATGATGACAGATCTTATTCTAAATATTGTTGCAATATTTTAGAATGCTCTACAAGGACTTCAAAGACAATACATGTAAACCCTCCGATTGTTCTGGCCTTGTTTTGTTCTGTGTGATAAGGAAAGATCTGGCAGGAGACGTGGTCACGTGTCTGTATGAAAAATTTAGAAAGGGTTAAAAATAACCGCAAGCTTGGTGAGCAGGTATCGGGTGACCTTGAGGTCGCTGATCTGTAGAGTATCAAAGTCATGGGTGAGCCTGAGGAAGAGCAGATCTGTATGTTCTAATGGTATGATGACTGATGACGAACTGAACCCCCACCCACTAAGGGCTCAACAGGTCTCTGTACACACCCAAAAAATGCTGTTGTGTCATAGCTCTTTGAAGGTAACTTTTTTTAACTTTTATTGGGTGCCATAGCTAAAAGATGTGCCATCATTAGAGATGAGAGGACCCAAAAGTGTTCGGGCATGTTCCTCAGGACATGGACATATTGGGGGTCATTTACTAAGGGCCCGATTCGCTTTTTCCCGATGTGTTACCCGAATATTTCGAGAATTTGCGCCAATTTTTCCTGAATTGCCCTGGGATTTTGGCGCACGCGATCGGATTGTGGCGCATCGGCGACGGCATGCACGTGACGGAAATCGGGGGGCGTGGCCGAACGAAAACACAACGGATTCGGAAAAACCACTGCATTTAAAAAAATAAAAGTGTCGCTCGACACGTGCTTACCTTCACCCACGATAGGACGGTGAACTTCAGTGCATTCCGATGGTCTTCAGCGCAGAAGCGACACCTGGTGGACGTCGGAGGAACTGCCTTAGTAAATCCCGGCCGGACCCGAATCCACCACAGAGAACGCGCCGCTGGATCGCGAATGGACCGGGTAAGTAAATCTGCCCCATTGTTGGATTGGCAGCTTAGCAACCAATTAGGCAGGGAAACTCCACATACAACCAAGCTTTGGCTATGATTGGCCAAGGCGCTAATATGTCTGGCGTCGGGAGGACTGTGTCTGAACACTGAACCTACAATTCGGGTCGCCCATCTCGAGTTGCCATGGTTAGATGAGGCTTTTTCTGTCTCTAATACTCATACATTTTTTATCATGAGGTCTTGAGTTTTGTTGGATAAGTTCTACTTTAAAAAATTTTGTTTATTACATTATCATTTTTTTTTATTCTGTAAGGTGTGGCACGAATAATCTTTTATTAATTTTAAACTTAGAGGACTAAAAATGTAATTTTTTAAAAATGTATTCCCTCAACAGAGCTGTGTGAGACGTGTTGCTTCGCAGGATAAGCTGAAGATATTATTGAGGTTTATATGAATTTTTGGTCATTTTGTTTTTATCCCGGGAGATCATATCACCAAGTCATTCCAGCGTTGTATTTTTAAAATTTTGTCAGCTTTTGCCATACGGTACAATAAAATATTTTTGGAGCAAAACATGTTACAAATGCCTCAATATCAATTGTATCTATTCTCTTTTTTTTGCATTATAAAATAGTTTTTTAATGGAACATAAAATGTTTGTGTTGTGCATATTTTTTCAGATATTTTACACTAGAGGCTCAGTCACTAGTAAAATTTTCCAAAATACTAAGGCCTCATGCACATGACCATGTGCTTCAGCTGGACCGCAACCCGAGCAAAGCCAGCGGCTGGGTGGAGAAGTGAGTTAGCACTGCAGAGTAGGAATAGGACCATCTCTATCTTTGGCCGTGTGGCGACCCGTCTTGGTCACTTTTTGGTGAGACACCAAGGGGTTACTTACCCGGTCCTGTCGCGATCCCCGATCCGGACTGTCCGACTAGGATGAAGTCTGGTCCGATTCAACAAGATCGTACGCCCGAGATCCTGCATATGTTGCTTCCCCGCTCAGGTCCGGAGTTCACCATCTTCTCCCCACTGAGTGCGCTCAGTCTGAATCAGCCGGGTTGTCCGACGGCTGCGCCCCCCGATTTGTGTCACATGAAAGTCGTTGCGATTGCGCCAATATCTGATCGCGTGCGCCAAAAACCCCTGTTAAATGCGGTGCAAAACGGAAATAGTCGGGAAACCCGATGGAATGTGGTCCGCGGACCCTTAGTAAATGTGCCCCCATGTGCTCACCTCAACGTGAGCGGCATTACAGACCTCTATGGGGGCCGTGATCTGGGTACAATTTGTGCAGCAAGATCACATCCGCTAATGTTGTCTCATATTGGACTATGGCTCTGGCAAAATTTAATAGGGGTCCCTGCTAACGCTACATCAATCTGAACCCCCAAACTCAACAAAGTGGTGCATGAGTTGATCATAGTATCCAAGAGATTGAACGCTCTTAAAGTTTATGACACCAACACCTTGGGCACCAAGAGGGTTGACCCACACATTTCAGCAGCTACATGACACTACCAGGCTCACCACTTCAGATGGAAGGTCGTGGCAACTTCATCGATTTTTTTCATATCTCATTTTCCAGTACCTTCCTAACATTCCCCATGATGGTGTGGTATACCTCTATGTAGGTAACCCCCACCAAAACCATAACCTGCACACAACATAGTTTTGGTCCTACAGTCAACCTTTAACACGACAACCTCTAACACAAACTACTGCCCAGTCTTTCTAAGACAATGGGGGTCATTTACTAAGGGCCCCATTCGCGGTTTCCTGACGTGTTACCCGAATATTTCCGATTTGTGGCGATTTTCCCTGTATTACCCCGGGATTTTGGCACACGCGATCGGATTGTGACGTCGGAGGAACTACCTTAGTGAATCCCGTCCGGTCCCGAATCCACCGCTGGATCGCGAATGGACCGGGTAAGTAAATCTGCCCCAATGAGAACCAGAATAAATTCTTGATGACCTTCAATCCATCAGAAGATCTATACTTTCCAAATTACATTAGGACCATGTTCTTGGATGCCTTTTTCCTAAATAATCACCTTATCACCCATATTTATCCACAGTTAGTTTCCAAGCCAATCGGGGTCATTTACTAAGGGCCCGAATCGCGTTTTTCCGCCAGGTTACCCGAATATTACAGTTTTTTGCCGATTTTCCCTATATTGCCCCGGGTTTTTGGCCTGCGCGGTCGGATTGTGGCGAATCGGCGCCGGCATGCATAAGACGGAAATCCGGGGGGGGGGGGGGGGGGGGTCAGAAAACCTGACGGATTCGGAAAAAAACGCCTGCACCCAGCATGTCGCTTGACACGCGCTTACCTGCACCCAGCAACGGAACGTGAACTCCGACGGACTTCAGCGCAGCAGCGACACCTGGTGGACATCGGGCGCACGACCTTAGTGAATCGCCGGAAGACCCGAATCCTCCACAGAGAACGCGCCAGGACCGGGTAAGTAATGTCTTCTACTATTGTAGATAACAAAACTGAGGTAGAAGATGATTGTGGAACCATACTTTGAGGATTCAAAAGCTTCATTAGGGTTGCTTTACCCTATACATTAGTCAAACCTTTGGTGAGTCAAGAAAGACTCTCATACTTTACTTTTGATCCTTACTATTTGATATTATGTTTGCAGCTTTTAGTCAGATTTGGTGGATTTGAAACAATGGGCGTCGGAACTAGGTTTATCTATTAAAGGGGTTGTCCGAGTTTTGAAAAAAAACTATAGGTGGCCGGGAGTGGGCTGCTTGAAATAATAAAAATGTACTTACCTTCCGGTGCCCTCCGGTATCCAGCGCTGCATTCAGCTTCCGGCCGGACCCGACAACCTTCCGTCCCGCATTCACAATGCTGTGAATAGGGACGGATAGGCGTACCCGGCCACGACCGGCCGGAAGCTGAATGCAGCGCTGCTCCGGCGGCCATGTTTGTTTACATGGCGCCCGGACCGGAGCGACAGCAGCGCTGGATACCGGAGGGCACTGGAAGGTAAGTACATCTTTATTGTTTTAAGCAGCCCGCTCCCGGCCACCTATAGTTTTTTTTCGGAACTCTCGGACAACCCCTTTAAATTGGACCCTTTAATTTGTAAATTGAATTTTTTTAGATGCCTTGCTGTGATGTGTGAGTAGTAGCCACAGACAGCACTACATGATGACCTCATCGATGTCTAAGACTATGTAACCCTTGGACCGTTAGTAGGCCCAAAGCTAAAAAGAATATATACATACAAGTATACAACCTGCTACACGGTGGTTGTCTATAGGGCACTGTTTTTGGTCTCCCCCCCCCTGTCCCTCCACGGGCTGAGAATGACCAGATTTCCATTGACAAGTTGATCACTTCAGCAAATCTCTAACACCTTTCCCTGGTGACATAAAAAAGTTTCCTTGTACCAACAAACCGTGTGGAAATTCTGATGCACCTCACCCTAATACATTAAGCAGAGACATAAAAAAATTCCCCATATTTCAAAAGTTTTATTCAGATTTCCCTGAGCGGCACCAGCAATACACAATCCATAATGCCCAGATGGAATTTTCTTATTTGATGACCAAACCATTCCCTCGATGGCCCGAGATGGAACTTGAGACCAGGCCAAAAATCTGAGTTATGAGGGTTTCTTCTCGCGGCCTGTAATTACCTACATACATGCATTCTCTCCTCGCACTTCGTTACCCAGTGATATCTTATTCTCCAGCGTCTGACAGGTCTCCGGGCAATTAGAAGGACTTTTTTTTTGCTCCTGCAAAAGATATTTGCAGGTGCAAAGTAAAGGATCCAAACCAGACAAAATTAGCTCATTTCTGAAAAAAAACATGCGCCTATTTCTAGGTAGAATCACCTCATTATTTCCTGAGCTTATTACACAGTGTCTTTGAGTTGTAAAATGCATAGTAATAGGATGATCTCAACGTGGCGATACTAGGCCCAGGCACCACTTTTAATTACGGTATATCTGCACTCTTAGGTCCAATGGTTTGTGGATGCTTTACCAATTTTTAAGTACCATAATTTCTGATGTGTGGATGTGGGTAAGGCGTTTCTGACTTTAAGGGAAGGTCTATGTAACATACACTCACCGGCCACTTTATTAGGTACACCTGTCCAACTGCTCGTTAACACTTAATTTCTAATCAGCCAATCACATGGTGGCAACTCAGTGCATTTAGGCATGTAGACATGGTCAAGACAATCTCCTGCAGTTCTCCCGAGCATCAGTATGGGGAATAAAGGTGATTTGTGGCCTTTGAACGTGGCATGGTTGTTGGTGCCAGAAGGGCTGGTCTGAGTATTTCAGAAACTGCTGATCTACTGGGATTTTCACGCACAACCATCTCTAGGGTTTACAGAGAATGGTCCGAAAAAGAAAAAACATCCAGTGAGCAGCAGTTCTGTGGGCAGAAATGCCTTGTTGATGCCAGAGGTCAGAGGAGAATGGGCAGACTGGTTCGAGCTGAAGAAAGGCAACAGTGACTCAAATCGCCACCCGTTACAACCAAGGTAGGCAGAAGAGCATCTCTGAACGCACAGTACGTCCAACTTTGAGGCAGATGGGCTACAGCAGCAGAAGACCACACCGGGTGCCACTCCTTTCAGCTAAGAACAGGAAACTGAGGCTACAATTTGCACAAGCTCATCGAAATTGGACAGTAGAAGATTGGAAAAACGTTGCCTGGTCTGATGAGTCTCGATTTCTGCTGCGACATTCGGATGGTAGGGTCAGAATTTGGCGTCAACAACATGAAAGCATGGATCCATCCTGCCTTGTATCAACGGTTCAGGCTGGTGGTGGTGGTGTCATGGTGTGGGGAATATTTTCTTGGCACTCTTTGGGCCCCTTGGTACAACACCACAGCCTACCTGAGTATTGTTGCTGACCATGTCCATCCCTTTATGAGCACAATGTACCCTGTAACATCTGATGGCTACTTTCAGCAGGATAATGCGCCATGTCATAAAGCTGGAATCATCTCAGACTGGTTTCTTGAACATGACAATGAGGTCACTGGACACAAATGGCCTCCACAGTCACCAGATCTCAATCCAATAGAGCATCTTTGGGATGTGGTGGAACGGGAGATTCGCATCATGGATGTGCAGCCGACAAATCTGCGGCAACTGTGTGATGCCATCATGTCAATATGGACCAAAATCTCTGAGGAGCTTACAGCACCTTGTTGTATCTATGCCACGAAGAATTGAGGCAGTTCTGAAGGCAAAAGGGGGTCCAACCCGTTACTAGCATGGTGTACCTAATAAAGGGGCCGGTGAGTGTATATAATAATAATAATTCCTTATTTATATAGCACACACAGATTACGCAGCGCTGCACAAAGCATGACAAAAACAACCTACCAGTATGTTTTGGAGTGTGGGAGGACACCAGAGGACCCGGAGGAAACCCACGCAAACGCGGAGAGAACATACAAACTCTTTGCAGATGTTGACCTGGGTGGGACTAGAATCCAGGACTCCAGCGCTGCAAGGCAGAAGAGCGACATACTCAGCCACCGTGCTTATCCATGCCAGCATCATCTTCTGTCCGGCTTAGAAGGTGTTGATTCTGCTCTGTGTTGTGTGTGTATGAATTGTGGCTCGGTTGCTGATGGGTGGAAGTACACCGAGCTCCTGTGTAGCCAGACATAAGAGGTATAAGAGCTTGTATAATGGTCCAGCCATTCTTTATAAGGAAACAGAATAATATAATTTAATAAATAAAAGTTATGCTACTTGAACCAGACATCAACCGCATCTTATATACAAAGTCCAAGGTTCATGTGACTGCAGAGAAGACTGGAGCTTGGTGCATTTTAGACAGCATGGCGAGCAGTGTAGCTTGCATGGGTCGTTGGCCCTAGCATGGGACTCTATGATAGCATGTGCATTGCTAGGTTTTTCTTCACCCAGGCTTCAAGGGTGAATGGAGCGCTGGGACCTCCTTTGAGGATTAATGCTCCTGGATGTATCTATAAAGCAGCTTAAGCAATTTCTTTGGGACTTTGAGATCAGGGGGTCCCCATTCTGATATCCTTAGGATGTGAATACAGCAATGGCAGGGCAGAGAGCAATAGGCTCCTTGCTCCACCATTTAGAGTGGAGCTCCGTATTAGGATAGGCCCCAGAGACACCATTGCTTGGTGCACCAGAAGGCCCCTGGATATTTGGTCTTTGTTTACCTGCAAATAATTTTAGTAAGCTGAACCAACATTATAGAATCCTTCTATAGATGAAGGTCGAAGGCCCTGAGAGGTGACAGACTTCACACTAGGCAGCTGCTTGCATGTCATGGAAAAATATTATGTACACTGCGGCTCATTTACTAAGGGTCCGAATGGCGCAGTTTCGTCGGGTTTCCCGACGATTTCCGATTTGCGACAAATTGTCCCTGGATTTTGGCGCACACGATTGGATTTTGGCGCATCAGCGCCGACTTTCACACGACAGAAATCGGGGGGCGTGGCCGTCAGACAACCCGACAGATTCGGAAAAAACGCGGAATTTAAAAAAGAATTTGTGTCGCAAGATCAGCACTCACATACACCGAGACGAAGAAGCAGGTGAACTCCGGCGGACTTCAGTGCAGCAGCGACACCTGGTGGATATCGGGCGCACGGACCTTAGTGAATCCCGGCAGACCCGAATCCTTGTCGGAGAACGCGCCGCTGGATTAAAACTGGAGCGTGTAAGTAAATGTGCCCCATTATGTACAAAAAGAGAATGGATGAGAAATGGATGAGAAGATTTATTTATCTTGCTTCATTCCTTCCCGTTTATAAGATGCTCTTTGACCCTGATCTATTCCTTGTCTTCAATACAAATTCTACCCAAATCCAATTTGCAATTCCATTCATTGCTCTGCAACATTATGCCCTAATATTGGCTGATTCTGAATAACTCTGGATTAATGGGCAGTATTAATAGTAGTATACTGCAGCCCCTGATACCAGTTCAGCCTTGCTCTCAATATTTTCGACTTTGCCTTTTGCCAAGGTGCCAAGGATATTCTGTTCCAAATCTGTCCTGGTACCAATGGCTGTTCCTGACCAAGCTCCTTGTTTCTTTGTTACCATGCGTTGACTTTTGCGCTGCTTTCCTAGTTCTGAAAACCATTTGCAATGCCCCTTCCCCATGTCTGCATCAACACCAACATCCGCCAAATCTTGCGCATGCGCCGTAGCCCTGCGTTTGCATGGAAATTATAGGGAGGTCTATTGTGCTCAGCCTATTACAGTAGCGCGTATGCCGGAATATTCTAGAAACAACACCTTTTCAATGATTGTTTCACTATTACATGTGAATGGGACAGGTCTGCTATTGTATAAAGGGATGATATTTGTATAATTCTAGAAAATCCCTTTAAGACTTGCATGATAAGGTAAACCACTGGCACACAGAGCTTTAGTACAGCTGGAGGAAGTGAAGAACTTTCCGTCTCTTTCCTATGTTTCCCCTGAGTCGCATGCATCGGGGAGCAGAATGTGTGCGGTAGAAATGGAGATATTATTACTTTCCACCAATTTGGACTTCGGCACCTGTTAATCTGCGCGGTAACCTCCTCATTTGTCTTTATCTCTCCCCTGCGACAATATAAAGCTCATCACATCACTATCTCCATGTACTGAGAACACATCTGTTTAGGAGATTTCCATAGACTCCTATTATTGGATTTCAGCTGTTTCGGAAACACATTTTTATTTTAAAAAATCATGTTTTTGCTCAAATTGCTGGAAAAGGAGAATCTAGAATATAAGTGTTTTTATTTGTCCATATTGTATGGGTAGTAAAGATATTCGTAGGGTTGACATATTTGCCATTCAAAAATAACGCGAACAATAGGGGATGGGGTGAGCGTGAGGGGCCCATATCTGGGAGTTATTGTCAGGATTCTGGGGTAGTGGACCCACTGTACCACCGCGAGCGACGACGTGAGGCGACATCTGGGAGCGGAGTCTAAGTGCACCCGGTTTTCACCAGAGCCCGGGCAAAGCGGGTTGGACTTTCTGCGGGGGGATACCACCAGGTCGTTCCACAGGCACAACTTTGCTCACGGCCAAGGCGAGTTGCAGAATCGTGAGGTGGAGGCAGAGTAGTGGTCAGACAGGAGGTCAAAACAGGCGGCACAGGATCGGAGACAGGGACAAGGCAAAAGGATATCACAAAAATCACAGGAATAACAACAGGAACATTTTCTCAGAGGCACAAAGATCCGTCAGGGGTTATAGGAAGAGGCTGGCTATTTAGCAGGTCAGCGGCTGGCGAGCACCAATTAGCGGTGCTAAATTTTACAGAGCCGCTGCACGCGTACCCTAGGAGGCGGGTATGCGCGCCGAGCCGCGGGAGACGCTGCTGGAGCACAAAGGGGTAAGTGAGACTGCAGCAGGCACGGAGGGGCACACAGAGGCACACAGGTGCACTCGTGGCCCAAGACATGGGTCACAGGGGCACCCTTGACAGTTATAGACACAAACACTTACCAGCCTTCAATACGGCTGATAACAAGTGGCCTGACAAGGTTGGGAACATACTGGCCACCTGGCACCCCTAAGTAAGGGATATAATTGCCCCAACAATGACATGGATGTTACAATGTTGTGTACTCTCAGCTTCCATGTAGACCCTTTAAGGGTAAGTTATCAATATCAAAGTCCCAGAAAACCCCATCATTGTAGAGGATTTGGAGTACTCAAGCTCCTCACCACGGCATGGTCATCTGGTATTGTGGTGAGCCTGTCCGGCCTTGGCTTGAGGGACATGTTAGTATATTTATGGTAATGTAGTGAATGATGTGGTGACTCCTCTGCACCGGAAAAATGTGAGTAGAAGCAAAGCCGAGCGAGTTATCTCAAGGTCTCTTGCTGGAAAGCTTTGTGATGACAGGTTAGGGGCAGGCAATGGGTAGACAAAAGGTAAAGTCATTTATATGTGTACACATGATGACTTTATTTAGCTTTTATGGGCTTTTTTCTTGGACTTTACTGCCTTTTTACTGTATTTATTGACCTTCGTGGCTGATGGAGTCTGTAGATTGACATGAAACAAAAGCGTTCACATACCCATGTCCCGCAGACCCAGGGTCAGTCTGGCAGGGATTCATTACAATCCATCCAATGTGTATTCATAGGAGACAAAGATATAAGGTGTGGTTTTAGGATGGTTCAGTGGTGGATATGTATCTGAGCTTTTAATCATTTAGTATTTATTTTATTCAAAAGGGTTCCCCAGGAATTTTGGAAAAACCTTTGAATGGCAAGGTAGGGATGGCATAAAAAATCTAAATGTATTTCTGGTCTTGGGAAAGTGTCAGGGGTCACAGGCAATCAGTGGCTTCCTCAGACCAAGGGGCCTTGTCACACACAGGGGTGTGGGGAGTCTCTTGGGGAGATGATCGCCGGAGATGATGGTACTAGCCGCAACCCGGGAACCAGAGTCTAAGTGGCCCCTGCTCTTGGTCAGAGGCCGCCGCAAAGGGAGCCAAAGGAGGAACACAGGAGGCTTTTACTTCAATGGAATGACTTGAAGATCCGGCAGAGAGTGAAGGGAGGTGCCGGATTATAAGGGTGCGACGGATTAGCTAGCGCCAATTAGGGGGACGCTGGCCCTTTAAATCCAGAAGAGATGCCACGCGGTCGCCCTAGAGACCGGGGACGCGTGCGGCCGGAAGCACCGGGAAGCAGGCTCGTGGACAGGTGAGTCAGAGTCTGGGGACGGGGTAAGCACATAGCGGAGCACAGGGGCACCCGTGACATAGGTCCCATGGATCGCAGGGGCACCCGTGATATAGGTCCGGGTCCCGCACGGCACAGCGGAGCACGGGTGCGCCTGCGATCCAAGACATGGATGGCGGGGTCCAAGTAGTTGGTGTGTCCCTCAAGATCTTTCACTTATCACTTACTTAGTTCTGATCAAATGCCCTATCATTTGTTTTGTTCCCATCCACAGAATATTCGGGTTATGTTGCAATATTAATCCAATTCAATCTTGATAAACTCCATGGACTCGATTCCCATCCATAGGCAACAATATAACAGTTTGGGATTGTGTTGAAATTCAGACCCCACCCATATACACTGCCTGGCACCCCAACATAGAACTATAAACAAATACTTCTTCAGGTGGTATCAACATTTGGAGAAAAAAAACATCTGGACCGCACATCCACACCTTATACAACGATCTATTGCCGATAGGCTACATTATCGAAACAAACTTGAGGTTCTTTATAACATTTTGATCAAATTGTATAAGCCACTAAATACTTCATGGAGACGTGGCGGTAACATGGCATTCACCACTTGCAACGCAGCACAAGAAGGGTCCAAGACCCAGTAGCCCCCCAGGTTTAGCCCCCATGGCCCTGGGTCCCTACTAGCACCACACTACAGAAAAGTGGAGTTTGCTGCAAAAACATAAGATGCCTGAGGTGTAATCCTCTTAATGTAGATCCACTGACAGCAAACAGAGATCTTGAAAATAGTAAAACAAGTACAAAACACACCATATTCCCATAGAAAGCTGCAGATGTAACAGATATGAGATATCCGGATGACAATTACACCATATCTCATTGAGATACACTCTATAGAATCCCTCGCTCTAGGAGGGTGTCCAACAAAAGCCTATAAATATCTTCCTATTATCCTCTTATGCAACGTGAGTATTAAACAGACCTGGCTTTTGTTCCGAGCTGACTATCTAAAGATGCTATGTACACAAACAAAGCACAGAGTATGCGCTCTGCAGACTATTGTGCCTCCCTTTAGTGTGGTTTTACACAGTTCCTGAATGCCCCGGGGGGCAATGAGGCATTACACAGCACATAATATACTGTGGTTCAATGGCGGTCTGGAGGGGGGTAAGGGGGCAAGGAGTGGCAGAAGGCACTAACTCTGTGAAGTCGGTAAACACTCGACCAGATTACCTAAAGTGTTTAGGGAAAATCAGGAGGTCGGTAATTATAGACGACACAAGAACCCCGCAAACCACATATAGGGCAACGTGTCTTCTTTTACAGCTCACAAGCCGAAACCCACTAAATAATTGAGGGGGATATGAATCATTAGGTTAACGTATCGGATCTCATATGTGTATCCTACTCAATAATGACCCATCAAGGTCATAAACTGCAGCTGAAGACTTATAGACTTAAAGGGGCGTCATCACCGAAGAGACCGAAGGTTACGGACGGATTTGTAACTTTCTTAAAGAGCCCCAGAGGAGGACATCTTCTCTCCGATCCTGTATGTGGGTGGCCTAAGGAAGTAGACGAGGATGAAAAATAACATTTACACATTCATCAAAATCTTACACCCTTCCAAGCCCGGGGAAAGGCTCGCAGAGAGAGCGAGAGAAGAAAGACAATGATATAGTGAAGTGATACTTTGCCGGAATCTTAAGGAAAGCTGGCACCGTCTTAAAGGCGGCGTTCTGTAATAACACATGCGATACATTAGCAATTATGCTTTGTAGATGAGAAACAATGGATATTAAGAAACATTCCGGATTGCTGGCCTCGCGCTTTGGCAGCAGAGTTTTTTTTTTTCGACTTCAGCTGGACGAGAAGCAAAAGCCTTTTATGGTTTTGGCAGTGAAGAGGCTGCAGCTATTCTGTAGGGAGGGGCAGATTATGGGGAAAAAAAATCATTCTGGTATTTGGGTCTGAACAAGATTTGGATTAGTAAAAATTCTGTTTTGTGTTTAAAGGGGAGATAACGTGGTATTATGGTGTAAGATTTAGGACAGTATGAAGTCAGGTGAAGCCATGATGTCCTTATTAGCTTTGTGCACCCTAACATGGCGCTTTGTATTATGCCTGGTATTACATCTGCTACAACAGAGGTTTGATCACCATCAAGGGTACAACTTGAGGGGGTGCAGATGGTGTACTGGACCAAGGCGGGGGCCCAAAAGCTTCACAGGGCGCATAAGGTCTCTTACCCATGTGTTTGGGCCTTATTTATCAAATGTGTCTGAGAACTGTTCTAGTTTCACATGGCAACCAATCAGAGGTCAGCTTACATTTTATAAACTGCTGTTGTAAAACTAAACCTCAACTCTGATTGGTTGCCAAGAGAAACTAGAACTGTTTTATCACACACTTTTGATAAATCTCCCCAAATCTGGTTATTCCTCTGTCCGCCACTGATCAAAAGATAGACCCCCAATATTGTGGAAAAACTTTCTTATAGGGGCTGTGCCAACTTCAGAAAACACAAAAAAAAGCACTTTCTCACCTCTCCCGGAGGTCCAACGGCTTCAGAATGACAGGAACAAGTGGAGAAAGATCTGGAATTCTCTTGGACAAAAATGACCTAGTAATTTCGGCAATGTTGTCACAGCTACACCTTACAGTAAGGCCTAGATATGACGGGCATCGTCCACTTTATTTCTCGTATTTTGTAATGTGTGTGTAAGAGTGAGGGGCAGGCTATGAGGTAATTTACCAATATACATCTAGTAATAGTTCTCCTCCGCTTTCTTGAGATGTAAAGTGAAGCCTCCTGTTATTTTACCTCATCAATCAGACATTCCTGACCATAAAATGGCCGCAGATGGAGGGTCATGTGATCTTATCTGTCCATTAGCAATCACCCTGCCAGGACCTTATGATAGTTTTCATGAATATAAGATTGAGGTCCTGGCAGGGCGCTTGCTAATGGACACATAGAGATCACATGAACTTCCATCTGCGTCCATTTTATGGTCAGGAATCTCTGGGCTGATATATATTGGTAAATCACCTAATATCCTTCCCCCTCCACACACATAGTTACACACACAAGTGGCCAACCCCTTTAAGGACAAGGTATATTTGTTACTAGGAAGCTGCCTAAAAGCCGACCTGTTGACCTCATGTCAATCTAGCCAACAACTATTTCCACCAATAAGAACATAGGTCTACTAGTGCGCTCATTGGGGCTTATTTACTAAGGGACCGCGAATCACATTTCCGTTGGATTCCGTTGGATTCCGTTTGGGATTTGCGCAGTTGTGACAGGTATTTAGAAGGGGATTGTGTCGCACCTGATCGGATTTTGGCGCAGCGGCGCCGGCTTTCATGCAACAGAAATGGGGGGAGTGCCATTGGACGATCCGAGTGATTCGGACTGAGCGCAGGATTTAATATTAAAATTGTGTTGCAACCAATGCACTCACCGGGAAGAAGGTGAACTCTGGCGGACCTGAGCGGGGAAGCGACAGATATCGGGCGCGCAATGTTAATGACAATGCACTTTCGGGAACTACTCCGTAAGTAAATGTGCCCCATTGTTCTCCTTTGGTGGTGGAGCCCCTGAATTTGATGTGTTCTGCACTCCTTATCTTATGTGTGTGAATACGGTTCTAATGCTAAAGTTGCCCATATATATTAGATTAAGATTTAGCAGGACCAGTTGACTTTGTGTGTGGAGTTATCTACCAACTGTGGCCAACAGATAATGAGGCACATTTACTTATCCGTCCGGAGGAGTTCCTGAAAGTGCATTGTCTGATGACAGTGCACTGTGCCGCGGTTCACTAAGATTGTACGCCCGATATCCTATATGTGTCGCTTCCCTGCTCAGGTCCCCGGAGTTCACCTTCTTATTCCTGGTGCATGTAAGTGCATTGTCTACCGACACAATTTGATTCTTAAATTCCGCACCACGGCCACGCCCCCTGATTTCTGTTGCATGAAAGCCATCGCTGCTGCGCCACAATTCGATTGCGTAAGCCAAAATGCGGGGGCAATTTGGCGCAAAACGGAAATATACAGGAAACCCGACGAAAGTGCGGCGTTCGGACCCTTAGTAAATGAGCCCCAGTGTGTGTACTGTATATAGGTTTCTCCTGACTAAATAGAAGACCTAATGCTACTCTGTTTACAGTACCGCGGCTGCATTGAATTTTGTTCTTGGAAGTCAATGCGATTCTTATTTGGTTCCCTCGAAAGTAAATCCATATGTGAATGGAAGAATAAGACAAACCCGCAGTAACATTCCAATAAGTATAATCACCCACAGGCTGATGTATCACACCCAATGCACCTCTGTACTAGGTGTGAGCATTACAGGCCCTACATAACCCCCTTAGGAAACCTCAACAGCTGCAAAATGTGAGACATTGGATGGAAATTATCATATGCGTGTATCGTGCATCAGCGTATGATATAAACCCCGACCCTCCCACCGCATCAGGTATATCAGCAAACTGACGTACAAGCCCTGATAAATCTCCCCCAATGTCAGGCAAGGTAAAATCTGATGAGTCCGATAAAGTCCATATATCCTGGATTTTCCTGTTATTTCTAAGAATTTTCTGTAGCTACTAAAGATCAATAGAATGTGAGCAGATAATGATGATGAGTTTATAATTCCAGGCAAGTACTGTGACAAAACACTGACACAATAATAATGGCATAGATTGCATATAACATAGAGTGTGAACTGATAGCACCATAAAGAGCTGATATAACAGCGCCATGTAGTGCTAAGAATAACTACATGCAACATACTACATACATACATAACTACATACAGCATACTACATACAAACATAACTACATACAACAACATACTACATACATACATAACTACATACTGCATACTACATACATACATAACTACATACTACATACATACATAACTACATACAGCATGCTACATACAAACATAACTACATACAACATAGTACATACAGACATAACTACATACAACATACTACATACATACATAACTACATACAGCATACTACATACATACATAACTACATACAGCATACTACATACAGACATAACTACATACTACATACATACATAACTACATACAACATAGTACATACAAACATAACTACATACAAAATACTACAACAATACATAACTACATACAGCATACTACATACATACATAACTACATACAGCATACTACATACATACATAACTACATGACTACATACATACAACCAAGTGCTGTACAGAGCCCACATGATAGCTACATAGGACAATAGTGTACAACTGCATAACGACACGGAAAAAGTAAAGTTATAACTAAGGAACAAACACCCAAGAGAAATTGCCATATGGTGCCTAAATAATAGGAACATACACTCAAGTAAAAGGTGCTATACAGTGCCCAAAACAGCTGCACAACCCCAAGATAAAAGTGCCATACAATGTCCAAATAATAGCTGCAAACACCAAACAAATAGTGCAATACAATGCCCACATAATAGGTACATAAAACCAAGTTAAAGGTACAATGCAATGTCCAAGTTATAGCTACATACATCCATGGAAAAGTGCCATACAATGCCCAAACGTAGCGGCACACCCAGGGCTCCCAAGTGCCATACAATATACATACAATATATATATATATATATATATATACAGGCGGTCCCCAGGTTACGTACAAGATCGGTTCTGTAGGTTTGGTCTTAAGTTGAATTTGTATGTAAGTCTAAACTGTATATTTTATAATTGTAGATCCAGACAAATAAATTTGTTGCCCCAGTGACAATTGGAGTTTCAAAATTTTTTGCTGTAATGGGACCAAGGATTCTCAATAAAGCTTCATTACAGACACCTTACAGCTGACTATTGCAGCCTGGGAGTAATGTAAAGCATCCAGAGACTTCACCAGAGGTCACAGGGGGCAGAGGGGTCCGTCTGTAACTAGGGGGCGTCTGTAAGTCTGGTGTCCTTAAGTAGGGGACCGCCTGTATTTATATAATAATATATAATAATAATATTAATATACAATAATAATAGGTACATGCTATCAAGTGAAAGGTATTACAATGGGGCAGATTTACTTACCCGGTCCGTTCGCGATCCAGCGGCGCGTTCTCTGCGGTGGATTCGGGTCCGGCCGGGATTTATTAAGGCAGTTCCTCCGACGTCCACCAGGTGGCGCTGCTGCGCTGAAGAGCATCGGAACGGACTCAAGTTCACCGGCCTATTCCCAGTGAAGGTAAGTGCAAGCTCCGCGACACTTATTTTTTTTTTAAATGCGGCGGTTTTTCCGAATCCGTCGGGTTTTCGTTCGGCCACGCCCCCCGATTTCCGTTGCGTGCATGCCAGCACCGATGTGCCACAATCTGATCGTGTGCGCCAAAATCCCGGGGCAATACGGGGAAAATCGGCGCAAATCGGAAATATTCGGGTAACACGTCGGGAAAACGCGAATCGGACCCTTAGTAAATGACCCTCAGTATCTCTATAGTAGCCACACTACACAGCAGTTCATATTCCGATGCTGCAGAACATGTTGGTTTGGTACTAAAAGTAAAAAAAAAAAGTACAAAGAAAGTTGATAGTTATGAAACCAACATTGACTTCTTATAATACAATTCCCTCATGTAATTTTAGGAAGAACTACTGTAACATTTCACGTGCAGTCCTCGAAGAGTTAAGCCTCCCGCGACGACCTTCCTTTCCCCAAGAACTGATTTCGGGATATCTATAATCAAATGAAAAACATGTTACTGACTTTCCCCATACAAATATTCCTCCAAGTCATCGCTCGGCCAGACCGCCCAAGATGTCAGCTCCTTCCATGAGAATATTTATGTACTGAAGGTAGAAGGACCCGATATCTCTTGTGTTTTTATTAGATAATTACATTAAACTTCCTAAATAAGAAAAGGTTCTATTATACATAGATGTTAATTTACTTTTAGTTAAACCTTCCACAGGGATCCGCCATAGGAAAATAACCTAAAGGTTAAATTTACTTTCAGGAATTTATGATTGGACCACAGCTTCCATGTAGATCTATGTGTCTCCTAGGTAACAGACTACAATTATATCCTCCATTGTAGTCATACCTATTTCCAGCTTTCCCCTAATTTGACATTTAGAAGGTCAGCAAAAAGTAGAGGACAGATGGAACGTTGTAGCATCAGACTACGCAGGGAATGTAGTCTGTAACCATAGCGACACGTGAGTCTGCATAGGAGATGTACAAGTACAATACAGCCAGGGATTTGCTACGAAGTTTAGTTTTATTTGGGGGCTACAGATACTGGGGCAGATTTACTTACCCGGTCTGTTCCCGATCCAGCGGCGCGTTCTCTGCGGTGGATTCAGGTCCGGCCGGGATTCACTAAGGTAGTTCCTCCGACGTCCACCAGGTGGCGCTGCTGCGCTGAAAAGCATCGTTCCGCACTGGAATTCACCGAGCCGGACCAAGTGAAGGTAAGCGCGTCCCAAGCAACACTTTTTTTGTTTTAAATGCAGCGTTTTTTCCGAATCCATCGGGTTTTCGCTCGGCCACGCCCCCCCCCCCGATTTCCGTCGCGCGCATGCCAGCGCCGATGCGCCACAATCTGATCGTGTGCGCCAAAATCCCGGGGCAATACAGGGAAAATCGGCGAAAATCGGAAACATTCGGGAAAACGCGAATCGGGCCCTTAGTAAATGACCCCCACTATGTATATATATGTATCCCCTAGGCAGTGTCTGACTGAAGTGCTTAGGGCCCAGAAGGAATATCCATTCTTGGGGCCCACCACTGCACAGCTATATACATATATTACTCACCTTTATTACACCTTTATATACGACCACTTTATGCACATTTTTTAAAAACATAGCTGCCACAAATTTTTTTTCAGTAGTATATTACTTCCTATCACTTGGCTTGGACTATAATACTCCTGAGAGCCCTGTTAGTAACCTGCTGACCGGCGCCTGCCCTGAGCCTAGGCCACTGATGGCAAAACCTTTTAGAGACTGTAAAACTATAACCAAAACCCACTTATTTATAGCAAGCTGCCAACAATTTAAGAAGTAACTTATTGCTCCCTACTCTGTCACAGCTTTCAATTGTATTGGCATCTGGAGTACGCCAATACAGTAGAAAGAAGGAGTCTCCCTCCATGGTCTTTTGAACTGGAAGAATCGCAGGGCCCAGCGCAGGTGCTCTCATGATAATCCAGCCCTGTGTGCAATCCACGTCCCCTGTGCAGCCCATGATGTGTTAATTTAAAATAGTGCTGAACTCGGTATGTCCTGGGCTGCCTTGGACTATAGGAGTAGTCTTTGAGCTTGGGTGCTGGACTGGGTGCTGCCAGAGAGGGCTTTGCGTGCCACCTTTGGTACCCATGCCATAGGTTTGCCACAACTGACCTAGATCCTTTAAGCTTGGTGAGCCATTAATAATAATAATACTTTATTTATATAGCGCACACAGATTACGTAGCGCTGCACAGAGCTTGTCACATCAGTCCCTGTCCCTGCTCACAATCTAATCAATCTACCAGTATGTTATGGAATGCGGGAGGAAACCGGAGGACCTGGAGGAAACCCACACAAACACGGAGAGAACATACAAACTCTTTGCAGATGTTGAACTGGATGGGACTTGAACCCAGGACCCCAGTGCTGCAAGGCTGTAGTGCTAACCACTGAGCAACCATGCTGCCATTATTACACAAATATATGTTGAGTATGCTGTATCTGCATAATGCTCTCTACTATCCATGACTGAATACTGTCAGCATATATAACCCGGCAAAGCTAAGCATAAACATAGACATACACAGACAGACATCCTTTCTGCCTCCGTCTGATCAGTATATATTGGGGGCTAACTGCTCCTTTCCACCCTTCTCCTTCCTACTGAGTGATGTACACCCGCTTAGTGGAGGCCTTTGGAGGTGTACGCTCCATGGGGGTCCGTCGGGATTGCACTGCCCATATAAGGGCAGTGACATCACTGGGGAAACACCTTGAACATCGGCAGCAGCCAATCACTGGCTGCAGGAGATGATCTCTCCTCCTGTCGCTTTCGGGGGGAGGGGCAGGAGGATATATCACCGTATCGGGAAAGTTCCTAGCTTATGCTTCTTCTAATATCCTTCTACATCTGGTGAAGCTCAGCCCTTCCTTTGGTCCTAATATTTAGCTCATAAATGGTCACCACAGCACGTTCTTCTCCAATTTTTTAATGCCTTCCACTTGTTTCATGGATGGGATATTACACCCTAAGCTGATAAGAACAGTAATCTGTATTCACCAGCGCAGACGTCCCGGTAAGCTGACACGGCTCTGTCAACAAACCTTCATTGCATTAGTAGCCCATGCACAGCATTTGTTTTGAATATATTTCGCTAATGCCGGTTTTGTGAGCAAAGATGGAAAGAAATAGAAGCTCTTCCCGGGAGATATCGCTGGCAACGTTGGCAAGAGGAAGATAGAACTGTTCTACTTAACAGACAACACATGCAAATCCCATTATGATATTACATGGGCATTTGTACTGCTGTATCGCCTCCAAATAATAGCATAGAGATGCAAATAGAGGACATCGCATGTAAACAACCTTCTTATAATAACCCAAATTAACCCACCACCAGACTGACCCTATTTAGTCGCATTGGGAAAAGCATTTGCATAAATCGTCCGCCTTCTCGGAAACTGGAGTAACTTCAGTAAATGGATCACGTGCACAAGGCCGGTTTGGGCCAACGATAATTTTCCCCTGGAATGTGATTTTTTTTAAAAAATTTAAACATATTAAAGTCAAATAAAGTGCAGCTAATAGCAGCCAAAAACGACAGTACATCGCCTGCGAGACAAAACAGTCTGACGATCGCCTTCCAGATAATGAATCCACGTCTCGGACCTGGGCTGCGACGCTCGGCGGTACTAACAAGGGGGAAAGTAGATTGCGGAGTCTGACCTGGATTTATTCTTGTATAGAATGAAGCCCCCTGGGAATATTTAGACTCGTAGCGGAGAATTTTCTGTTTACGCAATTCATTTTTGTATTGTTCGGAAAAGTAAAACATAAGGAGTCATAGGAATTAATCTCTGAGGCTGTATCTCGAAAGTGGAGTTATTAAAATATGATATGAAGGAGGAGTGTTAAGGACCAGTTAAGAACCCTGTATTGTGAGTGTATGGTAAAAGGTTCTTTCCTGCACGATGTAATGCTGTAACTAGATATATATATAAATATATATATATATATTTATATATATAGGTATATTCACTGTATTGTATTGGTCATAAATGCACAGCAAAACTACATGGGGATTGAGGTGAGCACAAAACTGAAGTGACTTCCAGTTCCATTGTGGTGGTCCTAAGTAGGGGTGAGGTGACCCAAAACACAGTGGTGCACATTTACTTACCCGATCCTGTCGCGATCCCCGAGATGCATTGTCCGAAGAGGATGAAGTCCACTATGATCGTGCGCCCGATATCCTGCATGTGTCCCTTCCCTGTTGAGGTCCACCGGAGTTCACCTTCTTCTTCTTGCTGGTGAATGTAAGTGCATAGCTTGCAACACAATTAGAATTTTTAAATCCCGCGCGTAGTCCGAATCCGTCGATTTGCATCGCATGAAAGTCTGTGCGATTGCGGCGCAAATTGGAAACCCGATGGAAATGTGGTCCGCGAACCCTTAGTAAATGTGCCCCAATGTTCTGGTCTCTGCCGAACATTACACGGACCCTAAACGGACTTCAGATAGAACTCCTTGCTCAACACCACCCCCCCAAACCCGGACTTGTAGCTTGTGCCTCCACCAATGGTAGGCCCTAGTATCATCACTCCACAATGATATCATGGTTATGTCAGCGGCATTTAAAGGTTGACTCCCGAGATCGGTGCAAGCACTGATCGCAAGTCTTAACAGTGGGGATGAACGTTCGGGTACAAGTACCTGAACCCGAACCAGACTTTCAGGTTGTGTTCAATGTTCAGACTAGATTCAAGTTCAGGTACAGGTTCGGGGTTCTGGATCAGACAGGATACAGGCTCAGGTAAAGGTTAAGGGTTCCAGTTTATGTTAAGGTTCCAGTCAAGGCTCTAGAATGGGCAAGATCCAGCCTGTGGTACAATTTTGGGGTTAGGGATCAGGCTGGGATCATGGTTCCAGATCAGGTGGGATAAAGGGTTCTAGATCAGGTTGGGATTTAGGATCAGGATGGATTCAGGCTCAGGTATAGGTTCAGAGTTCCAGTTTAGGTTGGGGTTCAAGGCTTTGGAATGGGAAGGATGCAGTCTCAGGTACAAGTTTGGGATTAGGGATCAGGCTAGGATTCAGTGTTCCAGATCAGGCAGGATAAAGGGTTCTGGATCAGGTTGGGATTCAGGATCAGGCTGGATTCGGGCTCAGGTACAGGTTTTTGGATACAGCCTCAGCAAAACACAAACAGCCAGTAGTGCTACAAATAACAGGAGAAAGTATTACCAGCACTGAGTGAACTGAGAATTTGATATTTAAGGTATTCCAGTAGGTCGCCCTTGCAGCTGACTGGCTAGGCCATCTATTACTCAACACACACCTGGGTGAGTGCTGTACACAGAACACACACCCAGCTTAGCCAAGACAATCAACTCTGCAAGGCAGCTGTCAATCACAGCTCCATAAGAATCCATCAGAACTCTGCAGCCGGAATCCATTCAAAGGGTTCTGACACATGTTCAGTAAATGTTTTATTTTTTTTGCTAACCCCTACTTCTACATGGGGTTCACCCCATGGGGGGGGGGGGTCCCTCTGCAGTCTCTGTCATTGTATTTGCAGTGCCCTTTCAGCTGTAAGCTGTAAGTTATGTAAAACCACAGTAAATTGCTACCATTTTGCAAAATGTATGGAGTAAATACTAAATAACTTAATCTTATGACAAATCATCTTATTTTCTTATTAAAAATACATTCATGATGATTTTTTAGAATCATATGCTTAAAAAAAAATACCCCCAATGAATTTTTCGATGAAACAGCATTAAGATACACCGGGAATGAGAATGGTCTGTGTTCTTTCAGATTAAGAAGGGGGAAAATAACTCCACGGAGAGGATGTTTTAATGACTTGGTCACCTGGTGTGAAGGAGGGGGGACATGAAAAGGTCTGTGGCGGAACAGATAAGTGAAAGTTTCGGGCGAGAATTCCTCTCTGAATGAGCACCAATTGCTAGGAATGATGTAAATCTCGATGGCGATACTTAGGTTCCATAATGTTAGGAGAGTACGTGCGCTCCGCTGATAAGATTACAGCCTCCGACAAAATCCACCTCCACGCTCCATTGATGTCTGCTTACCCTTCCCTTAAAGACTGTTGAAAGAAGGACGGCTCGCCATTAAAACCAGCGTGTCATTGTTATCATTAGGATCATACTATACTAGGCCCGGGAAGACGTGAAGCACCTGCAATGTTTAATGTACAGATAACGGGGGGGGGGGGGGGGGGAGGATGGATGGCAGTGGCCCCTTACCCGCTGGGCTCTTGTGTAACTAGACAGGTTACTCATATGATATGTCTACCCCCAGGCATTACAAAGAATATCTGATATTATAGTGTTTTTGTAAGTAGAAAAAATGTTTTTTAGATTTTTTTTTTTTTGGGAAACAGTGACAACAAGTTAGCCTTTATCCACAGGATCGGAGCTAACTTGCTGATCCGTGGGGGTCTCAGTGATGGAGCCGCAGGGATTACGAGAATGGGGGTCTGTTGTACCCCGGATAAATAGAGCAGCATGTCATCTCTATGGCACTGATGGAAAGAGCTTGGTTATATCCATCAGTTTCATAGACAGTGAATACAGCGGTCGCGCGTAGGTTCAACTGGCCCCTCTATTCTTTTGGAATACAATGGGATGTAATGATCCATGGGGGTCTCATCACTTAGATCAGCAAGTTAGCCGTTATCCTATCATCTAAGTGCTGTTTGATGGTGGCACTATCACTATACTGATTTGGTTTGAGTCCGAATCGAATCAGTCCGAAACAATGTGGCTCCAATTGTCCTGGGAATCGGTATATAATCCCTTTTTGAACTCTAAAACACTGATTTGTCATGAAAAGCTCAAAACTTGCTATACAGATTTTATTATAATTGCTTTCATTTTCCCTCACATCCCCTTCTGTAGCTCTGGGATGAATGACAGAAGTAGCTAGCCGCCGCCATTTTGAAAGAGAATCAGAAAAGATTTGGATTCCTTTTGGTGCTTAAAAAATAACAGGTTAGGCCCAATCAACGAACCAAAAAATTGCTCATCTCTAATTGGCAGGACAGACTGTCTGACGTATCTTAAGCATAGGCAATCAACATACAAAATTCTCGAGAAGTCCTCTAAATGAGGTTATGCCACTTCATAAGTTAGTAAAAAGTGGACCATCGTTCTTGTAAATATGGAGATCGACCTCTCTCATCAGATTGCTATCCCCAATACCAAAAAGTTGATCAGACAGGTTAATCAGACAACTAAGGACAAGTTCTTTCATCGGTGTTGCCCCACTGATTCCCGGCAAGTTGTATTTTTTTCTCTTCTAGCCCACCCCCAATATTCCCAAGCAGTTATTTCCTAATAAAGCTCCATAATGTTGGTTGGTCTTTGCCTGGATATCTGCCCCATTTCAGTATCTGCCCACCCGACATCCAGACACTAAATCGAGAGCTGAAGTTTATGGCACTGATTGAATAGGAATGGTGGAGGCTAGAGAAAAAATTCCACTTCTTCCGAAATCATTGTGCAGTATACAAGGAGCTGTAGCTGGTGGAGGTGGTGACAGGTTATCTCCTCTTCCATTGTAGTCTCACCTATTACACTATGCAAGGAGCTGTAGCTGGTGGAGGTGGTGATGGGTTATCTCCTCTTCCATTGTATTGTCACCTATTACACTATGCAAGAGGCTGTAGCTGGTGGAGGTGGTGACAGGTTATCTCCTCTTCCATTGTAGTGTCACCTATTACACTATGCAAGAGGCTGTAGATGGTGGAGGTGGTGACGGGTTATCTCCTCTTCCATTGTAGTCTCACCTATTACACTATGGAAGGAGCTGTAGCTGGTGGAGGTGGTGACGGGTTATCTCTTCTTCCATTGTAGTGTCACCTATTACACTATACAAGGAGCTGTAGCTGGTGGAGGTGGTGACGGGCTATCTCCTCTTCCATTGTAGTGTCACCTATTACACTATGCAGGAGGCTGTAGCTGGTGGAGGTGGTGACAGGTTATCTCCTCTTCCATTGTAGTGTCACCTATTACACTATGGAAGGAGCTGTAGCTGGTGAACTTGGTGACAGGTTATCTCCTCTTCCATTGTATTGTCACCTATTACACTATGGAAGGAGCTGTAGCTGGTGGAGGTGGTGACGGGTTATCTCCTCTTCCATTGTAGTGTCACCTATTACACTATATAAGGAGCTGTGGCTGGTGGAGGTGGTGACAGGTTATCTCCTCTCCCATTGTAGTGTCACCTATTACACTATGCAAGAGGCTGTAGCTGGTGGAGGTGGTGACAGGTTATCTCCTCTTCCATTGTAGTGTCACCTATTACACTATACAAGGAGCTGTAGCTGGTGGAGGTGGTGACGGGTTATCTCCTCTTCCATTGTAGTCTCACCTATTACACTATGGAAGGAGCTGTAGCTGGTGGAGGTGGTGACGGGTTATCTCCTCTTCCATTGTAGTGTCACCTATTACACTATGCAAGAGGCTGTAGCTGGTGGAGGTGGTGACCGGTTATCTCCTCTTCCATTGTAGTGTCACCTATTACACTATGGAAGGAGCTGTAGCTGGTGGAGGTGGTGACGGGTTATCTCCTCTTCCATTGTAGTGTCACCTATTACACTATGCAAGAGGCTGTAGCTGGTGGAGGTGGTGACGGGTTATCTCCTCTTCCATTGTAGTGTCACCTATTACACTATGGAAGGAGCTGTAGCTGGTGGAGGTGGTGACGGGTTATCTCCTCTTCCATTGTAGTGTCACCTATTACACTATACAAGGAGCTGTAGCTGGTGGAGGTGGTGATGGGTTATCTCCTCTTCCATTGTAGTGTCACCTATTACACTATACAGGAGGCTGTAGCTGGTGGAGGTGGTGACAGGTTATCTCCTCTTCCATTGTAGTGTCACCTATTACACTATGCAAGAGGCTGTAGCTGGTGGAGGTGGTGACGGGTTATCTCCTCTTCCATTGTAGTGTCACCTATTACACTATGCAAGAGGCTGTAGCTGGTGGAGGTGGTGACGGGTTATCTCCTCTTCCATTGTAGTGTCACCTATTACACTATACAAGGAGCTGTAGCTGGTGGAGGTGGTGACCGGTTATCTCCTCTTCCATTGTAGTGTCACCTATTACACTATGCAGGAGGCTGTAGCTGGTGGAGGTGGTGACAGGTTATCTCCTCTTCCATTGTAGTGTCACCTATTACACTATGGAAGGAGCTGTAGCTGGTGGAGGTGGTGACGGGTTATCTCCTCTTCCATTGTATTGTCACCTATTACACTATGCAAGGAGCTGTAGCTGGTGGAAGTGCTGACAGGTTCTCTATGAAAATATATGTAGGAGATCTGCATCAGAGTTCTAACTCATAGAAAAACATAATAAAAATAAGCACCAAAAAACTTAACCACAAATGGGTTTAAACAAACATTATACTATTGAAGAACACGATTCCCCCATAGAAGATGAACGTCCTTCTTTTCTGGTTTGAAGCCGAATAAGGAACAACACAGGACTTGGGGGCACATGCCCTCCTCTCTGTGATGTGTAGCGCTATGCCGCACCACATTGTACCCGACGAGCCAAGGTTTTGTCTCCCTCCTTTATCTATTTTTATCACTTTCTTTTCTCCTTATAGGATTTTACAGTCTGAGAACGGCTGCAGATGTCAGACGACAGACGGGCGCGTACGATTTTATGGCAGCAAATTGCAACCTTTACTGTTATCAGGTGATAATAGACTTTCCTTATGAGGCTTAAAAATTGGAAAGGACGAGTGTATCTGCCTATAGGATGTGGCACATACTGCAATAACCTTGTATCTTATTAGATGTCGTCATATATTCACTTAACATCTGAAATTGTAACATAAAGGGACATTCATGGAGGGGCCTTTCAATGTAAATTTTGCAGCAGTTTGCCATAAATTGTGCTAATTTATTCAATTTTAACCAACATATAAAACTTCTGTAAAGCCGGGAATTCTGTCTTGAGATGTTGCTCCAATTTTTTTTTCCACTTGCCTACCGGAGAGAGATTGAAATATTTGGATGGAGGACTGGTATAAACAGAAAGGTAAAACTGTGTAAAAACAATGGGTGACAATGTCCAAAGCAACTTTCATTAGATCCTTAGAATATGCTAAAGATCAAGAGATATCACATCTAGGCTGCGAATGTGAACTTATATATGAGATGTCTGTATGTAAGTGAATAAACAAAAAAAAAATATTGAAGGAAATCTAGCACCAGGATGAAGGATTGTAAACCAAGCACACTGACATGCTGTTATGTGCCCCCTCTGGCAGGATCTGTTTTTCTTTTAGCCTCTTATACCATTGTTTTTACAAAAAAAGGCTTTAAAAATTATGCAAATTAGCCTGAGGGCCTCTGGACTCCAAAGCTGTTAATTGAGGCCAGAGCCCCTCCGAGTCATCTGCATATTTTTATGTCTTTTTCTGTAAAAACAAGGGCATAAGAAGCTAAAAGAAGAGCAGATCCTGACAGAGGGGGCACACACCAGTATGTCAGTGCGCTTAGTTTATAATCCTTCATCCTGGTGGTAGATTTTCTTTAAGTACAAAATCTTTTGTAAGGCAACATTACAGTAGATTTGAAGGTCACAACTTGTCTTTCTAAGTATCACATATAGATATACACTCACCGGCCACTTTATTAGGTACACCTGTCCAACTGCTCGCTAACACTTAATTTCTAATCAGCCAATCACATGGCGGCAACTCAGTGCATTTAGGCATGTAGACATGGTCAAGACAATCTCCTGCAGTTCAAACCGAGCATCAGTATGGGGAAGAAAGGGGATTTGTGGCCTTTGAACGTGGCATGGTTGTTGGTGCCAGAAGGGCTGGTCTGAGTATTTCACAAACTGCTGATCTACTGGGATTTTCACGCACAACCATCTCTAGGGTTTACAGAGAATGGTCCGAAAAAGAAAAAACATCCGGTTCTGTGGGCGGAAATGCCTTGTTGATGCGCAGAATGGGCAGAGGAGAATGGGCAGACTGGTTCGAGCTGATAGAAAGGCAACAGTGACTCAAATCGCCACCCGTTACAACCAAGGTAGGCGGAAGAGCATCTCTGAACACACAGTACGTCGAACTTTGAGGCAGATGGGCTACAGCAGCAGAAGACCACACCGGGTGCCACTCCTTTCAGCTAAGAGCAGGAAACTGAGGCTACAATTTGCACAAGCTCATCGAAATTGGACAGTAGAAGATTGGAAAAACGTTGCCTGGTCTGATGAGTCTCGATTTCTGCTGCGACATTCGGATGGTAGGGTCAGAATTTGGCGTCAACAACATGAAAGCATGGATCCATCCTGCCTTGTATCAGCGGTTCAGGCTGGTGGTGGTGGTGTCATGGTGTGGGGAATATTTTCTTGGCACTCTTTGGGCCCCTTGGTACCAATTGAGCATTGTTGCAACGCCACAGCCTACCTGAGTATTGTTGCTGACCATGTCCATCCCTTTATGACCACAATGTACCCTGTAACATCTGATGGCTACTTTCAGCAGGATAATGCGCCATGTCATAAAGCTGGAATCATCTCAGACTGGTTTCTTGAACATGACAATGAGGTCACTGGACACAAATGGCTCCACAGTCACCAGATCTCAATCCAATAGAGCATCTTTGGGATGTGGTGGAACGGGAGATTCGCATCATGGATGTGCAGCCGACAAATCTGCGGCAACTGTGTGATGCCATCATGTCAATATGGACCAAAATCTCTGAGGAGCTTCCAGCACCTTGTTGAATCTATGCCACGAAGAATTGAGGCAGTTCTGAAGGCAAAAGGGGGTCCAACCCGTTACTAGCATGGTGTACCTAATAAAGTGGCCGGTGAGTGTATGTTCCCCAGGAAGATCTATAAGAATAAACATGAGATTCTTAGAATAAATTTTGATCAGACTGTATAAGTTAAAGGGAACCTGTCAGCAGAAATATACCTAATACACTGCTACCAGTAGGTTGTCAAGCAGCTGAACGCCTTGCAGATCATGTTTATTTCATGTTCCAGGGTGGTGGCGTCATCCAGAAAATTAACTTTGAAGTGAGTTTAATAAATTTGTATAAAGTCAAGGAGACGGAAAGTTTAACACTAACTTCAAGCCTTTCCTGTCTTAGAATGCCTCTTCACTGTAATGAATGGTCCTGCACCCAGAGACATTTCTAAACAGATCTCCTGAAGTCTGGTGCATGATGTAAGTCATGGGGGGGGGGGGGGGAGGTGTTCAGAGGCAGGGAGAGCTTGACTTCACTGTTAAACTCTCCACCTCTTTGACTTCTTACTACCAGTTTACATTCCACTTTAAAGTTGATTTTCTGGGTGATAGAACCTTCCTGGGCTATGAATGAAACATGATCTGTAAGGTGTAAATCTGCTAGACCACATACTGGTAGTAGTTTATTAGGCCAGTTTCTCATGTCCGGTTCCCTTTAACTATTCACCCAAAACTCTGTATGGAGGGTCTTTCATCTACTGGATGTACCATCATCACGGGGAGAATGGGTTATAACCCAAGAGGCACAGGACCACCGGCAAAACTAGTCCATGTGTGGTCCATGGGGACATTTAACTATGTTTGCATCTGCTACGCCAGTCTTGACCTCTTCTCTGCCAGTGGATCCATACACCTAATTTCTGAAAAGGCACATGCTTCCTCATAAATTAGGCACATTGCTCCATCAGCTGGAGCAACCAACACAAAATCAATGGCCACTATCAGGTGCAAATTTCAGGCCTCAATGACACCAGAAAAGTCATAAATAAGGATTAATCTGGATGAGTATTTTGGCCCCACCCATACCACGCCTCCTGTAAAATCGGCAACAGTTGGAAAAATACTTTTATAATTTTAAAAAACGGACAACCTATTTTTGGAACTTTTTTTAATACAAACTTTAAACAATAAATTCCGCTCCCCGTGTCTTTTCTAAAATGTTGGCAAAAACTTTATGTGTCATGGTGACATTGGACAAAGGTGCACATTTTTAGCCTCTGCTGAATTCCTGGCTGCCTGTGGGGGAGGATATGTGAATGTGGGGGGCACGAATGTCTTTTATTTCCAGAGATAGTTACACACTGATCCATTCCAGAGAGGTATTTATCTGTCGAGGCCACGAGAAGGAATTTTCTTCTGCTCTATCTATGGAACAATATTTAAATAGCTTCCAATCCATGTAGACTGTGTCCTGAGATAACAGGCATTATTAGGATACTCCAACATTATTTAGCGCTTTAAGGTTTGTAAATGATAAGCATATGGGACAAGAGGATTAGAAAGTAATTTAAGATAACTACAGGCCTTGAACATTTCCCTACTACAGTACAAGACAGAAGAGAGCGAGAGCAGCTCCGATGGATCCTCTGAATTCATTAACCAGACTGAACTAATTAAGCGCTGCTCCTTGTCCGACTGTAAATTCTACTAAGCAGATTGCGGAAAGTAGAAGAATTAAGAGTGATATTTCTTTCTATCATACAGGTTGTGGTCTTCATATTCCAGCAAGGGGCAAAAGTGGAAATAAGTCTAAAATATTTTAGATGAACCAAATCCTCCAAGACGTTTTGTAAGCTTGGATTTGTCTTTGTCCTACATGGTGAACATTGGGGACAACGTCTAACCTGGCGTAAATCTCAGCTGTTACTTGAGCCAGTTATATGGCTTTGGTTACAGTTAATTTGGCTGGCCAGGACATCCCTGCTCTGGCCCGCCTTGTTCCCCTACATTTCTGTGGCACACAAGGGGCAAAGGATGCAGGAACAGGGGTAGATTAGGACTTCCATGGGCCCTGGGCTATAAATATTATCCCCCTACAAGTCTGGAATTACTTCCTACATCTGGTACCAGAATCAGCTTCTTGGGAAATGGAGGATGTGTCCCTTCTGCTGCTTTCAATCTGTGGTTTCAGGACCTTTGGAAGACCTTTAAAGGGCCTGAGATGCCTCTTGTGTACATGTGTATTGAGAGGAGGAACAGAGTAAGTGGATTTCATGGGTGAAGGATCTTGTTAGTATAAAATTTGGCAGATGTTTGAGTAGCCATGAGTCCCCTAAAAGGTTTGGGCCCCCGGGCTACCACCCAAACTGCCTATATTATAATCCACTCCTGCCCAGGAATACAGACTTTTCATGATACATTGGGGGGCATAACCTTTATAACTCTGTGCCAAAAATATTTTCCATAATTTTTGGCGGTTACAGTGTACAGTTAAATTTCCCTACAGCACCCCTACAGGGGAAACCGAGAATTACACAATAACTGTTAAAATCACTAGGTTGTCTGTGTAATGTAGGACAAGACAGGTAGGTCCTCCAGAGCTGGTCCAGTTCTCATTGCCGCTCTGGCCAATAGTGTAGTGTCCTCAACATAGAGGACACCCTAGAAACAAAAAAATGTGCACTTGTCTGTGTTACTCACTCCTCAGATCTTAGCCCCCACCTTTGTGTTCCTGTACAGATACACCCTCCCCCACTGATGTCAGCTCACCAGGCTGTGAGCTCTGTAAAGGAGCAGGAGGGAGGAGCTGTACAGGGGCACACCCGGATGGCCAATTTAAAGAACCATTTATAAATGTATATTTTAATGTTTAAAATATTGCCTAGGAAATGTTTGGTGACGGTACTGAAGATACTCCCATGTCATTATTTTTGTAATTTTTTTTCAAAATTCCTAAATCCTGCAGTTATTAAACCAGCCTTAACATAGGCTGACACTTCCGATTATGTAGGGATTACTTTTCAGCTTTAATCTGCTTCTCATCACAGGTCAGGATTACATGAAAGATAACACTTCTATTCACCATATACACTATCTATCAACACATTACAACATCACACTGCCATAGACAATGAACATCTCCAGACTATTGTATCTATGGATCATGGGGCTGCTGTAAAGCATATCTCTAAATGCTGTTAACTGCTGAACCAGCACAATTGTAGCCCCCATTATCATAAACAGAAAAAAATGTAATCACAAAATTAAAATTGGGAAAAAAAACCTAAAATGAAAGAATAAATTATTTCATTATCTATTTTATTATAGGTCCTATTTAAATTGACTTTTTTCACTTTCCAAAAGTTGAGGGACAGGAGACAGATTTCACACATGTTCTAACAGGTAAATGCAGATGTGTAATGGGGATCTCTCCTCCCTAATACCTGCCTTCTACTTCCCCCATGTGGTCATCAGATACTGGGACATATCTGTGTAAGTGTATAAATGTATATATCAGTGTATGAATGTGTGTATGGGTATAAGGCTCCTTGCACACGAACGTAGGCCCAGGGGAGTATACATCTGTGCTGCTCACCCCTCCCCTCTCAAAAAAGAAGCGCGAGGCCGGCGCCACAACAAATATAGTATATATTCTATGTATTTCAGTGCACAGTCATGTTGCAGTGAGACAATGGGGCTCATTTCCTAAGGGTCCGTTGTTTCCCGACGATTTCCGTTTTGCGCCGAATCGCCCCAGGATTTTGGCGCTCGCAATTGGATTTTGGCGCATCGGCTCCGGCTGGCACGTGACAGAAATGGGGGGGGGGGGCGTTAGACAACCCCATGGCTTTGGACAACGCGCAGGATTTAACAATTTTAGAATTGTGTCGAAAAAGACACTCACTTACAAGCATCGGGAAGAAGAAGGTGAACTCCGGCGGACCTCAGCGCAGAAGTGACGGATGCAGGTACTCTGGTACACGACCTTAGTGAATCGCAGCAGACCCAAATACTCGTCGGACAACGCACTGCGGGATCTCGACAGGACTGCGCAAGTAAATCTGCCCCAATATCTGCTCACCGCACCATGACCGGGCACCATGGGTTTCTATGGCGACCAATATCCAGCCACAAATAGTGCTTGTGTGCAATGGGCCTAAGAATGTGTGAGTATACAAATATGTATACAGGCAGTCTCCGGGTTACATACAAGATAGGGTCTGTAGGTTTGTTCTTAAGTTGAATTTGTATGTAAGTCGGAACTGTATATTTTATCATTGTAATCCCAGCCAGAACTTTTTTGGTCTCTGTGACAATTGGATTTTAAAAACGTTGGGTTGTCATAAGAACCAGGAGTAACTATAAATCTTCATTACAGACACCTGTGATAACTGTTACAGCTGATCATTGTAGCCTAGGGCTAAAGTACAGTAAATTACCAATATCCAGAGGTCCGTTTGTAACTAGGGGTCGTATGCAAGTCGAGTGTTCTTAAGTAGGGGACCGCCTGTATATTCTAAGGGGGAAGCACAAGTCTGCTATGGGGCCCTGCCTCTCCTAGTTCCACCTCTCTAAGGAGATAGGACGACCAATTGTTGGACAGGGACTTTAGGCTCCCTAAGGCCAGCGCCACGCGTGGCGCTTTGTCTGCGCTTGCAAACGCAAACGCAGACAAAGTCGCGCCCACCGGGGCGGGCCTCGGCCCGATCGCATTGGCGTTTCTATGGAAACGTCTGCGATCGGGAACGGGCCGCCGGTGTTAATTTAACGCGAAACACCGGCGGCTCGTTCCCGATCGCAGGCGTTTCCATAGAAACGCCAATGCGATCGGGCCGAGGCCCGCCCCTGTGGGCGTGACTTTGTCTGCGTTTGCGTTTGCAAGTGCAGACAAAGTGCCACGTGTGGCGCCGGCCTAAGGCTTCAAGGCCTGGTAATTCCTTTTGCCTCTGCTACAGATTTGTTGCAGGAAATGAAATTTTTAGAAATAGCTAATATAATGGGGCACATTTACTTACCCGGTCCAGTTGCGATCCCGCGGCGCGTTGTCCGACAAGGATTCGGGTCTGCCGGGATACACTAAGGTCGTGCGCCCGATATCCAGCAGGTGTCACTGCTGCGCCGAGGTCCGCCGGAGTTCACCTTCTTCTTCCTGGTGCATGTAAGTGCTGATTTTGCGACACAATTCTTTATTTAAATTCCGCGGTTTGTCCGAATCCGTCGGGTTGTCCGACAGCCACGCCCCCCAATTTCTGTTGCGTCGCCGATGCGGCACAATCTGATTGCGTGTGCCAAAACCTGGGGCAATTCGGCGCAAAACGGCGCAAATCGGAAATATTCGGGAAAACCCGACGGAATCGCGGCCCCAGGACTCTTAGTAAATGTGCCCCAATGTGTAGACCAGTAATTTAAGTAGAATCACATTTGGTCTTTTTTTAATATTTTTTTTTTATGGATTTTTACCTCGTGACTTTTTGTCCCATGAAAATAAGTGTAAAAAGTTTTGTTTTTTTTTCATGAGGAGAAATTTTCTTGACAAAGGGGATTTTTACCTCTTGACTTTTTTTTCATAAAAATAAGTGTCAATTTTTAAAAAATTTTCTTTCATGAGGAGAAATTTTCTTGACAAATGGGATTTTTACCTCCTGACTTTGTTTTTTCCTAAAATAAGTGTAAAATGTTTTAATTTTCTCTCAGTAGGAGGAATTTTCTTGAAAAAGTGGATTTTTCACCTCTTGACTTTACTCCCATAAAAATAAGTGTACATTTTTTTTTATTTTCTTTCATGAGGAGAAATTTTCTTGAAAAAGTGGATTTTTACCTCCTGATTTTTTTTTTTGTTCATAAAAACAAGTGTAAAATGTCTTTGATTTTCTTGACAAAGTGGATTTTTACCTTTTGACTTTTTTCATAACAATAAGTGTAAAATGTTTTTGGGTTTCTTTCATGAGGAGAAATTTTCTTGAAAAAGTGGATTTTTACCTCTTTACCTTTTATTCCATAAAAATGAGTCAAAAGTTTTTTGATTTTCTTTCATGAGTAGAAATTTTCTTGACAAAGTAGATTTTTCACCTCTTGACTTTTCTCCCATAAAAATAAGTGTAAATTTTTTTGGATTTTCTTTCATGAGGAGGAATTTTCTTGAAAAAGTGGATTTTTTACCTCTCGACTTTTTTTCCCATAAAAATAAGTGTAAAATGTTTTTGATTTTCTTTCATGAGGAGAAAGTTTCTTGAGAAGTGGATTTTTATCTCTTGACTTTTTTTCCCCTAAAAATTAGTGTAAAATGTTTTTGATTTTCTCTCATGAGGAGAAATTTTCTTGACAAAGTGGATTTTTACCTCTTGAATTTTTTTTTTTATAAAAATAAGTGTAATTTTTGTAAAATTTTCTTTCATGAGGAGAAATTTTCTTGACAAAGGGGATTTTTACCTCCTGACTTTGTTTTTTCATAAAAATAAGTGTAAAATGTTTTTAATTTTCTTTCATGAGGAGAAATTTTCTTGACAAAGGGGATTTTTACCTCCTGACTTTGTTTTTTCATAAAAATAAGTGTAAAATGTTTTTAATTTTCTCTCATGAGGAGAAATTTTCTTGACAAAGTGGATTTTTACCTCCTTGATTTTTTTTTTTCCATAAATATAAATGTAAAATGTTTTCATTTTCTTTCATGAGCAGGAATTTTCTTGACAAGGTGGATGCCATTCTAAATTAAAAAAAAAATAAAAAATTGAAATTCAGCCGCTCGCCTATAAAGTAAAGGAGTAAGTTTTAAGCTTTAAGTGTTTGCTGCAGTCAACTGCAAATTAGCTAAACCCTTCCCGTGCGTAAGTTACAGAATGTGCAGCTTTGAAGCGAGCTTTCCCCAGGCCAAGGAGACTTATTATTAATGTTATGTGATGTTCCTATTGCTGCCTGGAAAACGTAAAACATTCTTTGCTCGAATTTGAAACTTTAAAATTTTAAAAATAATCTTGACTTGGAATATATTTGTATGACCTCTATTTTTTATAACGGTCTCCATTTGCAATGTCTATAAGTCCTCCTCAGGTTTAGAGTCAGAGTGGCTACCAGAATACTATTTAGGCTCCATCCTGACCATAAAAGTCCAGCTATTTGTTCGTGTTTTTTAGTCAACCATTTACATCTAAGGTCTGTTTTATGCAGATTTATTTCACATATTCAGTCCAGATTTATAATGTAGGCAGCATTATACATATTCTGCTGTACAACAGATTTTTTTGGTGCCTGAGCTATTTTACCTTTTTACAAGGTCCCTGAGCTATCTCTCCCTATGTATGGGTGCCTGAGCTATGTTTCCCTATGTAAGGGTACCTGTGTTATCTTCCTCTATGGAGAGGTGCCTGATCTATCTTTCTCTATGGAAAGGTCCCTGAGCTATCTTTCTCTATGGAAAGGTGCCTAATTTATCTTTCCCTATGGAAATGTGCCTGAGCTATATTTCCCTCTGGAAGCAATCCCCCTGAGCAATCTTCCTCTATATTAAGGTGCCTGAGCTATCTTCCTTTATATTAAGGGACCTGAGCTATATTTCTCTATGGAAAGGTGCCTGATCTATCTTTCTCTATGGAAAGGTGCCTAATCTATGTTTCCCTATGGAAAGGTGCCTGAGCTATCTTCCTCTGTATTAAGGTGCCTAATCTATCTTTCCCTATGGAAAGGTGCCTGAGCTATTTTCCTCTATATTAAGGTGCCTGAGCCATCTTCCTCTATATTAAGGGGCCTGAGCTATCTTTCCCCATGGAAAGGTGCCTGATCTATCTTTCTCTATGGAAAGGTGCCTAACCTATCTTTCCCTATGGAAAGGTGCCTGAGCTATCTTTCTCTATGGAAAGGTGCCTAATTTATCTTTCCCTATGGAAAGGTGCCTGAGCTATATTTCCCTCTGGAAGGGTGCCTGAGCAATCTTCCTCTATATTAAGGTGCCTGAGCTATCTTCCTTTATATTAAGGGACCTGAGCTATCTTTCCCTATGGAAAGGCGCCTGATCTATCTTTCTCTATGGAAAGGTGCCTAATCTATCTTTCCCTATGGAAAGGTGCTTGAGCTATCTTCCTCTGTATTAAGGGGCCTGAGCTATCTTTCCCTATGGAAAGGTGCCTGATCTATCTTTCTCTATGGAAAGGTGCCTAATCTATCTTTCCCTATGGAAAGGTGCCTGAGCTATTTTCCTCTATATTAAGGTGCCTGAGCTATCTTCCTCTATATTAAGGGGCCTGAGCTATCTTTCCCTATAGAAAGGTGCCTGATCTATCTTTCCCTATGGAAAGGTGCCTAATCTATCTTTCCCTATGGAAAGGTGCCTGAGCTATATTTCCCTCTGGAAAGGTGCCTGAGCTATCTTCCTCTATATTAAGGTGCCTGAGCGATTTTCCTCTATATTAAGGGGCCTGAGCTTTCTTTCCCTATGTAAGAGTGCCTGTGTTATCTTCTTCAATGGAGAGGGGCCTGATATATTTTACCCGATAGAAAGGTGCCTGAGCTGTCTTTCCTCTGGAAAGGTGCCTGAGCTATCTTTCCCTATATTAAGGAGCCTGAGCAATCTTCCCCTATGAAAAAGTTCCTGAGCTATAAGGTTTCTCGTCCACTAGAGTTCCAGCAAAATTGTATCTTACATTCGTCCATCTGTCTGATTTTGTACTGCTGCCTCACTATTTATAATCATGTTCTGCCTATCCTACTCTACACCCTGACATCGACCTGTTTTTCTGACATCCCAATCATATCTAATCAGAAAAAGAACCTCTGGCTCATTCGCGTAAAGTTATAAAATCTTTATTTCGGAGTAGAAGACATGTCGGAACGTGGCAGGAGGACTCCCCCATCACCACTAAGGTAACAGCATGCATTTGGTGACAATCGACCACCCCTAAATGTGTTGGTATTTGTTTTTTAAGCTACTGTTAGGCTGCTATAGAGCAGGGCCAGACTTAGTTTAGCATTTACGGCATCATCCAGTGATATCTTAAAAGCACAACCTTAGTATAGTTTAGAGTTGAAGCATCATTTATCAAAATTTTAAAGGGACAGTCTCAGTATAGTTTGCAATTTCAGCAGAAACTTAAAGGGGCAGTCTCAGTTTAGTTTATAGTTCAATCAAAATCATATTGCTGCTGTATCAGTGGAGTTTGCGGTTTCATCAAAATCTTTTTGCATCAGTGTTACTTCACACTACTAGATTTAGAAACATTTGCATCAGTGTTACTCTACCAATCATAGATCTATTTGCTTCATACAGTACTACATTGTAGTGGCATTGTTATTACTTTACCTATATCCTCAAACAGCACTGCAGGTCTTTGTAGATGAGGACAGGGATGTGGCTGTGGTGCATATGATGGAGCTGGTGCTGCCGGGAGAAGGTGCGTTCCGTCTCCAAGTTCCTCTGGTGCGACTTGAAAAGGTCAAAATCTGCAGGAGCTGGATTTTAACTGCATTGAGAGGCAGGATGCCTTTTCCATTTCTTATTTAATCCTCAATGTAAATATCTGGATCTGAATACCTTTAAAGGGGTATTCCCACTGAGACAAGATTCTTATATGTACTCTGGATAACAAAATAACACATTCTCTAATTCACTGATATCAACAAAAATACAGCATTTCACAGATATAATTCCAACCTGTCTCTATCAGTCCTGGTGTATACAATTTTGTATACAATGTTACCGTAAATAAGAAGTCTAAGGTTGGCCAGGACAGATTGTTCTCCTGTCTGACGCTGCAGTGAGCTCCTCTCTGCATCGGCCCCTCCCCTTGCTTTCCAAGACAAGCTCACATACACACAGACACTTCCTGCCTGCAAACAACAGCGTGCAGAGACTTACTCTACAAGCTACAGACAGATAAGGTCTTTATCCAGGGGGGAGGCATATAGCAGAGCTGAAAGTTTATGTTATGGATGAGATAGCAGAGCTAAGAATGTCATTGTTTGTTATATCCAGCTCATGGATCTCATCATTTCTCATCAACAGCAATTTTCTATAAATTGTTTTTATTGTTTATTACTTTTTTATGTTATTATTTGAAGTACTTTCCCCAGCCCATTTTGGGCAGGTCAAGTGCCCTGTTATTCCTAACATTCTCAGCTCTTTAGCCCTTACCGTCCCATTTTACAGCCATTTATGGTCCCCTTTGATTTCAATGTAGTTTGTGTTCAAGTTCAAGTTTCGTGCGGAAGTCTGGGTCATGAACCATAATGTTTTTCTGTTTTTGGACACAACACATCACCAGCGTTAGAACCACCCATTAATGCAAAACTATATCAATCTGCTCGACTTGCACACCTCATGTTAAAGGTGCACCAAAAAACAGTGGTGCACTCTGCCGGAGCAGTACTGTACAGGGGGAACTACTGTATATTCATGAAGAACGGGCGCCAGAAATCATGAAACTGGCGCCCCCTGCACTCTACACAGGCAACTGCACATAGTACACACGGCACTGTTCTTAGTAAATGTGCCCCACTGTGTTAAATCTGCTCAGCTCCTCCTGCTCTATAATATGCAGCCTGCAGATAGGAGACTATATACAATCTGCTCAGCTCCTCCTGCTCTATAACATGTTGCCTGCAGATAGGACACTATGTACAATCTGCTCAGCTCCTCCTGCTCTATAACATGCTGCCTGCAGGTAGGACACTATGTACAATATGTGCTTCTCCTGCTCTATAACATGCTGCCTGCAGATAGGATATTAAGTACAACCTGCTCAGCTCCTTTTGCTCTATAACATACTACCTGAAGATGGGAAACGGACTAGCTAAGCTGCAATGACTCACTTCAGCCACTACTCAAAGAAGGGGGCGCTGTCTGCTACCTGTTCCGTTCTCTCTTTCTCAGCTGATCTGTTGGGGTGCTGTCCTGTTGTACCACCACCCATTATGATATTGAGGACCTATCATTAGTGTAAAGCATCAGTATTTTTAGCCCGGAAAACACCTTTGCGAACAAAACAATGATGTGGATTATTCACATTTCATGGTTTTGCCCTTTAAGTACACAGTTATCTATATAAGATATTCTTATGAGACAATATTGTCTCTTTGACTGACAGCTGTGCAGATTTTTTTCTGTCTCAAAAATACGATTTCCATATGTGTCCTAGATTTATAATTGTAGGTTGGGAGAAAATTATGAATTCTTATTGTAGTGAGACTTACAAAACACAGTAGGATGCAGAATATAAAATGCAGATAATAGCTTCCTGCTGAATCCAACATAAAGTGCTGCTTGTACTTTGCTAAATTTTGAGCACTCGGAACAATTCAGGACCCCGGGGACCATTAGCTGTATAGCGCAGCGGGTTGGAATAAGCTTCAACCAGTCCAGAAAAAGTTCCCTGAAAACTGGTATAAATCAGAGGCTGACATTCAGACTCCACAATCTCCAGGCAATTAATCTTTAGCTGGTTTACCGATCCACCTCTACAGGAGCGGGGTTACCTCACTGCACGCCCGCCTTTAAGCGGTGACATCATAAGTTCACTCACTGAGGAGATGTGATTTCAGGTTAGGTCCCGAAATCATGTGAAAGGAATTGTATGAGATGAGAGAACATTGCTATACATTGCTGCACTCGATTTATAATGCATGAGCTGCAATACCACAAACGACCTATGGATAGGTGTGGCGCTGTTTCTGGAATAAAGTAGGCGCGTTTTACAGTGGAGCGCACATCTATTTTCAGAATGTTGTTGTCCACTATAGAAGTGTTGTTGCACCCACAAAAGAGTTTAAAGGGGACCTTACATGACTTCCATCTATTCTGACTGCATACTGCATACTTTAATAGGCACCAACACAGTTGGAATTTGTTCTGTATCCTTCCTCGTTCCCAAAAAAGCATTGCTATTAGTGTTAGTCCTTTCTATGCTAATTAGCAGGTCCCATGCAGGACCCCCCACCTTAACAGTAGAGACTAGAGATGAGCGAGCACTAAAATGCTCGAGTGCTCGTTACTCGGGTCGAACTTTTCCCGATGCTCGAGTGCTCGTCTCGAATAACGAACCCCATTGAAGTCAATGGGAGACTCGAGCATTTTTCACTGAAAGAACACATTGAAAGAACACTGAAGAAGAACACATTGCAGATGTTTGCAGATGTTTTCACTGAAAGAACACATTGAAAGAACACAGTGAAGAACACAGTGCAGATGTTCCGTACATCTGCTAACTTATCCGAAGACACGAGGGCCGAACGGTGTTCTTCACAATAGTATGTGAAGAGCAGTATGTGTGATGAACACATTGCAGATGTTTCCATACATCTGCAAAGTGTTCTTCACACATAACTTTCTTCACATACTATTGTGAAGAACACCGTTTGGCGCGCGTCTTCCGATAAGTTAGCAGATGTTCGGAACATCTGCAGGTGTACTTCACTGTGTTCTTTCTGTGCTCGCTCCACTCCAGCCTCCACTTCAGCCCCCGCTCCTCTCCTCCATGCCCTTTCCAGCCCCCGCTCTGCTCCTCCATGCCCGCTCCAGCCCCCGCTCCGCTCCTCCATGCCTGCTCCAGTCCCCGCTCCGCTCCTCCATGCCCGCTCAAGCCCCCACCCCGCTCCTCCATGCCCGCTCCGCTCCTCCATGCCCACTCCAGCCTGATCTAGCCTCCGCTCCGTGATGCCCACTCCGTTTCACTCCAGCCCCCTCTCCGCTCCTCCACCGCTCGGCGCTCGTGTCTTCCGATAAGTTAGCAGATGTTTAGAACATCTGCAATGTGTTCTTCACTGTGTTCTTCACTTAAATGATCCTGTGTTCACTCTGTTCACTGTTTTAATTGTATTCTTCACTGTTCTTCACTGTCTTTTCTTAATTAAATGCTCGATCTCGAGCAGGGGAAATACTCATCCGAGCAACGAGCCGTTCCGAGTATGCTAATATTCGAACGAGCATCAAGCTCGGACGAGTATACTCGCTCATCTCTAGTAGAGACCCAAATGAACACATTATTACACATTTTATTGTGAATATTTCATCAAAAATTTACATATGGTCAACTGTGACTGTGCTGTTGTGTGTGTGGTAATGGATCCCCAGGCAGACGGTGAAAGAAAGGCACGTTAGTGGTAGGACAGGGATCACACTTGACAATGGAAATCTTTGAAAAATTCACAGTTTCTTTTATGGCAGACACAGTGCAAACAGCAGCAAGTAACAGACTGATGAAGATACTCCCTACAGGTACACAAGGCGGTGAATTGCTTGGCTGTGGTGCCGATTCCATTATGGAGCCTTGATCCAGTACTAAGAAGGTTGACAGTAGAAGCCAGTTTGGCTCTGCTGCTTGGGCAGCAATCTGAATGTAGACACAAAGACAAATGACCCAGCATCTTAAAATGAGCCCCTATTTATAGATTTTTGCAAAGCTCATTCCAAAGCATGCTAAGCTACCATCCAATCCCAGCTTAGGATTCTGCAGGAGAGATAACAAATGTTTCAAATTGACGCCCCAAGCTAATAGCCATGGTAGTTCACCATTATGTCCAGATCAAGAGGTTGAACCCGAACATCAGGTCAACTCATCTCTATTTATCGCCCCTTGGTGTTTTTCTTCTCATTCTCTAAATAGATGGAATTATAAATCCTGGTTACATATTTATACATTCAAATATAAAGTGGATTAGAAAACCTTAGAGAACTGAAGCAGGGACCTGCTTGGGGCTACGGTGGAGCGATGGAGACAAATATGGAAATGTAATGTAACAATATTTGATTCTTCTGAGAGCCTTGCTGCTGGATCAGACCTGCTATAAAGGTAATAATCACCATGGAGTATTTAAAAACCTGTAATTCAATTGGGTGGGTTTTATATTTATTATTGTATTATCCTCCATAGATGCACTCACTATTCTGCTTAGTTATGCAGATTCTTGTAATGTAACTGAATTGTTACTGTTTTGCTTCTGGAAGTGGAACAATCTTTCCCTTCTGTACTACATATTACAATGTACTACATATTACAAACAGTTCTCACATTCCCTAATAGCTCGATGTGTTATTAGAGTGATTCCCAAGTGATAGATCACTGTTTCAAAATCGAAGAACAGTCATGAAGATTTCCCAAGTGTCATCCTCAGTCCATGGTGTATGACTAAGGGTGATGAACTCTGCTCTATTTCTATATATTTGCATATGTGAACATGGACTTAGCTTGCTGGCTGTTTAGGAGTTGATTGCACCACACTCTTCTCCTCCTGCAACAGTCCAGCAACAGTTAACAGTTTTGACTGACACAGCTGTGGTCCAATCAGTCTGGAGCAAAGACACTGGTGTTTTGTGCACATTCACTGCTTGACCTGCTCAGACCACCCTTTTGTTTTTGTGATTTTGTACTGTTGCTATCTCTATTGTGACCTGGCTTGTTGACTATTCTTTCCTGTTTGTGTTGTTTGCCTTGTTAAGTATTTGCACTTTGGTAGGGACTGTCACCCAGTTACTGGCCACCATTTAGGTTGGATAGAGTAAGCAGGCAGGGCCTTTTCAGCGGCTTAAGTTAGGACTTACTGTCCTGTTTGTCTTTTCTAGTCCTAGTTCATTAAAGTGGCATCATATGAGAACCATGAAGGGTGGAAGAATCCAAACAAAGGCTGTCCATCCATTCTAAAGATAAGAGGTTGTTGACATTTGTTGACAGAGTCTACAAATCTGCTCATCACAAGGTTCAATGAGATCACAGATGTCCCTGCAAGCAACACGCATTACACACTACACATATGACAGTATGGTCATAAAAATAGTTTGCTAACATTTTTCAAAAAAATATGAAAAGGGGCCAATGGAAGAATGAAAATGGGTCTGGAAGAAAACAAAGAAAAACGGGGCTAACTGATCGAGAAATTGAACTACTGTCAGGCTTCAGAGGTAGTGGACCCCCTGGAAAACCGTGGACGATGACACAAGCCGACATCTGGGACTTCTGAAGCCGGCGCGCCCTAGGAGACGGGAACACGCTTGCACGGCCGCCAGATGGAAATCGGGAACGGGGAGTGGTAAGACATAGCAGTGGGGCCCTGGGGAAACAGAGGATCACGGGTGAACCAATGACCTGTGACGTGGGTCACGGGAGCACCTGTGACAACCACCAAGCTTGGTGGAGAAAGCCTAATGATATAGGGTAGTAGCACAGCCAAACGCATTGGATACTTGACCAGAATTGATTGTGGTCTCAATGCTGAGCTATATGTGAGGATTTTTCAAGATCAGTTATTTTGTGCTCTTGAGTACCAGGGCTATGAAAAGGGTGATATGGTATTCCAACATGTAAACGACTCAAAGCGTACAACGAAATATGGTTCAATGACAATGAAATAGAGTTGCTGGATTGGCCACCCCGGACCTCAACTTAATTCAACACTTGAGGACAAAATTGAAGATAAAACTGTATTCGTACCCAAGTTAGTCGACCAGTATGCACCAACACTGGGAACACAGAGAAGCGACCTGGGATCAGATGTTCAGATTTTGGTTGAGACATGCTGGAATGTGATGAAGAGTAAGTCCAGATGATTGCAGGTGGTGGTGGAAGCCAAAGGTGGATTAAAAAATACTAACAAAAAATAAGTGGATGGTGAGATATGGAGCCTGAAAGTCAAAAGTTCAGAACATTGTTACCAATTACTGACTCCATGGGGCACATTTACAAAGGGTCCGAATTGCGCATTTCCATCAGGTTTTCCGAATTTTTGCGCTGAATTGCCCCGGGATTTTGGTGCACGCTATCAGATTGTGGCGCATCGGCGCCGGCTTGCATGCGCGTGAAATTCGGGGGGCGTGGCCGTCAGAATACCCGGCGGATTCCGAAAAACCGCAAAATTTTTTAAAAAATTGTGTGGCTTGAAACGCACTTACATGCACCAGGAAGAAGCAGGTGAACTCTGACGGACCTCGGCGCAGCAGCAACACCTGGTGGATATCGTGTGCACGACCTTAGTGAATCCCGGCAGGACGCGAATCCACGTCGGAGAACGCGCCGCGGGATCGCGAATGGACCGGGTAAGTAAATGAGCCCCCATGGATGTATTCTTTAACATCACACAGCTGACAATCTAAAAGCTTAGTGGGTCAACGTGCACCCAAATTCCTGGATTCTCTGACATTTGGCAATTATTTCTTATCAACTTCTTAAGTCCATCGAATATTATAATAGTGCTGAATTCCTCGGCCTAAACAAACCAGTTTATTATTGCACGGCAAAGAAATTAAGTCATTGAATATTGTGTAAAGCGGCTGCCGGGGGCCGAGCGATGAGCCGCTGGTGGGAGGTTAACATAAAGTGAATTTTTTATTCACCTCGCTGTTTGGCAAAGTCCACGTAGCCTCATTATCATATCCCCTTTAATAATTTAACAAGGTGGTAGAGTAGGAGAAGCTGGTGAAGGTGTTTTATAGCTGGAGCCGCATTATAATCGTTACAGCGGAGGGGTCTCAGCGCAACGAAGCAAAAATAGCTAAATAGGTACACAACGGGTCTGGAGGGAGGAACGATTTGTCAGCTCTTCTGAGGACCCAGCGTCGAGCGTTAAGCAGAGTCATATTTAATGCAGCAGATACGGATCTGCTTACATAGGAGAATTACTAATAGATGTGCATAAACTGCAATCATCGAAGGATCTATATCTGGCTGTAATGATTATATAGGGAAGCAGTTACTACAGAGAGGAGGCTCTAGGACCCTGTTGCTGCCTCCAATAGCTTATAGGAAATCTACCACTTTGAAAATCCCTATTTAAACCAAGCATACCCTTCTCTCCCATACTGCACCCCGATGCAGGATATATTCTTGATTAGCCACAGAAAATTGTGGTTTCGGAAAAAAAAACGCTTTGTTAATTATGTAAATTAGCCTCTGCACATTACACAGGGCGCTCTGGCTGCTTGTAAATATGCATGCCTCCTGCGTGCTGTGTAATCTACCCTCTCCCACCCATTCTGCAGTTCCTGAGAGCCAGCGACATCACCCGCTCTCGGGAACTCTCGCACATGCACGCTCAAGTCACAGTTGAGCTGATGGTCCCAAATGCTGGATTGATGAGTAATTATGCTGCAGCTGGAAGCCGGGCCATGAGAGGAGACAAATGTGGCTACAGGATGTCCAGCAAATAGCACTGAGCTGTTAGTGTCCCTCATATCATTACTACTGTTTAACCCCCCACCACCACCACCACCACATCACTGCACCAGCAGCGGGAAGTGTATCCTCTTATCACTACTAAGAGTGACTGACAATCCTATCTCATGGCCCCAACATCATCACACAAGCAGGGGACAGGGTGTGCTCCTATCACTTCTATGGATGGCTGTCTGTCCTATGTCATGGCTCCCCACAACATCACACCAGCAGGGGGCAGTGTGTCCTTTTATCACTACTAGGAGTGACTGACTGTCCTCCCAGTATGTGTCATCACACGAGGAGGGGGCAGTGTGTCTTCCTATCACTACTAGGGGTGACTGTCCTATACCATGGCCCCCACATCATCACACCAGCAGGGGGCAGTGTGTCCTTTTATCACTACTAGGAGTGACTGACTGTCCTCCCAGTATGTGTCATCACACGAGAAGGGGGCAGTGTGTCCTCCTATCACTACTAGGGGTGACCTAACTATCCTATACCATGGCTCCCACATCATTACACCAGCAGGGGGCGGTGTGTCGTCCTATCAGTACTAGGGGTGACCTAACTATCCTATACCATGGCTCCCACATGATTACACCAGCAGGGGGCGTTGTGTCCTCCTATCACTTCTAGGGGTGACTGTCCTATACCATGGCCCCCACATCATCACACCAGCAGGGGGCAGTGTGTCCTCCTATCACTTCTAGGGGTGACTGTCCTATACCATGGCCCCCACATCATCACACCAGCAGGGGGCAGTGTGTCCTCCTATCACTACTAGGGGTGACTGTCCTATACCATGGCCCCCACATCATCACACCAGCAGGGGGCAGTGTGTCCTCCTATCACTTCTAGGGGTGACTGTCCTATACCATGGCCCCCACATCATCACACCAGCAGGGGGCAGTGTGTCCTCCTATCACTACTAGGGGTGACTGTCCTATACCATGGCTCCCCCACATCATCACACCAGCAGGGGGCAGTGTGTCCTCCTATCACTACTAGGGGTGACTGTCCTATACCATGGCTCCCCCACATCATCACACCAGCAGGGGGCAGTGTGTCCTCCTATCACTTCTAGGGGTGACTGTCCTATACCATGGCTCCCCCACATCATGACACCAGCAGGGGGCAGTGTGTCCTCCTATCACTACTAGGGGTAACTGTCCTATACCATGGCTCCCCACATCATCACACCAGCAGGGGGCAGTGTGTCCTCCTATCACTTCTAGGGGTGACTGTCCTATACCATGGCTCCCCCACATCATGACACCAGCAGGGGGCAGTGTGTCCTCCTATCACTACTAGGGGTAACTATCCTATACCTTGGCCCCAACATCATCACACCAGCAGGGGGCAGTGTGTCCTCCTATCACTTCTAGGGGTGACTGTCCTATACCATGGCTCCCCCACATCATGACACCAGCAGGGGGCAGTGTGTCCTCCTATCACTACTAGGGGTAACTATCCTATACCTTGGCCCCAACATCATCACACCAGCAGGGGGGGGGGGGGGATATAAATCAATCTTTTACAGTCCGGTTATGATTACACATCTCTCTAGTTACTGCCCTTGCCTGTAAGTTTGTACGGTCAACCCTGCTGACTGTTTCTATTTTAAGTATAGATTTCTTTCCTTTAAATACATTTCCATCACTAAAGTCATCTCTTAAAGAGTTAAATTCTGAGTGACCGATGAGACATTTTCTTCGCACTGTTTTATATCCAGAGGACGGGTCTGAGGCGTCCAAAATAGTCTGAATTGGGTTTTCTTAAGGCAAAAAATAGTAACTTTCTATATGAAACACATGGAAGCGATTATCAACGTGAAAGACAAAACTTCAGACTAATTCCAAATTTGGAAATCTTGGATGTTTTGAGGTCAGGAAAAAAAATGAAAGTAGCTGAGATGCCGCTTTATGACTGCGCCGAAAGGAAAATAATTGCTGCTTTTGCCTGAAACTGTCTGAAAATCATAAATTGGACGTTTCATTTAAGTTGTAAATAGGTGAAGTGTCTTAATCTGTGGGTTTTTTTGCATTTGTCTTGATCTTAAACACAAAGCAGAGAAGATTTTGGATGAAAATCCTTAAAGGCATAGTAAATAAAAAAAAAAGTACAAAAATATATTTCATTGACTTTTACTCTGAATCTTTAGGCCCAGTTCACACCTGCATCAGGTATCAAGACCTGATACTGCATTTATTAGGGGTCTGGGGATCCCAGTTCTAATAAGCGGTCTGGGTGCCGGCAGGTGGACCCCATAAAATCATGTTACCCTGTATCCTGTTGATAGGGGATAACAGTTAACCCCTTAATGGCTTGTGGCGTATTATTACGTCAGAAGTCTGTTACAGGAGTATGGAAGGAGCTCCCAGGCTGAGGTCTCTCCATACAATTCAGTTGTTTGCTGCATATTACAGCAAATACCCACCGGTAACACCAACGATCGACGCTGGCAAAGTCAAAATCTGGTGAAACGCGGGTGCCGCCATATTGGCTTTGATCGTCGCACTTACGGATCTATAGAAAATTCACTCGACTTACATACGACCCCTAGTTACAAACGGACCACTGGTAATTGGTAATTTATTGTACTTTAGTCCTAGGCTACAATAAACAGCTGTAACAGGTATTACAGGAGTCTGTAATTAAGATTCATGGTTAATCCTGATTCTTATGACAATCCAACATTTTTAAAATGCAATTGTCACAGAGACCAAAAAAGTTCTGGTTGGGATTATATACAATGATAAAATATACAGTTCCGACTTACATACAAATTCAACTTAAGAACAAACCTACAGACCCTATCTTGTATGTAACCCGGGACTGCCTGTACTGCATTACACTAGTATTGCAATAAATTTCAGGAGCAATCAGACTCCCTAGGGTTAAAGTACCCAGGGGGGTCTGAATAATAGTAGAAACATTTTTTTTAAAAAAGTTTTAAAATATTTTAAACATTTTTTTAAAAAGTCTAGAAGTTCAAATCCCCCCACTTTCCCTAGTACTGAAATAAAAATAAAAAAAATTTAATAAAATCATGAACATCTTGGGCGCCATATCCAAAAACTTTCGATCTATCAAATTCTAAAAAATTGTTATTCCCGGTATTAAACCACGCAACGGAAAATAATGCCAACACATGAAAAAATGGAATAAAAACTGATCAAAAAGGTCATACAATCCCCAAAATGGTAACAATGAAAATGTCAGCTCATCTAGCAAAAAACAACACCTCGCACAGCTTCGTATGCCAGAGTATGAAAAAGTCAGAAAATGTCAAAAACACTGAATTTTTTTTCCATATCAAAGGTATTAATTTTTTCAAATGTATTAATACACAATAAAACCTGCATATACATGGTGTCCCTGTGATCACACCGACCCAAAAATAAAGGGGACGTGTCATTTGGGTCAGCACAGTGTAAGCTGTAAAAGCAGAGCCCGCAAGAAAATGGAGCAAATGTGTTTTTTCAACAATTTCACCCCATTTGGAACTTTTTTTCCTACTTTCGGGTACATGTCATGGAATTCTGTCACTGCAAAGTACAATTTGTTACGCAAAAAACAAGCCCTCGCACGGCTCTGTCCACGGAAAAATAAAAAATATATAGATTTGTGAAGGTGGGGAGTAAAAAATGGAAACAAAAAGGGCCAAGTGTTTAAGGGGTTAAAGTTAGCATAACCACTTTTTTGAACCAGTTGAGCCAGAGTGGATATGCCAAAGGTGTCAGAAGAACCTTGAAATCTGCATTTAGTCATTTATGTCCCCATAGATGTCTTCTTAATGGGAACCCGTCAGCAGTTTTGACTATGCAAAAATTGTAGCTTTTCCAAGTGCACTGGGTCCTGACATCAAGCACCTCCAAAGCTCCTCCTCTCTACTCTAAATAATTGCTACAGTTTCCCATCAGAAACCTTCACCGCAGCTTTCACTAAACAAAGGAGGGACCGATGAGCCGTTCTGTGCTGAGATCCCACAGCACAGCAGTGTGAGGACCAAGTCCAGCTAATCCTGAGATATAAATCCATATTTCACAGTCCTGCTGCTACTAACAACACACAGGAAGGTGAAATTTACAAAGATCTCCAGGGTCAATATATAACACTGACTGTAGAGCGTGCAGAGAACAACAGTGTGAGGACATTTCCCCCAGTGCACTTAAGCTACAATCCTGGAGTATACTGCTGCTACTCACAACACAGGTGCATAGGTATTATTACACATTTCTCCAAGACAATACTCAACGCTGTCTGGAGAGAGCAAACAGAAAGGTGTGATTACACAGATCTCCTCGGCCCCTTACTTAACTGTAGAGCGTGCAGAGAACAGCAGTGTGAGGACTTGCACCTGTGCATTTATAGAAGCCACAATCCTGGAATCCATATTTCCCAGCCCTGCTGCTACTATCAACACAGACACATAGGGGGTCATTTACTAAGGGCCCGATTCGCGTTTTCCCGACGTGTTACCCGAATATTTCTGATTTTCCGGGATTTTGGCGCACGCGATCAGATTGTGCCGCATCGGCGCTGGCATGCACGCAACGGAAATCTGGGGGGGGGTGTTGGTGGCCGAACGAAAACCCGACGGATTCGGAAAAACCGCCGCATTTAAAACAAAAAAATGTGTCGCGGCGCTTGCACTTACCTTCACTCAGCCCGGCCCGGTGTATTCCAGTGCGTTCCAGGGAACTTCAGCGCAGAAGCGCCTGGTGGACGTCGGAGGAACTACCTTAATAAATCCCGGCCGGACCCGAATCCAGCGCAGAGAACGCGCCGCTGGATCGCGAATGGACCGGGTAAGTAAATCTGCCCCATAGTTATGATTACACATCTCTCCAGGAACAATACTTAACACTGGCTGGAGACAGCACAGAGAACAGCAGTGTGAGGAGGTGCCTCCAGTGCATTTGGAGAAGCTGCAATCCTTGGAAATTAATCAATATTTAAAGAGAACCTACCACGACGAATCTACCTATAAAGGTAGATCGGGTGGTAGGTGGATGTAAGGGACGTGAGGAGAGCTCTTTTTAGAGCTAATCCTCACGTCCCCGCTAACTTTTGGGAAACTTTATTAACCTAATATGTAAATTTTGTTATGCGGCTACTGGGGCGTGGAGTAGCCGGCACGAGGCTACACAGCGCGGCTACTCCACGCCCCAGTAGCCTCGTTACTCCTCCTACCCTGTTGTGTGCGGCGCGCAGCTCCTCGTAGCTGCGCGCCCTCGTCCGATATGATGGCATGCGCAGAACGCCGGCTGAGCAGTCCCAGCTCCGAGGCCGGAGCTACTGCGCATGCGCAGTAGCCGGCTTGTCAGACGGGGGCGCGCAGCTACGAGGAGCTGCGCGCCGCACACAACAGGGTAGGAGGAGTAACGAGGCTACTGGGGCGTGGAGTAGCCGCGCTGTGTAGCCTCGTGCCAGCTACTCCACGCCCCAGTAGCCGCATAACTAAATTTACATATTAGGTTAATAAAGTTTCCCAAAAGTTAGCGGGGACGTGAGGATTAGCTCTAAAAAGAGCTCTCCTCACGTCCCTTACATCCCCCTACCTCCTGATCTACCTTTATAGGTAGATTCGTGGTGGTAGGTTCCCTTTAACAGTTCTTCTGCTACTAATAACACATACATAGATGTAATTACACAACTCTCCAGGTGGACCAATAACCGTATGATCATACCTGCGGACAGATTGCCTTTAAGAATCAAGCAATGTTCAAGCTTTATGTTCAGTTTGGGTTGCTCTTCATTTAATAATAATTCCTTTATTTATATAGCGCACACAGATTACGCAGTGCTGCACAAAGCTTGTCACATCAGTCCCTGTCCCCATGAGGCTCACAATCTAAACAACCTAACAGTATGTTTTGGAGTGTGGGAGGAAACCAGAGGACCAGGAGGAAACCCACGCAAACACGGAAAGAACATACAAACTCCTTGCAGATGTTGACTTGGGTGGGAATCAAACCCAGGACCACAGCGCTGCAAGGCAGAAGCGTTACTCACTCAGCCATTGAAGAGTTAAACTACTTACATGATGTCACTACACGAAGCCCTGTAACAGTAATGTATTGTGTGTGTTCTGCTTGTTGATGTCACTTTGTGGTTGCGAATGTTCCAGAATGAATACATTTCAGCAGATAACCACATGCTAATTAAGTAGCGATGTTCTCTCTGTAAGGAGACGCGTCCTGTTGTGACCGTCCATTAGTTACAGTCTCTCTAGAACAATATTTAGCATACGGCGCTGCTGCTCATCAGGTCATTATGTCTCCCAGACCACAAATTGTTCCATTTATAGACAGGTTAGAGATATGGGAGAGCCATGACATCAGTATACAGTGTGCGGGGCCGGTACTAGAGATACACATAGCACATGGGTAACATACATGAAAGGGAATCTGTTATTGGAAAATTAGATTTTATTACATTACATTTAAATTATAAACATATTTTGTACTTTTTCAGGGTTTTTACGACTGTCCACGAAAAAATAAAAATCTTGGAATATTGTCGATTTGTCATTTCCTATTACAGAGCACACAAGATGATGATTTTCTTTGTTTCCTCCATTACCTAACTTGCCAGCTTTGCCCTATAGATTTTGTCCTTTGTCTATGGGGCTCATTCACTAAGGGTCCGAAACGCGCATTTTCGTCGGGTTTCCCGAATATTTTCAATTTGCGGCGAATTGCACGTGATTGGATTGTGGCACATCGGTGCCGGCTTTCACGCGACAGAAATCAGGGGGGGCGTGGCCGTCGGAAAACCTAACGGATTCGGAAAAAAAGCACAAATTAAAAAAAAAAAATTGTGTCGCAAGAATAGAACTCACATACACCAGGACGAAGAAGGTGAACTCCAGCGGACCTCGGCGCAGCAGCGACACCTAGTGGATATCGGGCGCACGACCTTAGTGCATCCCAGCAAGCTCCGAATCAACGTCGGACAACGTGAATGGACCGAGTAAGTAAATGAGCCCCTATGTGTTTTGCACTTTAGTGTTTGGAGGGAATGTCGACCAGTTGTCCCTTACTACCTAGTGTACATAAGGCAAGCCAGTAGGGATTTTGGGGAGTTCAGTATTGAGGGCTAATGTCTTGTCTGTGTTCCTCTACCTGGTACCTTCCTTACAACACAAAGAAATCTCTGGCGGCACTGGTCATGGAAAAATCCAAGTGATGCATGTTTTTTTCTCCTGACTTTGACAATGGAGGAAGAGCCTGGAGACCCAGATCCAGGTCAATACCATCGAAATCATCTCTGGAGGAAGCTTGTGGCAGCAACTACAAGAGAACCTGTCACCAGGTTTTACCCAACTAGGACGGGGATAAAGGTCATTTCTAGAATTCCCTCTTTAATTTGAAATTTTACCCATTTATCTATTAAAAAAATCTCCCCCAAAGTCAATCAAACATGACTCTTCTCACCTCATTTCCATATGGGAAGGGTCAAGTTTAGTAGTTGCAGGGGTAGTGTGCCTTCAAAAGCCCCTATCTTCTGTTCCATAGCACCTAGAAACATACTATTTATGACATATTAAAGATAAGAATCTCATCTTTCATTGTTTTGTGAGCTACAAAGCCAAAGATACAAGTAGCTAAAGACATAGTTGGAAATGCAAGCTGCATATAAAGATCCAGTTCCTGCCTATTATTTAACTGTACGTCCAGTATAGTAGCTCATAGAACCATAAGCCTGATGTGGTCTGAAAGATGAGATTCTTATCTTAAATATGACAAAAAGGCAGGTGATTCTAAAGTGATATTACCTCTGTAACCGCTAAACTTGACTCATTCCATGTGAAAATTAGGTGAGACGAGTCAAATTTGCCCGACTTTGGGGGGATTTATAAGCCATTGAGAGAGAAAAACTGCTACAGCTTACCCTCTTCTCTATTGTTTGGATCCAGTGTCGGACTGGGTTTCCTTAGGCCCACCCGAGAAAATCAGTTAGGGGGGCCCACTCTTCATGATTCCCTAGTAAATATAAACTTGCAGCCTCCAAATTATGTTGTTTTCTGATGGACCACTGAGGTTCAGTATTGTGTTGAGCCAGGGCCCACCGGGGGATCCTCTGGTACTCTGGTGGGCCAGTCCGACACTGTTTGGATCTATGTGTTCGTGGGAGATGTTGCACCACAGTGCAAGAATCAGATACTGGCTGGACACGAGGACTCAATGGGGGCCATTTTCTAAGGGCCCAAATCGCGTTTTTCCTTCGGGTTTTGCGCCGATTTTCCCTGAATTGCCCCGGGTTTTTGGCGCACGTGATCGGATTGTGGCGCATCGGCGCCGGCATGCACGCGACGGAAATCGGGGGGCGTGGCCGTAAGAAAACCCAACGGATTCGGAAAAACCGCCGTATTTTTTTTTTAAAAAGTGTCGCTCTGGGTGCACTTACCTGCACCCAGCTTAGCTTGGTGAACTCCAGTGAACTCTGTCAGACTTCAGCGCAGCAGCGACACCTAGTGGACATTGGGCACACTACCGGAAGACCCGAATCCTCCACAGAGAACGCGCCGCTGGATCGCGAATAGACCGGGTAAGTAAATCTGCCCCAATGCGTTAATCCCAGAAAGGACAAAAAAAATTCTGCATTGTATTAAAAAGTTTTTCAAGCTTTATTCTTCCAGTGTGAATAGTTACATAAACATGGCACATATGACTGATGTGTTTCGAGCCCTTGAATGGCTCTTAGTTGTAGCCTGACTACGGGCCATCCAAGGGCTCGAAATGCATCAGTCATACGAACTATGTTTATGTAACTATTCACACTGGAAGAATAAAGTTTGAAAAACTTTTTAACCCAATGCTGGACTTTGCTTGTCCTCTCTTGGATTTATACAGGGATTTATAAGAGGGAAGTGGGTGAAATTTCAGATAAAACAGGAAATTCTAGAAACGACATTCCATACCCTACCAGATGGGGGCAGTAGTTTATAGTGGTAAAACTTAGTGACAGCCTGGCAGGGGCTTCCTATGATTTGATTTATATAATATTTCACATTGTAGCTAAATATTTATATTGAACTTTGCGAGTAGCACATTCATCAGATGTGGAAGTCTCGGTATGGACCACCTGCCTGAATCCCCCTCCTATATTGGACGTGGCGCTATAGATAAAACATTCGTCCGTGTGGAGGTAAACAATGGCGGTGCGAACGGTCCAAGTCAAATAGTGGGTTCAGAAATCGAACCTTTAATAGGAAAAAAAAAGGCTTAAAAAAATCCAAAAAGAAAAAAAAATCCGGAGCGTTTAGATTAACAGATAGGTTACTGCGGCGGAGGTTTCCAAGCTAAACAGAAGTCTCCAAACAAAGGGGGAGCGGAGCTGTTCCTGACGCTTGGCTTTGATGTGCTGCGCTTGTGGTCGGCGCGTTGTGTAACTCTGCCCCGTGTTAGTGTTTCTCCTGGCTTGTTTGCCGATCTTACATGTGGTGCGGCTGAGACTAAGCAGAACGTTATGGATATTATCGTGTTTACTGTATTTCTCATTTACCTTCTCCAGTGACTCCGAGTCTGATGAACTCTGGGTAAACTCTTTCCTGCAGAAATAGTTGTAACTATATGCAAACTAGATCAGTGTTTTTTGGCTTAGGGCAGGCAGGAGCCCTTGGGGTAGGTAAGTAAAAGTGTGTCTGGTGGGGGGCATTGCTGAACAAAACGGAACGGAATTATGTGCGAAATTCTAAATTTTAATAATTTGATTTAAAGTAGCCATTTAAAGGGGTTTTCCTGGAATAACTTTTTATGGGCTATCTTGAGAAGCCACATCGGTCACCAGGGGCGTAACTTGATGGGGTGCAAAAAGTGCGGTCCCAACCGAGCTCTTGAGACCTAAGGGGGCCCTTATGGTGTACCTTTCCTATATTAGAAGACTAATACTATAAACAATACAATGTAATTGGGGGCCTGGAACACATTTTGCACTGGTGCCCAACAGATTCAGTTTACTCCACTGTTGGGCGCTACAAAGGCATGAACCAACTACTTCTGGCACTGTAAGCAGAAGTACTGGAAATATGTAGTACTGGAAAGCAGAAAAGGGACCCCAAAACCAGAAGTATCTCCTTGAGTCTTCATGGGCCCATAACGGGAAGTCTTTTCCCCATTCATCACTCCATTCAGAAGTGTGATCAGGGATGGACTGTCCCTCCAGAGAACCGGAGGATCTGGTGGGCCCAAGCTCTTACACAATGAAGGGTCCCAGAGGTCAAGCCGGAGACAACCCAATATGGAGGTCACTAGGTTTTATTTTCTATAGACAGATGAATGGTGGGCTGCCGCTAAAAATTTTTTTCAGTTGGGCCCAAAGAGCCCCAGTCCGACGCTGAGTGTGATAACAACAAACATCCCATTTTTTGAGATAATCTAGGAATCCAGAAAAATCCCTTGGGCTCCAGGTTCTAGCATCACATCTGTCTCATGTTCTACGCACTGCAGCCTGTGCCAGAGGTAACATGCCACTGGCGGTATACCATACACCAAGGCCACTGATTGGCCGAAGCAGGTCATGTCGCTCCTGGCTCATTTAGTAGATCTAATTAGTAGAGCCAAAAATCCCAATTAGTAGAGCCGAAAAATGGCAGACCACCGTGTCCTTGAACTGAAGGCTACACATATTTTTTGGGGGTTACCCTGCTCTGCAAGAAGATCTGTCACCAGAATTTTAACTCTCACACCAGTAATATCTTCTGTTAACGGGTTAATAGTCCTCCCGAAATCACTTAAAATTATCTGCCTCTAAGACTCTGTACCTTAAATACAGCAGTTTTCCTGATATGCAAATAAGTAGCCATGAGTCAACTTCTGAATAGAAGAGTCAAGTTTTCTCCACGTTGCCAGGGAACCACACCTTCCTCTTTTGATTGACAGCTTGGTGTCTCTTCAAATCTGAGCTGATAGGAAGTCCTCTCCTTGTCATCACCAGAGTGATGTCCCTCTCACTGCATGGCCAATTTAGCAGTGAGCATTGTGTTGCAAACTATAGATCTTGTCAACATTTCACGTACCCCACGATGGGCGGAGCCAAATGGCAGTGGGCGGGTCAACAATAAAAAGGTAGAAAAAAAATTGGGGAATGATTTTATTGCTGGGAGGAGGTAGATTTAAGCCGGGACACCTGTATTGCACTTTTCAAGAAATGCAAGGTGTGGAGTGAGTAAGTTTTATTGAGCCTGTTCCTAATGACAGGTTCCCTTTAAGAGCTTTTGCAATTTATATAACATTCTAATTGATCCTGTCATTCTAATTGACTTGACCATTTTCTAGATTCCTGGTTGTTGTCACTGAATAGAAGCTGTCAAATTAACCTGTAAAATTTCCCCTAAATCTAGCCCTGACCTAGTCTTACTGAACACAACAAGATTTTTAGAATATCTGTCTAGTTGAAAGCTGTCAGTCACAACACGAAAAACAACTATTAGAATGCTGCAAAGGTCATCAGTACACATAAACCCCCAAAATTTTAAGCAGGTCAATATTCTTAAAAATTCTAAACCAGACAATCAATAAAAGAGACTATAATAATGGAGACCCAAGAACAGATAATAAAGTTGGAGACCCTGGAGCAGATAATAATAATGGAGACCCCAGAGCAGATAACAATGATGCCAATTCCAAAGTGGACAATAATATTAATATAGGAGACCCCAGAGCATATAATAATAATAATGAAGACCCCAGAGCATATAATAATAATAATAATAATAATATTGGGGAGATCCCAGAGCAGACAATATTAATAAGTGATACCCTAAAGAATATAAAAGTAATAATGGAGACCACAGAGCAGACAATAAAAGTAATGGAGACCACAGAGAAGAAATGTAAAAAAAAAAGATACTGGGGCACATTTACTTAGATGTCCAACAGTGTTCACCCAAAGTGCATTGTTCAATGACAATGCAGATCTGCCGCGATTCACTAAGATGGTGCGCCCGATATCCTGCATGTGTCGCTTCACCTTCTTCTTCCTGGTGCATGTAAGTGCATTGTCTTGCGACACAATTTGAAAGTTAAATCCCGCGCTCAATCCGAATCAGTGGGATCATCCAACGGCCCGCCCCCCCCCCCCATTTCTGTTGCATGGAAGCAGCGCAGCTGCGCCAAAATCCGATCGCGTGCGACACAATCCCAACCCCTGTTCAATACCTGTCAATGCCAAATACCGAAACCGATGAACAGTCTGGCAAAAGTGTGATCCGCTTCCCTTCCCTTCCCCATTGTCCTCCCAATGCTCCTCTAGTGCTCCCCGCACCACAATACATGTTCTCCTATGATCCAGCTCCATTCTGTTCTGGGTTCTGTCATTGGTTGTATATACTAGTGTCAGATAAGGGCGCTGCCCACAGAGGCACCCGGGTAGTGGTGAGTAGATCTGACAGATTCTCACTACTTTTGAGGCTCCTGACGCTGATATGAGTCCTTGGCTTGTTATGTCTCCCTGGATTTAAGAACCTGGATGATGATGTCATCTCAGGTCCTTGCACCAGGATAAATTCACATTAATGTCATGATATTCTTGCCACAAATCATGGTAAAACCCTTTAAAATCGTGGCCTTCCCACCAGGTCATCAAAGTAGGTGCCTACCCTCACCTACCAGTCTACCCGGCTCTGCCCAAGCTGTCTTAAAGTAAATAGGACTTTAGAATTGGCTGTCATGGGGAATTTACATACAACAATAGTTGTCCTGCAGTCCATGGAGCTTCCATGATGGCTGATCCTAGAAGTCCTACTCGCTATAGGGCAGTGATGGGGAACCTTTTAGAGACCGAGTGCCCAAACTACAACCAAGACCCATTTATTTATCGCAAAGCGCCAACATAGAAATGTGATTTGTGATTTATACTCCCTTCTCTGTCACAGCTTTCATTCATACCAGCACCTGAGGACACCAATAAAGCAGAAAATAGAAGAAATTTGGATGATCATTGTAGCTTCCTTCCAGGGTCCCATAAACAGGAAGAATTGTCAGGACCGGAGCAGGGGCTACAATGATAATCCAGATCTGTCCACACCTTCCCACTCCTCCAGTAGTCCCAGGTAGAGCTGTCATTTTAAAGTAGCTCTGTGTACAGCAAGTCCTGGGCTGTCTGGGACTGCAGGAAGATACCAGGAGTCATCTCTGGTGATGGCCTGAGTGCCCACAGAAAGGGCTCTGAGTGCCACCTCTAGCACCAGTGCCATAGGTTCGCCACCACTGCTATAGGGCAACACAGAGGGACTTACAGTTCCCTGTTCTTCAAGCGTCCAGGCCCATTCTTGATCAAACCCCTTTAAGTGATGGTATAACCTAGATATGACAATACCCTTTTAAGCATGACAACACATAGGTCTGCATAGGAGCTGTATACACAAAGCAATAAGATTAGTAAACCGCACCTAAACAAGGATTTTAGGAATATATGTAATAATCCGCTTTCCCATACATAGATTTGTCAAAGTTTCTTTTAGTTACATTTACTATTATAGCAATTTAGTCATCTCTGTCAGTAAATAATGGGACTATTATGTTGGGGAATGCCAACTTTCTTTTGATTTTTCCTAAAATGTAGAATACCTTTCAAGCAGGCTGATGAGAAAACAAAGCTCATTGTTATTCCCGCATCTGGGACACGTCCTCCGCTGTGGCTCTATTTCACAAGCTCCGCAGCCGTTCACATTTTACAGTGTAATAGTTTACCTTGGACATCTGAAAATAACCCTGTTTTTCCTTTCATCATGGTGATTTCTGGAGGCCTCTAATAGCAATAATAAAGCTTTCAAGAGAAAAGGCGGCATTGTTATCTGCAGGAGTCTGCGGCGTTCTTCATGCTCCTTGGCTCGCTGACAATGGGAAAATGATGATTAATAAAACGCTCGCGAATACTTTTCAGAACAAACAATTGGCGCTTAAAACCCAGAGACAAAATGAAACGTACGGTATTATACGGTATTTATTCTGGGCCTGCATGAGATTTATTGAGATTTACTGGACTAAAGCTAGTTTAATATACTATACAGATACTAGATAGACAGAAATGTGAAAGATAAATATAGATAAATATGGGATGGAAAGATAGATAGATATATTTGTCAAGCTCTACGGAATTTCATAGTGCTATATAAATAAAGAATAATCTAATAGATATTAGAAATAAGAATGCATCGAGAGATAGATATGGGATAGATATTCAAACAGCTGAAGGATGAGTCTATAATAATAATAATTTCTTTATTTATATAGCGCACACAGATTACGCAGCGCTGCACAGAGCTTGTCACATCAGTCCCTGTCCCCAATGGAGCTCACAATCTAATCAACCTACCAGTATGTTTTGAAGTGTGAGAGGAAACCGGAGGACCCAGAGGAAACCCATACAAAAACGGGGAGAACATAGAGGGGCACATTTACTTACCCGGCCCTGTCGCAACCCCCGATCCGGAGCCCCAGAAACTCTTTGCAGATGTTTGACCTGGATGTGACTTGAACCCAGGTCCCCAGCGCTGCGCTACATAGGAGATAGATAGATAGATAGATAGATATGAGATAGATAGATAGATAGATATGAGATAGATAGATAGATAGATAGATAGATATGAGATAGATAGATAGATAGATAGATAGATAGATAGATAGATAGATAGATATGAGATAGATAGATAGGAGATAGAAGATAGATAGATAGATAGATAGATAGATAGATAGATAGATAGATAGATAGATACGGATAGGAGAAAGTAGGCAGCACTCCAGAACGTCCAGTTGGTCGTATAAAAGGTGGGTTCTTTATTCCATGAAACGTTGCACTTTATTGTACCTTTCAACATGGAATAAAGAACCCACCTTTTATACGACCAACGATAGATAGATAGATAGATAGATAGATAGATAGATAGATAGATCGGAGATAGATAATAGATATGAGATAGATAGATAGATAGATAGATAGATAGATAGATAGATAGATAGATCGGAGATAGATAATAGATAGACTCCTGGCTTTTGCACCAGTTTTCTGCAGGGTGCGGGGACAACGTCATATCATAATTCCCCCCCCCCCATATTGATAACATATCCATAACATAGGTCCTCAGTATCAGATTGTTGGGGATATTCAGGACCCCCACAGATCAGCTGTTCTCAGCAAATGATACACGAGAAGCAGAAAGCGCCATTTTCAGGGTAGTGGCTGAAACTAGTTATTGCAGCTTAGCTCCTATAAAATTGATTTGGAACTTGCAGTTACCTCATCTGACCACCAAACTTAAAAGAGAGCTGTCTGCTTCCTTGTTCACAGCTCATCTGTTAGATCCCCACCATTCTGATAACGAGAACCTATTCTAAGGACATGTTACCAATAGTTTCAGTCCTAAAAACACCTCATCCTAAACCACAGTACCCTTTGACTCATAGCAACCAATCACAGTGCAGCTTAGAATTTACTCAAGCTTTTCAAGAAATGAAAGCTGAGCTCTGATTGGTTGCTTTTAGTCACAAGGCCGATTTCCGGCAGTTTTGATAACTTAGACCTATGCTTCATCCACTTTCTCTACACGACTTACGTGCGTATAAATCGGTAGTCACGCAGCCTCCATGCGGCGGCGAATTCTGCCGTACAATGAGCATTCTTGGTTTGTTAGCAATGTAAAACATATGACTGTCAGCGCACAGAGAGCTCATTGTTGTAATATAGAAGTCATTTTATCTCGGCTTACCCGTACACTTAAAGCCGCCTATAATCACCCTTATTAAAGTAATAATGCAGCTTTATGCCAGAATATACAGCCCGCTGTGTCCCCATGGGTGACCACTTTACTTAATAAGAAGGGGAGAATGTCTCTGTTCACAAGAATGTTCCTATCTCCACAAACAGCTCGCGTCCGTAGGAAATCGCCAGGAAAAAAAAATCTCATATTCCAGCTGACAAAAAAAAGACATAATACTGAAACTGATCAGAAGGGATATCCTCAAATATGGCAGCGGCGCATCCTCATCAAAGTGTATCAGAAAAATGAGAATATTCTAGGTCCACACATCACAAGTGGCTTCATCTCTTAGCATGTTTCTACTATATTTCCAGATTATTGGAGAAGACCATTCCCGGTTTTTTAATTAAACACACCCTTTTCGTGGATGTGACCCGCCCACTTTCCTGGTGTGGCCATCGAAACCCGCTGATTCCCTCCCTTTTTTGTTAATTGCCCGGAACATAAAGTTCCTGTGTAATTGTAAGCCCAGCAGATGTGGAAAGAGATTGGCCATGGTCCCTGGGAGGTCTCCTCATTTTTTAAGAACCTCTGGAAGGAACTGAGACTGAGACCTTAGTTTATGAGAAAGATGTTTTTGTAGTTTAAAACTTGAAGGGATGTGTTCATAGATGTGAAAATACATTACGATACGAAATGCAGGACAATATCTATACAACGGTGAAGACCACCGTGTGTGGAAAGGACCATCGATGGAAGCTCCACTTTGGCAACTTCCAGGCACCTGGCTTGCCCACCCGTTCCTATGCCCCTGTTCTGTATTAGGGCGCTGGAACAGGAGGTAGGTGGGCCGTCGGAAGTTGCTGGAGAGGAGATGCCATTTCCCTTTAAACTAATAGGGGTAAAGGTCTGACGGCCTGTGCCTGTGTGTGTGGAATACTGGAAGTGCCGCAGGAGGTGAGTAAAGGTTTATTTTTTTTAAAAACACTCCCCATATGCTAAGTTTTTCTAACAGTCAGACAACCCCTTTAAAGAAGTTCTTCGCTCTTGTGTATTCATGGCATATCCACAGAATATGTAATAACAACATGATAGATGTGGGTGCCACCAATGGGACCTGCACCTCCTTCAAGAGCAGGAGCAAACTCTCCCCTTCCCACGAATGTAGAACATAGTGCATCCACTCTCCATACAAGTCTATCGGAACGTCGAAAATAGTCGGACGTATGGACAATTTTCGTCTCTCTTACAGACCTGATTGGAGAGTTGCTGTGTGTGCTCTGTAAACTCAGTATGTTTGGCCTTGTTGCGGGAAAAGGGAGTGGAGCCCTCTTCTCCAGGTAGATACCAGTCCAAGAGGTTGGACCTACATCTATCATGCTTTTATGATATATCCTGTGGATATGTCATAAATACACAAGATGGGAATGTCCCTTTAATTCATAATCTATAGCAGGCCCCAAAGTTTTATGTAATCTTCATAGTATTTGTCCCCTCATATGGGGATAAGGCTCCTGGACCCGGGAGCCATTATTCTCTTTACACCTCCTCAAGTTACATCCCTGCAAAAGTTACTGGGGTACATTTACTTACCCGGTCTGGAGGAGTTCACCTATAGTGCATAGTCTGACGATCATGCCCTGTGCCGCGATTCACTAAGATCATGCGCCCGATATCCTGCATGTGTCGCTTCCCCGCTCAGGTCCCCGGAGTTCACCTTCTTCTTCCCGGTCCATGTAAGTGCTTGGGCTTGCGACACAATTTGAATGTTAAATCCTGCGCCCAGTCCGAATCAGTCGGATCGTCCGACGGCCCGCACCCCCGATTTCTGCCGCATGAAAGTCAGCACAACGGCGCCAAAATCCAATGTTTAATACCTGTCACAGCCGCGCAATCCCCAAAAACGATGATGCTCATTATATTATACATGTAGTAGTCAAATACACTTAGTTGAACTTTTCACCGTTAATTTGATAGTGGAATAGCTGTGCACCTAATCACAGGCGCGCGGTGTGCTAATATTTTCACTTGGTGGGTCCATATATTATATTTTCATGCTTAGAGTTGGATTAGGTTAATATTATAATTGGACTGTATATTGTTCTATTTGGCAACTGAATTTTCATTTTCACCTAGAAGTGAAGACTCCTGCACTCAGCACCGAAGAAACCAAACATTAAATGATCTCCACTAAAAATATACAAGACTGAGGAAAATGTCCAACACCAGAATTGAAGTTCGGCATGGACGGACCTTTTTCTTTTATTAAAGGGAACCTGTCACCACATTTTTCACAAATACAGTTAATGACAGGTTCCCATAGTCTTATTCCCTAAATGTCACCCTTCTTTTAGTTAAAAATTGTTTCCCTCATACCCCAATAAAATCAACTTTATTATCTTACCTGCCTGGAGTTAGAGGGGTCGTGACCTGCTCGGCCAAGTCCTGTGGCTCCATCTTATTCCTCCTCACTATTAAGGACTTCATGTCACGTGACCAGGGTGATGTCATCTAAGGTCCTTTACCCATTTATATATGTAAAATCTGCCCCATATATATACCTGATCACAAGAACTCACAGCATGACTCCATGGACCTCTACTTCTCCCGATGCCTCCATGGAATCATGCTGAGATTTCATATGATCCAATACATACATGGAGTAGATTTGGGTAAAGGACTGTAGTTGACATCAACTTGGTCACATGACATGCAGTGCTGAATGCTTAGGCGGTATGGGGAGGAGCCACTAGACTTGGCCGACTAGCAGTATGCCAGGTAAGATAGCAAAGTTGATTTTATGGGGATGTAAGGAAAATTTAAAGCTAAAAAAAGTAAAATTTAAATAATAGAGGTTCAGAAGGTTCAATGCAAAATCAGTGGAAGTCCTACAGAGGGCAAGGTCCTTAATGGATGAATGTATGTGATTTTTAAGTCACATATAATCACCCATTAAGGACTTGGCCATCTGCTGGAATTCCACCGATTTAGTTAATGGGGCTCTATGGGAACCTATCACCAGTTGCATTTGACCACATTTGAGCCCATAGAACTGGGTAACTCTCCTCTCTCCCTACTTCTCTACATGTCATTGATGGGATCTTGAGCATGGGATTCTCGATGTTCTTCTCATCAATTTGGTAGTTTGTCTATAAAAATCTATGCAGCCATCCCAAAGCTATGGTCTCCGGAAGTTTATGTGTAAATCAGCGCATACTAGACTTTGGGGGGGGGGGGGGCACAGCAAAAAGAGACCCACCCCTGAGGAAATGCAAAGTTGCCGCTCACTACTGCCCGTAAAAACTTCTGTTGGCCACGTCTTTTGAACAGATCAGGTGACATCCGTCAATCATCGGTCTCATGATCACACTGCTGAGGCCAGTCATGTGTTACAATACGACATCACCTCAAGAGCTATGAGGGCTGTAGCAGGTCTTCACAGGTTCAAAATGTCTCTCTCAGTCTGGAGGACCCAGCCTATCCTTATACTACCCAATAGACCAGTGATGGCAAACCTTTTAGACACCGAGTGCTCAAAACTACAACCAAAACCCACATACATTTTGCAAAGTGCCAATGTGACAATTTAGACAGTAACTTATTACTCCCTGCTCTGGCACAGGTTTAAATTGTATCGGCACCTGAGGACACCAATACAGTAGAAAGAAGTTTGAAATTATCATTGTAGCTTCCTTCCAGGGTCCTGGGACTGCAAGAGGCTTTGAGTCCTGTTTGGCGACCTCTGTGCTGGGGTGTAGGCATGGGTGCCCATAGAGAGGGCTCAGATTGCCACCTCTGGCGCCATAGGTTCGCCACCACTGCAATAGACCATTGATTTGGTGGAGCGTCATGTAATGCCTTATTTAACCTGTGGTGGCGCTGCAGAGAAAATCAGCACTTTGTACTTGCTCCATCCACTGATCACTGGAAGTTTTCTCATTCAAATAATCTGCAATCACCATACACAAAAGTAGAAATCCCCTTTAACTCTACACATTTTCACATTTGGTTATTGAAACCTTATCATAATAATTCTGAGATCTCTCCACAAAATTCTTAACACAATGTACACTTTACCTTATTTTTTTTGGTCTCTCCACCACATATGGGAAGAAGAGAGGTCTACTGGAGGTCTATGCCAGAATAACATACTGGCTCCCGAAGACGCAAATATGTAGCTTGGCTATACGTCATGTAGTTGTTGGATGGAGATCAAGTATCCGCATGAATCTTTTATTACAGTCTCGCTTCCATCTTTGTGTTCCTCTATTTTGCTTAACTTGACTTGGATTTCCTTATCCAGACAGGAACGTTGGGCTTTTATACCATATTCCATGTGTATGAGTCCGCTATCTGCACTGGTAGAGCTGCATTATTTATCCCCTATTGGTTGCTGGAATTGATCCACTATTAATAATGCAGAGGGCAGAGAGGGAAGTATCGACAGCGTCTTCCCTCTGATCTTGTAGGATGTAGCTTGACAGTAATGCTGAGTAACACTTGACTATATACATTTGGCTTCTTTATTGCTCTATTTGAGACTACGGATCGATATTGTTAATTGCAGACCACTTCGTTATAAGGTCATTAGCGGGAAAACCTAAAACACTGTAATGTATTGGTAAAATATCTCAAGGGGACGCTATTACTTTAGCCCATTAAAGCCGAAAGTATATGTTATTTTCCTATGGAATGAAACTAGTTCCGGACAATTCCATTTTAGGACAGGTTCACAAATGTGTTGGAGGTTCCATTGCAGTATATGTTAAAAATCCGGGACATCCCAATGGACCCCATTATATAATGTTGAACTGGCCCATAGGAGAACCAGAGGATACTCCGATGGACCCAGACTCTAACACAAAACTGGACCACAGAGGTTTTGCAGAAGACAACCCAACTGGAGGTGGGCATACAGAATAATTTAACAGCTGGCCAAACAGAGAACCAAGAGATCCTCTAATGGACCCTGTCTATAACACAATACTTAACCCCAAAGATTTAGTAGAGGATAACCAAACTGGAAATGGGCCCCCAGAATAATTTAACTGCTGGCCCACCAGAGAACAAGGGGATCCTCCATTGGACCCAGACTCAAACTCAGTACTGGACCCCAGAGGTTTAACAGAGGGAAACCTATTCAGCAGAGCTCAGACATGTAAACAAAGAATCACAGAGAGTCTGCTCACCATAAGAATATAAGTAACAGAGATACTGGAGCAGATTTACTTACCCGGTCCATTCGCGATCCAGCAGCGCGTTCTCTGCGGTGGATTCGGGTCCGGCCGGGATTCACTAAGGCAGTTCCTCCGACGTCCACCAGGTGTCGCTGCTGTGCTGAAGAGCATCGGAATGCCCTGAAGTTCACCGTCCTATCGTGGGTGAAGGTAAGCGCATGTCGAGCGACACTTTTTTTTTTTTTTTAAATGTGGCGGTTTTTCTGAATCCGTTGAGTTTTTTTACGGCCACGCCCCCGATTTCCGTTGCGTGCATGCCGGCGTCGATGCGCCACAATCCGATTGCGTGCGCCAAAATCTCGGGGCAATACAGGGAAAATCGGCGCAAAATGGAAAAATTCGGTTAACCCGTAGCAAAAAACACAAATCGGGCCCTTAGTAAATGACCCCCACTGAATCACTTGATGAACATTCAGGGATTATCTACAAGGCAGTAACATGGGCAATTTATGTAAAAGAATGTCCAACCCCTTTAAGTGGCACTGTCCCAGATAATATCAGTCCAGTGCAGTGAGAGTAGTGATGGAAAGTCTGTCTCTTCTTAGTAACCTGGATCATTAGGCTCCGCTCATTAAAAAGAGTTGTCTCTTCTGGCTCTTGAATGGCTCCCTATTAAATATATAATAGGGCGCATCAGACCAGTCGGTCAACCATTCTACACACCACTTTATTTGTAGGTAAAGGTGCGTGGTTATCTGGTTAGGGACGGGGTTTAGCGAGCCATCGGTGTTCACTGCAGTGAGCCGACTTCCGTTGTTCTCATAAATAACCTGCTCTTAGAGCCGGCTAGTATGTGAAAATTGTAGGCATTATACAACACAAGGACCACCTCCTTCAGCATTAACTTGATGGCACCAATAGGGGGCGTAAGCATTGTAAGTGCCTAGGGCAGCCTCAACACTAGATACACCCCTAAATACAGCCCTACAATACTATGACTATCTGCATTTTTCTTTCCGAAATTTCTTTCCGACAATTCTTGTCCACAACCCTATACATATATGGTGCAGATTATCCTCCTCCTTACATAAAATCCACTTCACATATTGAAACCGGCTCAAAAAATGCAAACTATAAAAAAATAAAATAAAATCGAAGTTTGTTATCTTCAAAGTCTGGAGAAATGTCGCCTCGTCTATCATTGGAAATGCCAGGAGTCTTTGCATAGTCCAACCACAACTCCCAGGAACCCCCAGCAGCGAGGGCCGATTACCTCTCCACTGCTATTCCAATGGCTTTTGATCTCCTAACATATTGGAAATTACTTAAAGGTAAGACATCTGCTCGGAGCGGAACGAAAATAGATGACATCATCGTCTGTTAGGAATACAGTGTAAATCCCCAACATCACGGCCTGTAATAATTCTATATTAAGTCACCTAGAAGGATCGGTCACAAACGCACATATGTTTCCTGCATATATGTGCAGCTGTAATATTGATTAGATTATATATTATATACAGGCAGTCCCCGGGTTACTTACAAGATAGGGTCCATAGGTTTGTTCTTAAGTTGAATTTGTATGTAAGTCGAAACTGTATATTTTATAATTGTAGATCCAGACAAAGAATGTTTTTGTCCCAGTGACAATCGGAGTTTCAAAATTTTTTGGTGTAATTGGACCAAGGATTATCCATAAAGCTTCATTACAGACTCCTTACAGCTGATGATTGCAGTCTGGGACTATTGTAAAGCATTTAGAAAGACTCAGAGGGGTCCGTCTGTAACTAGGGGTCGTCTGTAAGTCGGGTGTTCTTAAGTAGGGGACTGCCTGTATATTGATGTACTATGAGGCACATTTATTAAGGGTCGCGCTGCGCACTTTAGTCGGACTTTGCACGTTCTTCTAGGCTAAAACGTCTTTCACAGGTATTTAAGAAGTGTCTGCGCTGGGATTGTGTCGCACATGACCCTGTTGCACCGCATTGTCCATGTATAATGTCCTGTGCCGCGATTCACTAAGATCGTGCATGGAAGCCAGCGAAGTTGCGTCACAAAAAAATTACCTGCGCCGAAATCCCAGCACAGACACTTGTTAAATACCTGTTCAAGCCGTGTAATCCCCTTAAAAGGCGCACAGTCCAACAAAAGTGAGCAGCGTGACCTTTAGTAAATGAGCCCCAATGTGTTTAAAACACCAAAACATAAAAGGGGCCATCCCAATTTTGCAGAATTGCTCAGTGATACCTTACAAGTCATGAGCATGAGATGTAATATTCGATATATTTTTATATGTACTGTATGTGTATAGGGTTCTGTTATAGCATCCAAATTAAACTCTGTTATAGGGGTAGTCTAGCATTTAGAGGGGCTGTGCCATGTTGTTCTAGCAATCTAATTAGTGATTGTTCTAACAATCTGATCAGTAGTGGTCTGACTGCTGGAAAGCCCATAGATCACAAGATGGGGATCCTGTTCTTGCTAATAATTGGAACGGTAAGTAAAGTTGTCTTTGGGAGCCGCAGACGTTGCCGAGCACATTGGTTTTTATTTTTGGCCATATCATAGAGGATCATCATGATATCGCTGTGCTGACCGATCCTTGTGGACATCACCTTTACTTACCTGTAAAGTACTGAGTAGTTAATGAGTGTGTATGCTCCGTATGAGCAGTTCATCTGCTGAAATAGGACTGTACAGCACCAGTTTGGTGTTCCCTGTGTTCCCTTGTGGCCCCCCCAGTGTCAAAACTCCTGGCTGTGCCATGAAGGTCTCTGGCCCCAATTAGTGGTAACAGGTACATTGTAGTGATGGGTCATTCGCGAACAAGCCGGCACAAAGAGCTGGCTCTTCCATGTGAACGACAGTGGTTGGCTCCCCTCAGTGAGCCCATGGCTCACCTAACCCCGCCCATAATCAGCTCACCACGCCCCCTTTAACCCAATAAAATTGGGTTAAAAGAGGATTGGTGTGGGGTGACTTACAGGCCTGTGGCTCCCTATTATATATTTAAGGAGCCATAAGAGCCGGTTCTATGTTCTAGACAGTAATATTTATGGACGTAGGGGAAATCCCCCTAGAAGGAAACATTAATCCTGAGCATGAGCTCCCCTCAAGACACTAGACCACCAACTAGGATGCTACCGGCATGGCCTACAGTCACTTCCTACATCAATTCCTGCTACCGGCACAGTGGTGACAGGAAGTGATGTCATGGCTGTAACTCAGTATACTAGTGATGGGAAGTCCAGCTCTTCTTAGTGAGCTGGATAATTAGACTAAGAAGAGCCGGACTTCCCATCACTAGTCCATAGAGTTACAGCCATGACATCACTTCCTGTCACCACTGTGGCGGTAGCAGGAAGTGATGTAGGAAGTCACATGGCGTTACCATTCTTAGTGGTCTAGTGTATTGAGGGGAGCTCATTCCCAGGATTAACGTTTCCTTCTAGGGGGATATCCCCTACGTCCATAAATATTACCTTTAGAACGTCTAGATTCTGTCTATTGTATCTTTGTTATTGTCGCGTACCGACATATCCCTTCCCTCTAATAAAGAAATCAAGAGCTGTAGAAACTATGGCGCCGAGGAAATGGTTAACTTAAGCGAATCCGGTTGATTTTCCCACATGGTTGGGAATTTTCTCTCACTATAATAAATCTGACAAGCTCTGAGGAAGCTGCTTAATTTATAATGTGGCACAGCGATGGCTTTCATTTTCAATCGGCGATGCATAGTCTGATGTTTCAGTCTGAATATATGTTGAAAACAATGCTCGCAGCTTTCTGTTCCTCTGCTCTAGGCGGCTTCTTATTCATTGAATCCGAGCAGCGTGTTGGCTCAGGCGGCCGCCGGGAGTCCTGCCTCTTGATATCTTTGTTATATTTTCTTATCTCTTCAGAAAGAAATCCTTAAGATAGTCAAATCCGAGCAGAGCCAGTTCAGATTGTCTTAGGAACGGTTCACACTGTGGCCTGGAAACAGACTTTGTCACCTGAGGAGGACAATACCGGCGTCTCACTGACTGTCACATGTCACGGCGCCAGGTACATAATCAGACTGTACGAAGGCTCATAATCTGCCGATGTGCGCTATAGCAATGACTGCCGGGGAATTCACTGCAAAATACATAAAATAAACTAAATTCGGTAATAATATATTATAGTAGTTATATTCTTGCACATAGGGGGCAGTATTATAGTAATTATATTCCTGTACATAGGGGGCAGTATTATAGTAGTTATATTCTTGTACATAGGGGGCAGTATTATAGTAGTTATATTCTTGTACATAGGGGGCAGTATTATAGTAGTTATATTCTTGTACATAGGGGGCAGTATTATAGTAATTATATTCCTGTACATAGGGGGCAGTATTATAGTAGTTATATTCTTGTACATAGGGGGCAGTATTATAGTAGTTATATTCCTGTACATAGGGGCAGTATTATAGTAGTTATAGTCTTGTACATAGGGGGCAGTATTATAGTAGTTATAGTCTTGTACATAGGAGGCAGTATTATAGTAGTTATATTCCTCTACATAGGGGGCAGTATTATAGTAGTTATATTCCTGTACATAGGGGGCAGTATTATAGTAATTATATTCTTGTACATAGGGGGCAGTATTATAGTAGTTATATTCTTGTACATAGGGGGCAGTATTATAGTAGTTATAGTCTTGTACATAGGGGGCAGTATTATAGTAGTTATATTCTTGTACATAGGGGGCAGTATTATAGTAGTTATATTCCTGTACATAGGGGGCAGTATTATAGTAGTTATATTCTTGTACATAGGGGGCAGTATTATAGTAATTATATTCCTGTACATAGGGGGCAGTATTATAGTAGTTATATTCTCGTACATAGGGGGCAGTAGTATAGTAGCTATATTCTTGTACATAGGGGGCAGTATTATAGTAGCTATATTCTTGTACATAGGGGGCAGTATTATAGTAGTTATATTCTTGTACATAGGGGGCAGTATTATAGTAGTTATATTCCTGTACATAGGGGGCAGTATTATAGTAGTTATATTCCTGTACATAGGGGGCAGTATTATAGTAGTTATATTCCTGTACATAGGGGACAGTATTATAGTAGTTATATTCTTGTACATAGGGGGCAGTATTATAGTAGTTATATCCCTGTACATAGGGGACAGTATTATAGTAGTTACATTCTTGTACATAGGTAGCAGTATTATAGTAGTTGTATTCTTGTACATAGGGGGCAGTATTATAGTAGTTATATTCTTGTACATAGGGGGCAGTATTATAGTAGTTATATTCTTGTACATAGGGGGCAGTATTATAGTAGTTATATTCTTGTACATAGGGGGCAGTATTGTAGTAGTTATATTCCTGTACATAGGGGCAGTATTATATTAGTTATATTCCTGTACATAGGGGACAGTATTATAGTAGTTATATTCCTGTACATAGGGGACAGTATTATAGTAGTTATATTCTTGTACATAGGGGGCAGTATTATAGTAGTTATATTCCTGTACATAGCGGACAGTATTATAGTAGTTATATTCTTGTACATAGGGGGCAGTATTATAGTAGTTATATTCTTGTACATAGGGGGCAGTATTATAGTAATTATATTCCTGTACATAGGGGGCAGTATTATAGTAGTTATATTCTTGTACATAGGGGCAGTATTATAGTAGGTATATTCCTGTACATAGGGGGCAGTATTACAGTAGTTATAGTCTTGTACATAGGGGCCAGTATTATAGTAGTTATATTCTTGTACATAGGGGACAGTATTATAGTAGTTATATTCCTGTACATAGGGGGCACTATTATAGTAGTTATATTCTTGTACATAGGGGACAGTATTATAGTAGTTATATTCTTGTACATAGGGGGCAGTATTATAGTAGTTATATTCTTGTACATAGGAGCAGTATTATAGTAGTTATATTCTTGTACATAGGGGGCAGTATTATAGTAGTTATATTCTTGTACATAGGGGACAGTATTATAGTAGTTATATTCTTGTACATAGGGGGCAGTATTATAGTAGTTATATTCTAGTACATAGGAGCAGTATTATAGTAGTTATATTCTTGTACATAGGGGGCAGTATTATAGTAGTTATATTCTTGTACATAGGGAGCAGTATTATAGTAGTTATATTCTTGTACATAGGGGGCAGTATTATAGTAGTTATATTCTTGTACATAGGGACAGTATTATAGTAGTTATATTCTTGTACATAGGGTGCAGTATTATAGTAGTTATATTCCTGTACATAGGGTGCAGTATTATAGTAGTTATATTCTTGTACATAGGGGGCAGTATTATAGTAGTTATATTCTTGTACATAGGGGGCAGTATTATAGTAGTTATATTCTTGTACATAGGAGCAGTATTATAGTAGTTATATTCTCGTACATAGGAGCAGTATTATAGTAGTTATATTCTTGTACATAGGGGGCAGTATTATAGTAGTTATATTCTTGTACATAGGGGGCAGTATTATAGTAGTTATATTCTTGTACATAGGGACAGTATTATAGTAGGTATATTCCTGTACATAGGGGGCAGTATTATAGTAGTTATATTCCTGTACATAGGGTGCAGTATTATAGTAGTTATATTCTTGTACATAGGGGGCAGTATTATAGTAGTTATATTCTTGTACATAGGGGGCAGTATTATAGTAGTTATATTCTTGTACATAGGAGGCAGTATTATAGTAGTTATATTCTTGTACATAGGGGGCAGTATTATAGTAGGTATATTCCTGTACATAGGGGGCAGTATTATAGTAGTTATATTCTTGTACATAGGGGGCAGTATTATAGTAGTTATATTCTTGTACATAGAGGGAAGTATTATAGTAGTTATATTCTTGTTCTATATTCTTTTTCTATATAAATGTTAGATTCCTGTAGCAAACAAAAGTAAAAAGTTTTGGAGCATTTCTTTGCATTTTCTCCATACAGCTGGCAGGACCTTGTGACTGAGGTCGTACTTTTCCCTGCTTTGTGAAAGAACAATTCGGATCATTTATGTGAGCACAGTGAAATGAGTGTCCCTGACCCATGTCTGAACCTCAGCAAAGCAGTCTTTATCACAAAATCTGAGATAATTATGCAGAGCTAGTTAAACAGGGATCTAATCTCATTCTAAAATGTGGCCTCAAAATCCAGATTTACATCTTAGCCTAGATAATGCTGGAGAAAATAGTGCAACAAGTGATATGTTCCCTATTGGCAAAGTCAATTATTTACATGACTGTACAAACTTTGTTCACCCGATTGTACAGTTAAAGGGATTGTCCATTTTAGTCTCCAGCTACACAACACCGAAAGGGAGCCTCCAAGACTTTACCAGAACCAAAATTTCTACATAACAGCATGAGAACCAAGATAACTACATTAATAAAATACAGTGGGGCAGATTTACTTACCCGGTCCATTCGCAATCCAGCGGCGCGTTCTCTGCGGTGGATTCGGGTCCGGCCGGGATTCATTAAGGTAGTTCCTCCGACGTCCACCAGGTGGCGCTGCTGCACTGAAGTTCCCCGGAATGCACTCAAGTTCACCGGCCTATTCCTAGTGAAGATAAGTGCAAGCTCCGCGACACTTTTTTTTTTTTTAAATGCGGCGGTTTTTCCGAATCCGTCGGGTTTTCGTTCGGCCACGCCCACCTGATTTCCGTTGCGTGCATGCCAGCGCCGATGCGCCACAATCCGATCGCGTGTGCCAAAATCCCGGGGCAATACAGGGAAAATCGACGCAAATCGGAAATATTCAGGTAACACGTCAGGAAAATGCGAATCGGGCCCTTAGTAAATGACCCCCAGTTTCTCACACTCCGTGTATGAGACTAAGTATTAAGAGATCAAGTGGTAGTTGTTATTACCTTGTCAGATGGTTCCTCTAGTTTGTAGTCCAGTGTTCCGGCGTCTGTGTTCGGATGTGCGTGGATACTGCTTTGGGTTCGTTGGTTTCTGCTTTGGTGACATCGCAACTTTGGCTACGGGAAGGAACGAGGGTCAAGCTTTCCTACACGTTACTACATAGATATTGTACCAGAACCAAGGTTACTATATAATATTTAATAATAATAATTCCTTTATTTATATAGCGCACACAGATTACACAGCGCTGCACAGAGCTTACCAAATCAGTCCCTGTCCCAAATGGGGCCCACAATCTAATCCAGTGATTTTCAACCTGTGTGCCGTGGCACACTAGTGTGCCGCGACACATGGTTGAGTGTGCCGCGGGGAAAGTTCCCCGAACCATGGTGCCCCTGTGTAGCACTGCTGCCGCGCCCCATGTTTCTGCGTCCATACTTACCTACAAGCCCCGCGTCAGCGATCCGCCCATCTTCTGTAGCTCCTGCACCGCGCGGCCTAAGTCACGTGACCAGAGGCGTGCGGTGCAGGAGCTACAGAAGGTGGGCGGATCGCCATTAGGAGTGAAGGTACGCGGAAGAAGACATCAAGGGTAAGTATATAAGGTTATTATTTGTATAGGGAAGGAAGCTAGGGTCTTTTTTTTAATTAGTAAAGGGGGCCTCTAGGGCCTTTTAATTAGTAAAGGGAGGCCGATAGGGGTTTTTTATTAGTAAAGGGAGGCCTTTTATGACCTTTTAGTGTCATTTTGTGCTATTTTGGTTGGTGGTGTGCCCCAGGATTTTCTAAGTATAAAAAGTGTGCCGCGGCTCAAAAAAGGTTGAAAATCACTGATCTAATCAACCAAACTATTTGTTTTGGAGTCTGGGAGGAAACCAGAGGACCCGGAGGAAACCCACACAAACACAGAGATGTTGACATGGATGGGACTTGAATCCAGGACCCAAGCGCTGCAAGGTTATAGTTCTAACCATTGAGTCACCATGCTGCCCCATGATAACGTCTATGAGCCCCTTTAGGTAGCTACTAAGTAGACAACATCACATGCACACTATAGAAACAGAACCAAAATTACTACATAGATATGTTACCAAAATCAAGATTACATCATAAATACAGAACCAGAACTAATATTACTACATAGGTACAGCACCAGAACCAGGATTACTACATAGATACAGGATAAGAAACAAGCAGACTTATACTAGAGTAGATTTATCATAGTGTCAGATGCTGGATGATGAATATGATGTAGTATAAGACAGTTACCATGTATGTTGCCCGCATTGGAGTCACAGCACACAGAATTGTGAGCTCATGGGTAATACCAACACTTACCTTAAATCTGGTGACTCACAGATGATGAGAGGAGTTCCCACAAACTCAATATTGTTCTGCTGACCCCATAGAAAACACAAATATGGCCCCACAATAGCTGATAATGTCATAGATAACAATTAGACCCCCATAGTAGCCAATATAGTCAAACTACCCCCACAGTAGCTATTATAGTAATAGTGTCACTTACTGTAGCCACTTTAATAATGATGCCCCCACTGTAGCCAACAAAGTAATAGTGTTCTCAATTTTGCATATCTAGTAACAAAACATAAATACTCAGTAGCCACCATAGTACCAGGGTCTCGACAGTAGTCAATATAGTAACAGTATCCCCACAATAGCAAATATAGGCAAAGTACTCCCACATTAGCTATTATAGTAATAGTGTCACTTACTGTAGCCGCTATAGTAACAATGCCCCCACAGTAGCCATTAAAGTAATAGTGTTCTCAATGTTGCATATTTAGCAACAAAACACCAACAGTAGCCAATATAGTAACAGCGTCTATATAGTAGCCAATATAGTAGCATTGTCCTCACACTAGCTAGTATAGTAACAGTCCATCAACATATAGTCATCAACATATAGACAATAGCCATTATAGTCACAGGGGTCGTAAAGTGGCCAACATAATAATGGTACCCCTGCACAGAAGCCAATATAGTAACAGTGCCCCCATAGTAGCCTATATAATAGCAATGCCTCCACAGTAGCCAGTATAGTCACTGGGACCCCATAGTGGCCAAAATAGTAACAGTGCTCACACAGTAACTAATATAGTCAGTGTGCCCATGCTGCCAATATTCACAGTGCCCCTTGCAGCAGTCAATAGCAACAAAACCCCCACACTAAACAATAATCAAAATGCACGCACACACAGTAGTTCCCTACAGCAGCCAATAGTCACATTGCCCCACAGTAGCCAAGACGCAGTTCTCCCCACGGAAGACAACTTACAGTGCCCTACACAGCTACCAAGTCACATTGTCCAACAGTAACAAACTCACAGTACCCCCACAGTTGCCAAGTCAGATTGCCCAATATACAGTGTCCTTATAGTTTAACATTACTCCTCTCCCTCCCAAAAATCAAAAGTGCAGGTATTGTTTAAGAAAAAAATATATACTTACCTTACTCCTCTTGGTGCCTTTTTCATTTCAGAGAGATGCAGGAGCTGCGGCACAGGCACCACATGATGACATCATCCATCTGCGCCAAGAACATGGAGGTGGGGAGGGGCGATAGGGTCCGAGGTACCTCCGTCTACTCCATTCATCTCTGGGAGTGACAAGGGGTCTGACTGTGGTACATGTATGTTGTGCTTTAAAGGTTAAAGGGGTTGAAAGGTATTGATGACCTATTTATTGGATAAGCCATTGGGGAAAGCTATTGATGACCTATTTATTGGATAAGCTATTGACAAGTGATTGGTGGGATGAGAATGCATATTAACCATCTGGCCATACAGAAGGTACAATTTGTCTTTCAGCTTCCACTGACTGCCAAAAAACTCCTTTAAAGGTGATTTTACCCTCTAAGATTGCTGTCTGTAGTTCTACTGTTGGTCTGAAGTGTCAGGTAACAATGCCGGAAACGCAAGAGAAGAAGTCAATGTCAATCAACGTATGACAATTTCGGAAATATTTTTAGTGTTGTTTGTAATGTCGGTGTGTTCACGCCCCGAGGGGGTCAGCTAGTCCATACATGAGCCGTCTCACTAACGTGTCAGAGAATTAAAGTCATCAATGAAGTGTTACTCTACAACCTGTCTCCGAGACGTCTTCACTCATTACAGTCATTAGACTCCAGACAGAGTGACCCTGCCATAAATCAGCTCTGGAGGGGAACTTTTAAAGTGATAGCGCCCTGTTCTGAAATCGGGGATGTTGCATAATGTTTTCATCAATGGTTGCCCACAGCGTTGAGGTCCTAGTGGACATCTAAGGACGTGTGTCCTGGTTCCGTCCTGTTCTGGAATCAGGGTTATTGCGTGCTGTTTTCATCAATGGTTGCCCACAGCATTGAGGTCCTAGTGGACATCTAAGGACGTGTGTCCTGGTTCCATCCTGTTCTGGAATCAGGGTTGTTGCATAATGTTTTCATCAATGGTTGCCCACAGCATTGAGGTCCTAGTGGACATCTAAGGACGTGTGTCCTGGTTCCATCCTGTTCTGGAATCAGGGTTGTTGCATGCTGTTTTCATCAATGGTTGCCCACAGCGTTGAGGTCCTAGTGGACATCTAAGGACGTGTGTCCTGTCTCCGTCCTGTTCTGGAATCAGGGTTGTTGCATGCTGTTTTCATCAATGGTTGCCCACAGCGTTGAGGTCCTAGTGGACATCTAAGGACGTGTGTCCTGTCTCCGTCCTGTTCTGGAATCAGGGTTGTTGCATGCTGTTTTCATCAATGGTTGCCCACAGCGTTGAGGTCCTAGTGGACATCTAAGGACGTGTGTCCTGGCTCCGTCCTGTTCTGAAATCGGGGATGTTGCATAATGTTTTCATCAATGGTTGCCCACAGCGTTGAGGTCCTAGTGGACATCTAAGGACGTGTGTGCTGGTTCCGTCCTGTTCTGTTTTATGTCGCAGGATCTTGCTGATAGAAAAAATGTCTAAACTGGACCTTTTATGACCCTGTGGACTAGTTCATCACTGGCTACTCTGCCTCAAGAGTGACCATGTAGGACACTCATGAGACAAAACCACTGATAGAGTGTCTAGGAGCTCTACTTTTCTGGTAAGCTTTCTAATTCTGGCTCCTTTAAATAGCTCTTGGAGGGCAGTGCAGAAAGTAACCAATTAGAACATCCCTCGTTTTAGGTTCCACCCCCTCGGGGCACTGCTGACCATCACAGTATAATAGCTTTGCCCAGATTTTGGTTGACATCAGTAATCCCCTTCCCCCACTGCAACCAATTGTTGACTGACTCGTTCTGTAAAGTCTCTGATATCATGGAAACTTGTCCAAGACCTAAAAACACATAATAGAATATTAGGTTACAGACTGACAGGCGGCACAAACAGCAAAGAGACACGAAAAGTGAAATTCCTGAGCAATGGAGAATGTAAACAATGTTGTACAGTGGAGGTGGGGGAGGTCTTCTTCATACATCCCAACATTAATCTCATTTAAGGTCCATCATCAGTTTTATAGGACTTCTGGAATTTATAGGTCGATTCCTTAAAACTCCATTATCGTATATAACTGGAAAATTTATGAGGCTGTATAATACTAGGATGCCAAGGGTCCTTTAGAAAGAAAAATATGTGTCTTCTACCACATTGTCCGGTGCAGTAGATCCTAATAAGACCCCATTAGGGTTATTAGATTCAATCAAAATCTTTTTTGGGGGGACCTTGAAACTGGGATCTTCATCTGATCACTAGACCCATGTACCTTCCTCTGATTGTCATTACCAGCGTTCTCCCTCTGCCTGTTGGCCGTGTACACTCCTGTTTTTGCCTGTAGGCTATGTTAACCCTTTAAGAGTCTGAAGACCTTGGCTCCTGTTTGCTTTATACCTGTGTTCCTGTGTTGTGATCTTCTGACTGAAAGACTTTCTGAAACCACTCTGCCTACACAGACTAATTGTAGGGACTTTGACTATGCCTGCCTTGACCTCAGTTTGCCCATGGAACTCATCCATGTCTGATTTTTAGTACAACACTCAAGCAATATCGCCCTGCTTAAACCAGTTGTCAATAATTGGACACGTCCAGAGGTAACAACACTTGGTGGTCACCTGCATCAAAGTCCAGATCCCCATATAAGGGTTAAAGGGTAAAAATCAGGTGATCACTGGGATAATGCACATAGGATTGGCCCAAAGTCAAACTGGTATGGCCAAACAGTGAGTTTGCATCCACTATCCATTATGGTCTAGTCCCAAAGATGACCATTACTGGTGTGACCATTACTGATGGTGAACATCACTAGGGGTGACCATTATTGATGGTGACAGTCACTGGAGGTGACCATCATGGGTGTAACCATTGCTGATGGTGGCCATGAGTGGAGGTTACCATTACTGACGGTGACCTTCACTGGAGCCGACCATTACTGGTGATGACCATCACCGGAGGTAAACATTACTGATAACCATCAGTGGAGGTGGCCATAGAATTGATACCTGCCAAATTTAGGGAAGCACTAAGCACCTTCAATACACTGGCCAATGGTGGAAATATTCTTGGGATTGGTGGTTTTCAAGCTACTGGACCCATGACCGAGAGGAGAGGTTTGTGTTCATGTTCAACCTTTGTCATCTTTGATGTTCAACCGATTTTAGCGTTAGCATAAAATGTATTGAGATCTGAAATATATAAAGAAAAAGATTCAGCCAATTATGAAATTTAATAATTCTTGTCTAAACAGTTTTTTGAACTTTTACATCCTAAAAACTACCCCTTTGGTCTGACTTGTTGCCAACGTAGCAGACACAGAATCATCATGAAATTGCCTTTAATTGATGTTAGTTTGAATGACTTTGATGATGTCTATTGGGCTTCCTGGTGTTTTCATTAAAGGGGAGACAGATTGTGTCTTGTACGGGTGTCGCTCTAAAAGGCAAGGATGACTCAAAAACTTGAAAGAAGTCGGTAGGACCATTAGCGAGAAAATAACATGTCATGTTAAGAGTGAAAGTAGGAATTTTTTTGGAAACATCAATAACAAGTTATGTTGGTTCTTGAGTCCAGGAGTCTCAACAAAATAGTATCCAAAAAGTTTTTTAACCCCTTAACGCTCTGCGCCGTAGCTCACGGGCTGAGTCCTCTTCATACAAAGGTGGGGGTGCTTGCACTGATCGCGGCTATTAACCCTTTCGTTGCCGCCGGCAAAGTCGCCGGCGGCATTTAAAAGACGGCAGCGGCGCGCCACCATCTTTGTTACAAACGCCGTGCCCCCGAACATCATCGGGGGGCGGCGATCAGTTGCCATGGTAGCCTCGGGTCTTCGTTTAACCCGAGGCTATCTGGCATCTGCAGATTCGTTACAATGAGCCAGTGGCTCATTGTAATGAATGAGCTGCAAAAATGCCATATATTGCAATACAGAAGTATTGCAGTATTTGGTAGGAGCGATCTGACCATCTAGGGTTAATGTACCCTAGCTAGTCTAAGAAATAGTGAAAAAAAAAATTAAAAAAAAAGTTTCAAAAATAAAAAAAAAATTGTAAAATATTAAAAATTCAAATCACCCCCCTTTCGCTAGAACTGATATAAAACATAATAAACAGTAAAAATCACAGACACATCAGGTATCACTGCGTCCCAAAATGCCCGATCTATCAAAATATAAAACCGGTTACGGCCGACGGTGACCTCCGAGACGGGAAATGGCGCCCAAATGTCCGAAATGCGACTTTTACACCTTTTTACATCACATAAAAAATGGAATAAAAAATTATCAAAATGTCGCACAGACCTCAAAATGGTAGCAATGAAAACGTCGCCTCATTTCGCAAAAAATGACACCTCACACAGCACCGTGCGCCAAAGTATGAAAAAGTTATTAGCTTCAGAAGATAATTTTTTTCTTTTTTGTACACAGTCATTTAATTTTTGAAAATGTATTAAAACACAATAAAACCTATATAAATTTGGTATCACTGCGATCGCACCGAACCAAAGAATAGATCTGAGGTGTTATTTTGAGTGCACAGTCAAAGTCGTAAAAACTGAGCCCAATTTTTCCACATTTGGATTTTTTTTTCAGCTTCGCAGTACACGGCATGTTAAAATAAATAACATTACGGGAAAGTAAAATTTGTTACGCACAAAATAAGCCCTCACACAGGTCTGTACACGGAAACATGAAAAAGTTATGGATTTTTGAAGGTGGAGAGCGAGAAATGAGCGAAAAAACCCTGCGTCCTTAAGGGGTTAAAAATTAACAAATATACCAAGAATAACTTCTGGGACAATCCTTTGGCTATAGACATTTTAATTAATTAGAATCCTATTAATTAGTTTAATTCAGTTTTTATTCAGTCGCTAGTACCATTCTAATTGTTTCTTTTTAAAAGAAAATTTCTTTGTATTGCCATCTCATTGCCTCCCTATGAACTGCTTGTCTTTCCCTTTGTCTCTGTGGACTATACCAAGTAAAGGACCAGACTGTACCACATAGATCCAGGGTGTGGTTACAAATTTATGTTCTCAGATTTTTACAATATTTTGACTGTAGAAATAAAGATGATCACAGTGTCCTCTAAGCAGTCAATAATGGTCCAGTCCCAATAAGTCCATGTAATTCTGTGCTGAGACATCATGGGATTCATAACAAATAACATAGGTGTAGAGAAATCTAAGAGTCAGGATTGCATATGATCAGAGCAGATAGGCTGCACTTCAAGAAAAAGCAAAATCTGTGCCTGTCTGGGCTTTAGCACCATCTTCTGCCTGCAACATATGGCAGAAGTTGCACTTAGTTTGCATTCTGTCCTGCACTAGTCTGAACACTGTCTTATTTCACTCCTTGCTGTCTTAATTGGATTTCACCATACCCGTCCGTCGCGTCTCCTGCTGACTAAGTTCTGGGCTGCAGACTTTTATAATAGTTGTGATGGACGGGTACCTTCTCCACTCACATTCCTCCCCTGCTATTCTGGGTAGTCTGAATGTGTGGGGACTGGTCCAATCACTCTCTGGACCAGCACTCTGATATCTCATAAGTCGATTTTTTTGCCCACTTCCCAATGCTTGCTAGAAGTCTTCTTAGGAGCTTGATAGGGTTTTCTGGACTTCCGAATTTTGATCTTGTCTGATTTCTGACCTTCGGTTTGTCTCTTGATTGTGTACTGCATTGTCCTATTGGTTTTGACCTGTATATGTATGACTATTCTTCTGTGTAAGTTTTGTCCCTTTTTTGTAATTTTGTTTATCCTGTTTTTCACTTTAGTGCAGGAAGGAGAAGTCGACCAGTCGTAACTTACTATAAAGGGTAGGATCAGTAAGTAGGTAGGGAAATCTGGGTGGTTCTAGCTTTAGGGCTCAATATCCGCGTCTGACCTCAGCAGATATTATTTTACACACTATAGGTGTTTATAGAGCACGAGGATAGAGAATTTTTATAGAACTTTTATGTGATAGCAGTCGGAAATTCTTCTGCGGCAAAAAATCCACCGCCATATGTCCTTTTCAGTAGAAAGATTCACCTATGACCCCCCAAAATGTTGTACAACAACTTCCCACTGGAAATAATGGCTAATACAGTTGTAATGGCATGCCGTAGTATAAAGCGCGTAATATACTGTACCATCATCTCTCAGCATCACCTAATGCAACGCAATGATGCGTATATCAGGATTCGCCATAAATTCATAGACTTATATGTCCGAGGAATGGATTTTCCAGATGTTTCCATATTCATCATACCTAATGATTGCAATTTGTTTTAAGGACCCTTCCTTCGCCCTCCGAGGAATCAATCCAAGATCCGTCTGAGCAATTCCGTAAGACGTAGCGCAACGGCGGCTCCAGCACATTTGAAAAATGAATCATCTCCATTTACGAGTCTCCGTTGCCTCCTTAAAACAAAAGCCGTTCTTCCAATTTAAACACGGCAGCAATGATTCATAGCGCAGGCATCTCTGGATACACGGCAAATGAAGGGGAGTCGCGGGGGAGCGGGAGGCCTGGCGAGGTCTCTTATAGGTAAAAAGCAGAGAAGACTTAACGTAATCCAAATACAATTTTCCTTTGTATCAAGGGTATTGCTGGAAATTTACTCCCAGCTATTTGCTGTCTTATTTCTTATGTGTCCGTAATGCTCTTACGTGCCGGTGCCCTTGATCATATTGAGGTATTAGATATAGACTTCTGTCAAAGGTTTTAGGGTCTTCTTTGATTTCGAAGTATTGGAAAGGCTGAGGTTTTGCGGACTGTAGATCCTAACACTATGGCTGGTGATGACCTGATAACATCTGGAGGGGGCAGATACTTTTTATAGCCAGAAGCAGAGTGTATAAGGTATTGTGGCTGTAGTAGGTAGCCCTGTAGGGTTACTTGCATTGCATGGCCAACATGTATTGGGTGTAACGATGGAGGACTGATGATGGTGGAAGTGGTCCACAGTGGCTAAACTCCTTTTTGGACCTCTTTAAAATGATAAAAGCAAAGGTATTTACATCACAAGCTTCTTGGCACATCAAACGGATTGTGGAAACACTCCAGGGATTATGGCAAACAAAAGTTTATATTGATGTATTAGAGGACAAGGCACGCTTCCTTACCGAAAATAATGGGGGTTTCCAATAGTTATGACATCCCTCTCAATTGTGTAACTCTTCAAAACAAAGAAATAAGTGGACATACCAAAGCTAATGGACCTTTCTCAACTTTGGGAGGACAGCTGGACCTACTACAAACATCGAAGAACAACTCAAAGGTCATGGTACCCTTCACTACTACTACAAATGTTGGGGGAAACCAAAAGTTCATCACACTCTCCACTTCCACAAATATTGGGAGAAAAGGAAGGGCCGTGGCTTCCATCTTCAATACAAAGATTTGGGGACATCAACAGTTTCTGGTTCTCCTATTTACTAAAACATATTGGAGTACAACCCAAAGGTCATGGCTCATGTATCTTATACACACATTGAAGGACAACCCAAAGGTCATGGCTCATGTATCTAATACACACATTGAAGGGCAACCCAAAGGTCATGGCTCATGTATCTAATACACACATTGAAGGACAACCCAAAGGTCATGGCAGCCACCTCTACTACAAAGATTGTGAGACACCGGCTCCCAATGGCTCCCATATCTTCTACAAACCCTGGGTGATATCTGAAAGGTCATGACTTCTGTATCTACTACAATGGGGGCCAATCCAAAATTTGAGGTGACTGTTTCAGTCGTGCTACTTTTGTCTACCAAATGGGGTGGTCCCAAAAGTCACGATCCTTACGGATAACTTAATGAGGTATTGTCTTCTGTGTAATGACCAGCTACACCCTCTACACCCAGGTATGAAACTAGAATCTGGTCTTCCTGTCTCATATAGGTGAAAGGGAAGTTGTACCGGCAATAGGTTGTATACACGCGATTATTTCATAATATGACACTGAATGTACGGTAGCATCCCATTGGTTGTAGGGGTAGCTTAAGTTAAAGTTGGGTATAAAAGCACTGTAGAGGAGCTGATTACCTCTTTCCTGATTCTAAAATCACAAGTGGGGATCATATAAAGGAAATGGGGGTAGACATACACCAAGTCTTCCATACTATCGGTGGATTAGGGTTGTGGAATTGTTAAGTTGCTTAGGGCAGACCATCAATAGTAGATCATGGAGGTCCTATTCTCCACACCCAATTTCCCTCATCAGTTGTTGGATGGGGTGCAGTCACTCCAGTAATGGTGCACTACCAGTCACAGCTCCATAGTGCTAGTAGTGGCCATACTTGGTATTACAGCTTTATTGCCTTGAATGGGACTGAACTGCAATAACACTGTAAGTAGCAGCGCAATAGTGAAGAGGACAAGGCAAGACTTTAGACCACCCCTGATCTCATTACTAAAAGCCCCAGGAGACCCTTTCACCAGCCCCACCTAATAATTTCCAATGGAGCACCCATTGGGGCTCATTTACTAAGGGTCCGAACGCCGCACTTTAGTCGGGTTTCCTGAATATTTCCGTTTTGCGCCGAATTGCGTTTTGCGCCGATTGGGCACACGATTGTGCGGAATTAAAAACAGGATTTGCGTTGCAAGATCAAGCACTTACATGCACCAGGAAGAAGCAGGTGAACTCTGGCCAACCTCGGCGTATGCACACATGCAAGAATTCGGACGCACAATCTTAGTGAATCGCGCCGGCCCAGAATCCTCGTCAGACAACGCACCATGGGATCGCGACAGGACCGGGTAAGTAAATCTGCCCCATTTTGTATATCCTTGGAGTTAGTGTAGAATGAATCGTGTGTAAGACTCCTATGTTTGCAATCTTCTAGATTTCGGCTATTGGGGTCCTTAGCAGCCCCTCCCCCAGCGGTACCTTACAATGGATGAGGAGATACCGCCTGCAGCCCACCCATCCTATACTGATCTGACTTGTCATTCCCTATAGATTTATTTTTTAGCAAATATTTTTTCAGTATTTTCTTGAAAACCTTTACATTTTCTTTCTCCTCTCAGATCCGGTGAGTGCGGAGAGAGAGGTCTGACCTGCTTTGTGTCACCCAGACATCTCAGCGGCGCCGCTATCCCCTCCTTTTGCTAACAATTAATTGGTATGCAGCCCCGCTCCGATTCTGACCATGCTCCAATTAAAAATTAATATCATTCTGGTTCGCTTGTTAATATTCAGTTATGCGCATTCCCGGATTTCCATTGTGTCATCGATAACATTAATGTTGGATGACCACGGTTTTCCAGATGGATTATCTTACCCCATGAGCGGAGGTATCACTGCCGCTATATACTATATACTTCATTATGTTATTATGGGAGGGGGCAATCAACTCATCAACCTGACAGGTAAACCTGTAACAATATCGCATTATCATTATCGTTATGATTGGAAAATACATATGTTACTTATCAGGAGACCCCCGTATACTTAGAATGGTCAGCAGACGGCTATCCTGTGTATATAGGGGGCTCCTGACTATCCTCCAAACATAAACCCCTATCAAATGGAGTAAATAGTCAGGTACCAAACGATGGTAAACAGAATTCAATATACTTTATTAGGTAATCAAAAAAAGCTTCCCGTAGGGATTAAATATGGGAACACAAGAATAACAAACAGACTAATACAAAATGCACAAGACCCAGATAAAAACATGATGAAAAAGTGGTACAATCACTAACGGTACAAAACTACTGTCAAAGAGGACCTATATATTGTCACGTTGTTTTACTGTTTTTAACTCATATTATTGAGATGCACTTATAATATTTACCTTTAATAGGATGTTTAGTCCAAATTCAGGCACATTTAGTTCCCTAGCACAAGCACTTTATTATTAGTGTACAAGTTGGTAGTTATGACAATCTTAATATGTTACCTAGTCATCGCGTATGTGATCACGAGCGAGATCTCGCGATAAATGACGTCACACACTTCCGGGATCTCGCGGGAGATAGCACTCAGGTTATAGGCTGGCACCAGCGAGATCTCGCGATAGTAAGCACGTGACGGGCATACAGCGATAGGCCACGTAAGTAGTTGCTAGCGTTTTCAGATTCAGGGTAATTGATGGTTAACTGCGTTCAGATATGTGATTGGTCGATCGGTGAATAAATCAGTGCAACACTGTGTATGTGGCACTCCCCCAGAAGAAGCCTTGGAGGCAAAACACGTGTCGGGGTCCCTGCACATCACCGTGGTCTGTATACTTCACATTAGTGGTCTATCTTTGGTCTATTTATATACATAGAACTTTCTCCCTGTTGATCCTCAGACCAATGAGGCATGTAGGATATATCCTTTATTAGGAGATTATGTACTGTGCTGCAAGTTGTTTGGACGAATTAGGTCCTCTTTGACAGTAGTTTTGTACCGTTAGCATAGCTCCCAACCGTCCCGCTTTTGACGGGACAGTCACGGTTTTTCAGACCAGCCCCGCTGCCCCGGATAGAGAAGAAAATGTCCCGATAAGTTCTGCATTGTCCCGGACCAACTGGTTTGTGGTTCCGACACAATGCAGAGCGGAGAACACGAGGCAGGAGCTGCAGGATGTACTACCTGGCAGAGCGGAGTCTTCTGCCTCCTCAGTGCCGGCTCCGCCCCCAGTGTCAGTCTCTGCCGGGGGATGACACAGAGTGGAGACACAATCTCCCGGGTCACGGCAGCAGGAGATGAGCTGATATGGGGCACAGTGTGAGGTGTTTCCTCTGCAGCTCCGTTCAGTTGTCGGGTCACAGAGAGGACAGAGGGAGAGATGTCTGACACCAGGGCTGCAGGTGGGAGCAGCCTCACAAGTAAGAAGTATTCCTGCTCTGTACTCCATGTGCTCTGACTCCTCTTATTCCTGCTCCGTGCTGTGTCCTCTCTTCCCCCACATTTAACCCTCTGTTGACTGAGGGCTCCACAGGAGACACCAATAAATAACTGAATAGGTGACTGCCACTTATGTCATAGTGTAACATGTCAGTGTATTATGGAGTACATGTGTCTATGTGTGACTAGAGTGTATTTATATGTGTAGGTGTGTGTAACCTGAAGGGGTTGTTATGGAGATAAGCTATTAACCCATTGCCACTGACTGGAGTAACAGTACGTCAGCAGGAGGCAAGGGGGGTATGGAGAGGGGTCACAGACAGAGCGTTCTCCATACAGCAGGGGTAAGTATTGCAGCTAACACCCCAGATTGGTGCGGCCAAGGAGGAGTAAATGTGTAAAGGACTATAGGAGGAGGTGGGAGGACAGGAGGAGGCAAGAGGTTAGGAGGATGAGGCTGGGGGACAATAGGAGGAGGCTGGGGGACAATAGGATGAGGCTGGAGGATGCTGGGGGACAATAGGTTGAGGCTGGAGGATGCTGGGGGACAATAGGATGAGGCTGGAGGATGCTGGGGGACAATAGGATGAGGCTGGAGGACAGGAGGAGGAGGGATGGAGGATAGGAGGATGCTGGGTGACAGGAGGATGAGGTTGTGTGACAGGAGGATGAGGCTTCGGACAGGAGCAGGCTGGATGACAGGATGAGGATAGACGACGGAGGGGCTGGAGGACAGGAGCAGGATGCTGGAGGACGGGAGAAGGAGGCTGGAGGACAGGATGCTGGGGGGCAGGAGAAGGATAGATGACAGAGGGGCTGAGGACGGGAGCAGGAGGCTGGAGGACAGGAGGCCACAGGATGAGGAGGCTGGAGGACAGGAGGAGGCAGGAGGGTACAGGGTGAGAAGGCTGGGGGACAGGAGGGCACAGGGTGAGGAGGCTGGGGGACAGGAGGCCACAGGGTGAAGAGGCTGGGGGACAGGAGGCCACAGGGTGAAGAGGCTGGGGGACAGGGGGCCACAAGCTGAGGAGGCTGGAGGACAAGGGGCTACAGGATGAAGAGGCTGGAGGACAGGGGGCTACAGGAGGAGGCTGTGGGACAGGAGAAGGATAGAGGACAGTGGGGCTGGTGGAAAGAAGGGAGCACAGGAGGAGGATGCTGGAGGTGGAGGCTGGGGAACAGGATGAGGTCGCTGAAGGAGGAGGAGGATAGAGGACAGTGTGGGCTGGAGGATAAGAGGAAGCTGAGGGACAGCAGGAGGAGACTGGAGAACAGGAGGAGAATAAAGTGCAGAGGGGCTGGAGAACAGGAGGAGGCTGGAGGATGGGAGGAGGTGGCTGGGGGAAGGGAGAAGGAGGCTGGAGGACAGGAGGCCACAGGATAAGGAGGCTGGAGGACAGGAGGCCACAGGATAAGGAGGCTGGAGGACAGGAGGAGGCTGGAGGACAGGAGGCCACAGGATAAGGAGGCTGGAGGACAGGAGGTCACAGGATAAGGAGGCTGGAGGACAGGAGGTCACAGGATAAGGAGGCTGGAGGACAGGAGGCCACAGGATAAGGAGGCTGGAGGACAGGAGGTCACAGGATAAGGAGGCTGGAGGACAGGAGGTCACAGGATAAGGAGGCTGGAGGACAGGAGGAGGCTGGAGGACAGGAGGCCACAGTGCTACAGGAGGGTCTGGAGGATAGGAGACCACAGGAGGAGGCTGGATGACAGGAGACTACAGGAGGAAGCTGGAGATCAGGGGGCTACAGCAGGAGCTGGAGGACAGGAGACCACAGGAGGAGGCTGGGGGGGGTTGCCAAAGTTAGGGGCATCGTACTATGGACTATGCTTGTGGCTGGGGCAATGGGTGTGGTTTAGAAAAAGGGGGAGGGGCTTTTGTCCCTCTTTCTCTCGCCCAAAAGTTGGGAGGTATGCGTTAGTGATTGTACCACTTTTTCATCATGTTTTTATCCGGGTCTTGTGCATTTTGTATTAGTCTGTTTGTTATTCTTGTGTTCCCATATTTTATCCCTACGGGAAGCTTTTTTTGATTTGATTTTTTTGAATAAAGTATATTGAATTTTGTTTACCATCGTTTGGTACCTGACTATTTACTCCATTTGATAGGTGTGATATGATTTGATATGTTTAAGGTAGGGAGGTGGTGTGTTTTGCCCCAACAACCACCCCCACACATTGTTTGGTGTATCCTCCAAACATGCCTGATCCAATAAGCTGCTATCAGCATATTGATGACCTCTTTCAAGTAAGATGACATGCACCCTCAGCCCAGCCCAGCATGCACAAGTTTGAAGATTTTGTTTGACATCTATTAAAGGTAAATGACTGATTTAAAGGGGTTTTCCACACTCTATGGATTAATGACCTATCCATCATTAATAATTGAATGGTGGGGGTATATCACCCGGGACCCCCACTGATCAGCTGTTCAAAACTTCGGACGGACCCAAAAATGGCACCTCGGCCGGAAGGGCCGCTCGAGGACTATAACTGCAGCCAGGGGACACCCGGGACACCAGGGATAACTCTTATACTATCCCTAACCACAGCCCAGCCACCAGCAGGAAGCCCGGGACGCCAGGGGCAACTCTTATACTATCCCTAACATTAATGCCCTGAGATAACATCACCCCTGCAGCCCCTGTACACAAACCAAGAGACGAGCACTAACAGAGGGAGGGAGGAAGGGATTAGTTTATCCTTTATTTCACTGCCCCCGCTAGTGCTTACAAATTCCCTTATCCCAGAATATTTCTATGTAGTAGGTGGGCCCCCAAAATCAATACTACTGGTGGGCCCCAGGCATCTATCTATCTATCTCTCATCTATCTATCTATCTATCTATCTATCTATCTATCTATCTATCTATCTCCTATGTATCTATCTATCTATCTATCTATCTATCTATCCCATATCTATCTATCTCTCATTTATCTATCTATCTATCTATCTATCTATCTATCTTCTATCTATCTATCTATCTATCTATCTATCTATCTATCTATCTATCTATCTCTCATCTATCTCATATCTATCTATCTATCTATCTATCTCCTATCTATCTATCTATCTATCTATCTATCTATCTATCTATCTATCTCCTATGTATCTGTCTATCTATCTATCTATCTATCTATCTATCTATCTCTCTTCTATCTATCTCATATCAATCTTTATATCTATCTATCTATCTATCTATCTATCTATCTATATTTCTCCTATGTATCTATCTATCTATCTATCTATCTATCTATCTATCTATCTATCTATCTCTCTTCTATCTATCTCATATCAATCTTTATATCTATCTATCTATCTATCTATCTATCTATCTATCTATCTATCTATATATCTATTATCTCTCTATCTCATATCTATCTATCATCCAATGTCAGCCACCAAGAAGTTAAATAGAATCAATTCTTTTACATTCCCCAAACTTGTTATAAAGCTGATTGGCGTCTGGCCGGGTGTGCAGGCAGCTACATGTTGTATGGTAATAGACATCCAGTATTAGATCCAGGCTGTATTATCACTTGTGCGTCCCCCAGTGTGAGCGGCCCGGCCATTACTCAAATATCCTGGGGGGCGGCGCATATATCTAACCGTTATCTGCCCAAAGATATCATGTTATCCCCTATCCTATTCTTTCCAAAGAGGTTCTGCAGCAGCTGAAAGTTTATTATGTGACTCAGAACCTCTGAGAACAGAAGGGACAGCCTATTAGAAATGGATCATGAATGAATGATGACCCTTTTAGCATAGCTTTCTCTTACACCTTGTCCAGGGTTTACCCCTGTACTCCCCCTGTCCCATCCAATAATAGTTCTCTCCTACACATAGTACAAGGCCACGTGCCCCAGAGCCCCCTCCCCCAGAGCCCCCCTACACCAGCAGCCCCACTAGAGCGTCCCCTGCCCTGGAGCCCCACGCTCCAGAGCACCCCACCGGACATCTCCCTGCCCCATAGCCCCCGCACCACAGAGCCCCGGACTCCAGAGCCCCCCTACTCAAGAGTCCCCTGTTCCAGAGCCCCCTTCCACAGAGCCCACCTACTCCAGCACCCCAACTACAGCACAACCTGCCCTGGAGCCCCACGCTCCAGTGCACCCCACCAGAGAGCCCCCCATCCCAAAGCCCCCGCACCACAGAGCCCCTGACTCCAGAGCCCCCCTACTCAAGAGTCCCCTGTTCCAGAGCCCCCTTCCACAGAGCCCACCTACTCCAGCACCTCAACTACAGCACAACCTGCCCTGGAGCCCCACGCTCCAAAGCACCCCACCGGAGAGCCCCCCATCTCATAGCCCCCCGCACCACAGAGCCCCCCCTACTCAAGAGTCTCCTGTTCCAAAGCCCCCTTCCACAGAGCCCCCCTACTCTAGAGTCCTCACTACAGCACCCCCTGCGTTGGAGCCCCATGCTCCAGAGCAACCCACTAGAGAGCCCCCCATCCCATAGCCCCCCCACTCAAGATCTTCCCACCCCTAATCTGGATTCTCTATCTCCACTTACATGATGGTCAGGAAGCAATAAAACAAGTCTAGTGATATCCAGATGATAAAGCGTCAGGCACAATGTAACGCCATGAATATTTATATCTGTAGGAGCTTCACATATTGTATGCAGTAATGTAATGCACCAGATTATCTGCATTATTTACTTATTTATAAGGAATATTCCTCATGGACTTCCAATTAATTCTTCCCGGGCTATAAGTCCTGTCTGTCTGCACGGGGCTGGAGGGGGTATAACTATAGTATTATCATATGTATTCTAAATCATATTTTATAGATGTGCAGATATATTCTATATACTTTGGGCCACATGTATCACTCGTTTTTTCTGTTGTTTTTGTGCCTTTTCATTCAGGCACACCGTTTTTGCGCCATTTTTGCGATTAAACGTCAAATTAGCCGCACAGCTAAAATAACCAGCTTTCCCTCATCTATCTTACCAATCCAGATGTTTTGCTGCGCCTAATGATATTCATCACTTGCAACGTTTTCATTTAGGCGCAAAAACACTCCAGCCCAAAGGTGGCGTTATCTGAGAAGAAAGCACTGAGCCCCTTTGCAGAAGAGCTCATTTCTAGCAGCAAAGCTCAGCCAGACACTAGAACAGATAATACAGACATTAGATACACTGCAGACAGAAGCTGCAGACTCTATTTACACTTCATCACCTTCTATTTACAAAACATTCTGCAAAACGCTGAGCTCACAGCAAGAGCAAGAGAAGTTTGCAGAATGTTGCAGATACTACAGACAAGTGTCCCCCATGTAATTCTGCACAGTATCTGAGGGGGATACTGTGCAGAATTACAGGGGTGCAGCAGGAGACCTGCACTGGGGGATCCCCTCCAGGAGAAGCCCCTGCTGAGGAGGTCACTGGGTGCTGGGTGTCACACACCTGGGTGCTGCTGTGAGTGTTATCTTCATTCTGGGCTGTGGGAGAAGCAGAGAGGAGCTTGTAGCAGGATCACATGTAAGTGCCCGAATCTAACATTGCGCCTAAACTGCGCCTAAACTGTGTTAAAGTAAAGTGATTAATAAGAGGCAGAAAATATACTTATCACAGATGGTTGTAGCTTGTGATATCTATCTATCTATCTATCTATCTATATATCTCATATCTATCTATCTAATATCTATCTGTCTATCTATCTGTCTATCTATCTCATATCTATCTATCTATGTATCTATCTCATATCTATCTATCTCATATCTATCTATCTATCTATCTATCTATCTATCTATCTATCTATCTATCTCATATCTATCTATCTATCTAATATCTATCTGTCTATCTGTCTATCTATCTCATATCTATCTATCTATCTCATATCTATCTATCTATCTCATATCTATCTATCTATCTATCTATCTATCTATCTATCTCATATCTATCTATCTATCTATCTATCTCATATCTATCTATCTATCTATCTATCTATCTATCTATCTCATATCTATATATCTCATATCCATCTATCTATCTATCCATCTATCTATTTCTGCTTCGTCCTGTAGATAAACCTGCCATAACATACCATGCCAAGGCCAAGCAGCTTGGTGGCACCCTCCTGGCATTGAGCACCTGAGGTCCCATGTCAGGCAGCCATAGCTATTCTCCTGGCACACGGGCTGCACACATCTGGTCCCTTGTACATAACCTGCACCTTTATTATTTCCAACAGATATTTCCATACATTCATGTCTCGGCCTGACCCAGGTTTGTGGTTAAGAATTTGATCCAAATCATCATGGCTTTGTTCATGAATACCTGACCAGGAAATGTTTACCTAAAACGTAAGAGCATTACCTGTACATGAAGAGGAGGAGACAGATCCTTGGTCTACAGTAGATTCAGTATCAGATTGGTGGAGAACAGGTCATGTAACTGCTTATCAAGTACAGCACCATACATTGTATAGTGGATGTGCCTGGTATTGCAGCTTGGCCCTAATTTGAGACTCCTTTAGGCTATGGACACATGAGAGGCCATTCTGCTACATTGAATAATCCACTAACACCTAACCCACTAACAATTACCTCTCCCCATGACAAGGTGCCTGAGCAATAGGTTCCTGCTTTACTATTGTTTCTTATAGGTGTCCATTCATAATTTGTCTTTATCGGATTTCTGACATTGTACCAGTTTATGAAGCAGTTCTGCCTACCCCGACCTGCGTCTGGATTATAGCTTCAGATGAAACTCCACCTTTTCCGATATCTACTTGTTTCCTGATAAAATCCTTTGCCTATCCCTTCAGAGGCATCCACCAGCATGGCTGTCCTGGCCTTAGTCACTAAACTGAGACTTGTTCTAAGGTAGTGACCCGGAGGTTTCCTATACTTTAGTCCATATCCTCTTACCTAATGAACTAAACATATAAAGTTATTAAGGCACCTTCCCTCATCAATGGTGCCTGAGCACCAGGTTCATGGTTTACTAATGTCCGTATTGTTCTGTATGACCTGTCCTGTGCCTGAGTCATCTGTCACTAAACTGAGAGTTTTACTGAGGTAGTGACCTGGTGGTTCCCTACAGTTAAGCCCGGATCTACCATCAAAATGATGAAAAATTAGAGGCACTCACTCATAGATCCAGGTACCGTGGATTTATATTTGTTATCCATGGCTTCCTTCCTTTTAAAATGAAATTGTAACATTTTGCTATTGAGCAAGAATGGCACTATAGGAGCTCCTGCATGCTGTAGCTCCGCAGGATGTTACACTGTGCAGGAGAACTTACCCCCTTCCCACTGTGCACTGAAACTTCCTCTGCTGCTGTAAGATTACAGCGGGAAGAGTATGGGGGAAGTGCTCCCACACAGTGTAAAAGCATATGAAGCTGCAGCATGAAGGGGCACTGGTATAGCCCTTGTGGTTTATTAGCATAATGTTAAACATTGATTTTAGAAGAAAGGAGGCCATGGATAACAAATATAAGAAGATTACCACAGTCATAGGGGGTCATTTACTAAGGGCCCGAATCGCTTTTTTTCGCCGTGTTTCCCGAATATTACCGATTTGCGCGTTTTTTCCCTGAATTGCCACGCGTTTTTGGCGCATGCAATCGGATTGTGGCGCATCGGCGCAGGCATGCACGCAAGGGAAATCGGGGGGCGTGGCCGTCAGAAAACCCAACGGATTCGGAAAAAACGCAGAATTTTTAAAAAAAAAGTGCCGCTTGACATGCGCTTACTTGCACCCAGCATAGGAGGATGAACTCCTGCGAACTCCGGTGAGTGCAGCAGCGACACCTGGTGCACATCGGGCGCACTACCTTAGAGCGTCGCCGGAAGACCCGAATCCTCAACGGAGAATGCGCCGCTGGATTGCGACAGGACCGGTAAATGTAAATGTGCCCCATAGTGTCTGAATCTATGAGTAAGTGTCCCTGGTTTATCATGATAGATTTGATATTTGATTTCCTTTGAAAGGGTAAAAAGGAAAATACCAGGGGGATACCTAATATACTACAATCCCAAAGTTTATTTTGGGTACCTTCCATCATTAACGGTGCCTGAGTAATAGGTTCCTGGGTTACTATTGTCCTTTCATAATTTTTCCTTACCCAATTTCTGACATGTATCTGTCTATGAACCTGTCCTGCCTGAGCTGTGCCTAGACTACTGCTTTAGATCAAACCTTCTCTAACATCCACCTGTTTCAAGTCCATGTCCTTTGCCTGCCCGTCCAATGGCGTGCTCTCTCATCTCTAGACTGATCAGAGTCAGCTGTCACTAAACTGAGGTGTGAACTGAGTTAGCGACCTGGTGGCTCCCTACACCTACAATTAAGCCGAGATCCCCTGAAAGGGGTTAAAGGTTAAATACCAGAGGCTACCTACTCAACCAAACATACGCTACCCAAGGTGTTGCACCTTCCGTATTTAATGGTGCCTGAGTAATAGGTTCCTGGGTTACTAGTGTCCATTCATAATTTTTCTTTACCCAATTTCTGTTCGTGAATCTGTCCTGCCTGACCTGTGCCTGGATTACTTCTTTGTATCAAACTCCATCTTCTCCGACGATGCTTGACTCCTGCCCGTGTCCTTTTCCTATGTTTGAAGTGACATCTCTAGACTGGCCTGAGTCCGCTGTCACTAAACTGAGACTTGTACTTAGGTAGCAACCTGGTGGCTCCCTACACTGAAGTCCAGATCCCCTCAAAGGGGTTAAAGGGTGAATTCCAGGTGGCTCCTTACCTAATGCCATTTGCTATAGCTTCAAGTCAAATAAGTTTCGTGACACAAAGGTCCACATTGTGTGCAAGCTTGAAAGTGTCTCCAAGAGAACTACACAAAGAAGTCACATCAAACGTAGACAAATACGGGACAAGCCACAAATCCAAGTCGTTTCTTCTCCTCGGGTCCTGAGATACAAGTATCATGTGACGTTATAACGATACATCTGCAGGATCTTCTCAATGGTTAATATCATCGTTTCATGAAGACAAATGTTTACTTTGCTTCTCCGGGTGCTCGGCAAAACTCCTTTTGAATTGCAGGTTGCATCTGCCAATACTTTATTTGAGTAAAATGCTTCAGTCACAAATAATTGGCAAGACATTTTTACCTTGAGGGAAGTCTTACTCTTCAAAGCGCTGAGCATTCTGTGCTTCCTCCAAACTGCGCCTATGGGGAAAATCTATTGTTGATCAAGACAATGAACAAGGAGAAATATAGAACCCCAGAAAATTAGAAATCAAACAACACAATGGAAGGTTTCATGAGCAAATTAAAAACAAAAAAAAATGCTCAGTCTCTGATTATTTTCAGAAAGAAGAAAGGTTAGGGCCAAACGACACATGATCCCGGAAAGGGGAACATCACCTCAGCTTCTTCATGGTGGTCTGATCGCTAGAAATTATACTTTTCAGTGTTGTTTATGAGAAAAGTTCTCATAGGGGCTCATTTACTAAGGGTCCGTTGGGCGCATTTTATGTTGGGCTTCCCGACAATTTCCGTTTTGCGACAAATTCCCCCGGGATTTTGGCGCACCGAACGGATTGTGTCGCATCGGTGCCGGCATGCACTGGACAGAAATCGCGAGGGGCAGTCGGGCAACCCAACGGATTCGTACAATCGACGGAATTTAAAAACGCAATTGTGTCGCAAGATCAGCACTCACATGCACCAGGAAGAAGCAGGTGAACTCCAGCGGACCTCAACGGGGAAGCGACAGATGCAGGAACTCGGGCGCACGATCTTAGTGAATCGCGCTGGACCCAAATCCTCGTCGGACAATGCACCGCGGGATCGCGACAGGACCGGGTAAGTAAATCTGCACCATAGAGTCCAGCAGGTAGTGTACAATGTAAAAGGGGTACTCCTCTTTGGATGACCCCCTTCTTGACACTTGACAACAAGCTAATCGAAAAGTGTCCTCCAAAGGTCATCTGTGGGGAAACCAGTGAATGATCATTTTCCCTGCAGTGCCCCTAAAGGGGAAATGAAGAATTACACAATTCCTATATGACTTAATGGACTGTTTGAAGGATGCTGGACAGAACAGGTCCTCCAACACCAAAGAGACTACTCCAAGCTAAGGCTAAGCAACCAAAAAATAAATCCCCCCTTTATTAGTTTAGAATTTAAAAATGGGTTTATTAAAGTGTCTCTGCTACCTAAATTTTCTGCCCTTTATAAAGGCATATATCCTCCACCACCAGCCTCCATTACATATTTTTCAAAACTAATTTTTTGGGAAGACTAATGGGCGAGAAATGTGTAGGATATTGTCAACATCATATTTGCAGTGGGGTTGATTTTAGGCAATGGGGAAGGTGAACGAACTAGCAGATGCACCTGTTGCGGACCATGGGGCACCCAGTATGTTGTGTATATAATGTTTGGCCAAATTCCGTCTTCAAATTGGACGGTTACTGTCAACGTTAGCCGTATCTTCTATGACAAAACGGAAAAAATTCGGTGATTTCCGATCCCCGCTCCCTTCAGGTAAGACGGGGAGGTGCGATCCTACATATTAGCGGGTCCGGCAGCAGACAATCGATGTATCCGATCTCATTATAAAGTGGTTCCTGTCTAATTTCTTAGCGGCGCCTGGGAATGAATACGCTGATCTATATTCATAGATTAATGTTCCCAAATCAGAAGGACTTTGTACTTCTTCTATTTTTTTTAAGGAAACCTTTATCATAAGAAAGGCATTATGTTAAAAAACCAACACCCCGCGGAGATGTGTACAAATGCTATGAATAAATTATTTAATTACAGTGTAGGACTCAATTAATTCCTCGGATGCTTGAGACCACCCTAAGACATGAAGACGCTTTCAAAAAGTATTGTGGCATATGTAGGTCAGCGAAACACTTCATATTGTATAATTGCTTTTTTTTTTTTTTGCCTCGACATGGCAAATGGTTTCCTCCATATCTGAACATTATAATAATAATAAGCTATTTCAAATTAACACACATCAAAAAATAGAACCCCCCCCCCCAACCCACCCAGAACCTGGATGGAATATTTAATGGGGGTGGGGGGGACACATATATAGTCAAACATAACGACTTTCATGTCTCTCTGCGGATGGGCAAGACATAACAGGGATGCGGATTTAATTGGGTTTTCATCCGACGATAAATTGGGAACAGATTGATGGAAGGGGTGTCAACCCCACCACCCCCACTTTTATCTCTAATAACCAATAGGCAGCAGCATCCTATGACCCCCCCCCTGGCTTCTATGTTTTTGCCTGATGCTGTCGTAGGAGGGTTGATTCAAAATCTGTATGGAGAAGTAGCGCTGTGCGAAAGTAATAGGCAGGTGTGGGAAGCCTTCATCTATAGAATAGTTTATAGTTTTATTAAAAATGTTACAAAAGAAGATTCTAAATCAGATTAAAATTTGGTGTAAACACTCCTTGACTTCTTGGTAGACAGTATTTGAAGGTACCCGGCAAGGAAGTTGTTCCAGGTATCCTTAAGAAGAGATCTGTGGGATCCATGGATGAAGGTTTGTTTGAATGGATACAAATGAGATCAGAGTTACCGTATGTGGGGACCAGATCACTTCTAGACAGTTTCCCAACAGGGAGGTTGTTCCCAACAACTTGGACAGCTAAGCACAGATCTTCTGTTAATGTCGGTTTGTTACAGTCCTCCTGTCTCTTTATGTAATTACAGACAGACTGGATGATGATGAGGTCTCTATGGGGACCAGATGAGGACTCTATGGGGACCATATCATCATTCCCAGACGCTTTCTGAAAGAACTCTGCAGGGAGGTTGTTCTACACATCTTAGAGAGCTAAGCACAGATCTTCTGTGGATGTAGGTTTGTTATAATCCTACCTTATCTTAATGTAATCACGGGAAGCCTGGATGATGGTGAGATGAGAACTCTATGGGGACCACATCATCACTCTAAGACAGTTTATAGAAGAACTCAGCAGGGAGGTTGTTCCGAACATCTTGGAGAGTTCTTCTGTGGATGTAGGTTTGTTGCAATCCTCCTGCCTCTTTATGTAATCACAGGCAGACTGGATGATAGTGAGATGAGGATTCTAGGGGGACCACATCATCACTCCCAGACAGTTTATGGATGAACTCAGCAGGGAGGTTGTTCCAAACATCTTAGAGCGCTAAACACTGATCTTCTGTAGATGTAGGTTTGTTACAATCCTTCTGTCTCGTTTTTTTACAACATTTTATTTGGGTGGGGAAGGGGAGGGGTTGCTTCATCATCTTTCCTGGTGACCCACTACCCGACTCGCTGGAGGATGTATAAATGGTCACTAGTAGACGACTCTCTCCACTGTGGCCCTCAAAGTTGTAACTCACCTATTGGGGCTCATTTACTAAGGGTCCGAATCGCGCACTTTCGTCATGGGTTTCCTGAATATTTCTGATTTGCACCAAATTTCCCCGGGATTATGGCGCACGCGACTGGATTGTAGCACATCGGCGCCGGCTTTCACGCGACAGAAATCAGGGGGCGTGGCCGCCGGAAATCCCGTCAGATTCGGAAAAAACACGGAATTTAAAAAAAAAATTGTGTCACAAGAATAGCACTCACATACACCAGGACGAAGAAGGTGAACTCCGGCGGACTTCAGTGCAGCAGCGACACCTAGTGGACATCGGGCGCACGACCTTAGTGAATCCCGGCAAGCTCCGACGTTGGACAACGCGCCGTGGGATCGTGACTGGACCGGGTAAGTAAATGAGCCCCATTGTGTCTTTCAGAATTCCAGTATTATACCCTGTTTTGAGCCTGAAAGGGGCAACTAACTCTATTATTTCTTGTCAGGACCCGCCATCTGACAGTAGAAGCATGATTACTATATTAGGTGCTGAAACTAACCTAAGTTATGCTAATTAGACTCTATACTGTCAGATGGGTGGAGCAGGAGGTCAGGCCCCGCCAATCTGACAGTAATGACATAGATAATTCCAGCTGTTCCAGAATCGGAATTCAGTTCCATAGCACCTAGAAACATGCTTTACATGTCATATTAAAGATAATAATCTCGTCTTTCAGATCCCATCATGTCCTATGGTTCTGTGAGATGCAGATCTGGACAATCAGGCAGTTAAGAAATATGAACTGGGTCTTATCCTGCAAGCTTACATTTCCAACCAGCTGTCTATATTTCTGGTTCTGTAGCTCACAAAGCCATAAGTCTGATGTGATTTTAAAGATGAGATCCTTATCTTTAATATGACACCAGCAGCATGTTTCTAGGTGCTATAACAGGCTATAGGGACTTCTGAAGTGACGTTGCCGCTGCAACCGCTAAACTTGATACATCTCCTGCAAAAATGGGATGAGAAGAGTCATATTTGCCTGACGTTAGGGGAGATTTTGCTTTCGTAAACGGCTGAGATTTCAAATAAGAGAGGGAATTCTAGAAAGGACAGTAGTAGTGCAGTGGGGTAAAACGTGGTGACAGGTTCCCTTTAAGTGACTACCATAGACTTTCTATGGTCGTATACACGATATTACTTGCTCTCTGGGGGGAGGTGATGAGAGGTCGGGGGTCACTCCTGCCCCTTCGTATATAAGACAGCAGCGGTCTCACCCCACAGTTACAGACGCGTCGCAGCCTCCTGAGATTATAGCTGGTGGTTTTCCTTACATCTATGTCATTAGCCTAATTCCCAGGTATCGGTGTTGTGCGGCTGAACTGCAGGAATAGAAGCAAGAAAAACATCAAATTACCTGCTGATGTCCTGCTGAGAGGCTCAGGAACGTTCAGCCGCTGTTAAAGGGACGGGATATTGTGTATTTTACATGAACCGCTCATATGAAGACAGGTCTGGGGGAGGGGGGGAGGGCTGGATCTCCTGCAAAACCCCAACAAAAGGCACATCCTGGGGGGGCTGCATCTGTAGGAAATTTTAATAATCTCTCTCTCCTTCACTCATGGTCACAGACCGTGTCCTAGTGCTGACCCCATCATAAGGATATTGTATATAATCATAATCTACCACCAAAATCCATCCTGATAATCCAGGGACATTACTCATAGATCCAGGCACCGGGACTGTGGGAATCTTCTTATAGTTGTTATCCATGGCCTCCTTCCTTCTAATATCAACTTTTATAATTATGCTAATGAGCCAGAATGGCTCTAGGGCCATTACCAGAACCCCTCCTGCTGCAGCTTCACATGCTGTTACACTGTGCACGAGGACTTCCCCCTCCCGCTATTTGATATTACAGCAGGCAGAAGGAGAGGGAAGTGCTGAGAGAGCATGGGGAGGTGTGTAACGGCCTATGAAACTACAACATGGATGCGCTCTGGTAACACCTCACAGGAGACCACAGAAACTCATTAGCATAATTTAAAAAGTTGATTCTAGAAGGAAGGAGACCATGGATAACAAATAAAAGAAGATTACCACAGTTCCGGTGCCCGGATCTATGAGTAATGTCCCTGGTTTATCATGATTGATATTGAAACTAGATTAGCTTTAAGTGCAGGAATGAAGAAGCGTCAGAATACCTTTGAACCAAAGGTTGACTTCTTCTGCAGCTCCCCCGCAGGAAAGATGAGGTTTTACACCATTTTAAATTAAATCATTGGTTTACTTGTATGAATTACACACATAATGGGGTCTTGAAGTCTCTCATTGGTCACCTGGTCACCTTCAGTTCTCTTTCAGCTCCCCCGGAGGAGGAATGGGGTATTACACCCTACACAATTAAATCAATGATTTTCCTGGGTAATTTACATACATGCTAAACTCCAATGGTTCCTGACTGATAAATAGGACGAGCCCCTTTGGTATAGATTAGAACTATTAACACCTTTGGACGACAGAGTCCGGCTCCTCTCCAGCACACGGCAGATCCATTCTCTGTGGAATATAATCCGCCTCATATTCCAAATGTAACTGACTGCCGGTAAAATCTGGAGGATGTGGGAATAATTGATTAGTATTCCGTGCATTGTGCGCCGGCGCTGGATACGGCTGCCTGCGCTGCATAGGGATCAGACAATTTGTAGCCTGTGGTATTCATGTTGCAGATTACTCTTTGATACGCGAGCGATTTCTCGCCTGAGTCTAATGGAATCAATAAGCGGTCCCAGGTTGTTTTCCTTTTCTGCTGAAATCTTATATTTTTTTTTATATTTCTGACACTAAATTTTATAAATTTTTCTGGATGTCTAATGAGGTTTTTTTTAATGTGAGCAGTTTTTTTTTTTAATTAAAGCAAATTTTGTTTTCAATTAAAAGTTTTCCAATGTGTTTAATGCATTGACTCCTTGTGGCTCTCACCATCTCTCTTTGCCCTCGGCCGGTTATAACTGTACTCGAAGTTGTGGAGCGCGTAGGGTTAAACCTCTGTCCTGGTGCAGACCCCAGTAGTGACCTGTTTAAATTGCTTTTGGCCCCCACAATAGAGATATTATGGGAACGGCTCAGGCTCCTTATCTGCAGAGGTCTCCAGTTGTATCTTACAGCTAATATCCTTGTAACAACAGCGAGTAACTGATAATTCTTATCCCCGATATACGATAAAGGCCCTGATATATCAATGGAGGAGGAATTCCTGTACTGTGACATCACTGTGTGTATTATCCCTGTACTGTGACATCCCTGTGTGTATTATCCCTGTACTGTGACATCACTGTGTGTATAATCCCTGTACTGTGACATCACTGTGTGTATTATCCCTGTACTGTGACATCACTGTGTGTATTATCCCTGTACTGTGACATCACTGTGTGTATTATCCATGTACTCTGACATCACTGTGTGTATTATCTCTGTAATGTGACATCACTGTGTGTATTATCTCTGTACTTTGACATCACTGTGTGTATTATGCCTGTACTGTGACATCACTGTGTGCATTATCCCTGTACTGTGACATCCCTATGTGTATTATCCCTGTACTGTGACATCACTGTGTGTATTATCCCTGTACTGTGACATCACTGTGTGTATTATCCCTGTACTGTGACATCACTGTGTGTATTATCCCTGTACTCTGACATCACTGTGTGTATTATCTCTGTAATGTGACATCACTGTGTGTATTATCCCTGTACTGTGACATCACTGTGTGTATTACCCCTGTACTGTAACATCACTGTGTGTATTATCCCTGTACTGTGACATCACTGTGTGTATTATCTCTGTACTGTGACATCACTGTGTGTATTATCTCTGTACTGTAACATCACTGTGTGTATTATCCCTGTACTGTGACATCAATGTGTGTATTATCCTGTACTGTGACATCACTGTGTGTATTATCTCTGTACTGTGACATCACTGTGTGTATTATCCCTGTACTGTGACATCACTGTGTGTATTATCCCTGTACTGTGACATCACTGTGTGTATTACCCCTGTACTGTGACATCACTGTATTATGCCTGTACTGTGACATCACTGTGTGTATTATCCCTGTACTGTGACATCACTGTGGGTATTATCTCTGTACTGTGACATCTCTGTGTATTATCCCTGTACTGTGACATCACTGTGTGTATTATCCCTGTACTGTGACATCACTGTGTGTATTATCTCTGTACTGTGACATCACTGTGTGTATTATCCCTGTACTGTGACATCACTGTGTGTATTATCCATGTACTGTGACATCACTGTGTGTGTTATCCCTGTACTGTGACATCACTATGTGTATTATCCCTGTACTGTGACATCACTGTGTGCATTATCCCTGTACTGTGACATCCCTGTGTGTATTATCCCTGTACTGTGACATCCCTGTGTGTATAATCCCTGTACTGTGACATCACTTTGTGTATAATCCCTGTACTGTGACATCACTGTGTGTATTATCCCTGTACTGTGACATCACTGTGTGTATTATCCCTGTACTGTGACATCACTGTGTGTATTATCCCTGTACTCTGACATCACTGTGTGTATTATCTCTGTAATGTGACATCACTGTGTGTATTATCTCTGTACTGTGACATCACTGTGTGTATTATGCCTGTACTGTGACATCACTGTGTGCATTATCCCTGTACTGTGACATCCCTGTGTGTATTGTCCCTGTACTGTGACATCACTGTGTGTATAATCCCTGTACTGTGACATCACTGTGTGTATTATCCCTGTACTGTGACATCACTGTGTGTATTATCCCTGTACTGTGACATCACTGTGTGTATTATCCCTGTACTGTGACATCACTGTGTGTATTATCTCTGTAATGTGACATCACTGTGTGTATTATCCCTGTACTGTGACATCACTGTGTGTATTACCCCTGTACTGTAACATCACTGTGTGTATTATCCCTGTACTGTGACATCACTGTGTGTATTATCTCTGTACTGTGATATCACTGTGTGTATTATCTCTGTACTGTGACATCACTGTGTGTATTATCCCTGTACTGTGACATCAATGTGTGTATTATCCTGTACTGTGACATCACTGTGTGTATTATCTCTGTACTGTGACATCACTGTGTGTATTATCCCTGTACTGTGACATCACTGTGTGTATTATCCCTGTACTGTGACATCACTGTGTGTATTACCCCTGTACTGTGACATCACTGTATTATGCCTGTACTGTGACATCACTGTGTGTATTATCCCTGTACTGTGACATCACTGTGGGTATTATCTCTGTACTGTGACATCTCTGTGTATTATCCCTGTACTGTGACATCACTGTGTGTATTATCCCTGTACTGTGACATCACTGTGTGTGTTATCTCTGTACTGTGACATCACTGTGTGTATTATCCCTGTACTGTGACATCACTGTGTGTATTATCCCTGTACTGTGACATCACTGTGTGTGTTATCCCTGTAGTGTGACATCACTGTGTGTATTATCCCTGTACTGTGACATCCCTGTGTGTATTATCCCTGTACTGTGACATCTCTGTGTATTATCCCTGTAGTGTGACATCACTGTGTGTATTATCCCTGTAGTGTGACATCACTGTGTGTATTCCCCCTGTACTGTGACATCACTGTGTGTATTATCCCTGTACTGTGACATCACTGTGTGTATTATCCCTGTACTGTGACATCACTGTGTGTATTATCCCTGTAGTGTGACATCACTGTGTATATTATCCCTGTACTGTGACATCACTGTGTGTATTATCTCTGTACTGTGACATCACTGTGTGTATTATCCCTGTACTGTGATATTACTGTGTGTATTATCCCTGTACTGTGACATTACTGTGTGTATTATCCCTGTACTGTGACATCACTGTGTGTATTATCCCTGTACTGTGACATCACTGTGTGTATTATCTCTGTACTGTGACATCACTGTGTGTATTATCCCTGTACTGTGACATCACTGTGTGTATTATCTCTGTACTGTGGCATCACTGTATGTATTATTCTGTACTGTGACATCACTGTGTGTATTATCTCTGTACTGTGACATCACTGTGTGTATTATCTCTGTACTGTGACATCACTGTGTGTAATATATATGTCTTCCCCTTATATTGGATATTTATATCTATTACATGTACAAGAAGTAAGAAATCCGGTTACTAATGGTGAATGTACGTGGCGCACAGCACCTGTCACTCCCTGGGGGTGTAGCGTTGTAATCTGGAGGTGCAATACCCCCGGGAGCGGAGTATTCGCTGCGGCGTCTTCCATTGTTTCTTCCATATTCCCAGATGTTCCCATGTAATAATAACACGAGCCTGAATATATTATATTTACATAATTAGTGGTGAAAATCTTTCACCCCCAGCATTATCCCCGTGTGCGCCTGCAGCGGACTGCGCTTATATGTGATATATATATATATACTATAGTCTTATCTATTGATGTTGTATATTTATGTCTCAACACTTACCTTGTAGAAGATGTCATCTTAAAGGGACGGTACACAACTGGATCAGTCATTACATTGGATATTGGATAGGACCCATAGATCTGCCTAGATAATGCCAACCCATCAAGACCTGGACTTCACGAGACCTCTGGAGGTGTCAGCCTTAGAACCTTAGAACCTCCATAGAACCTTCAAGTTCTGTACGTTATGAGGCCGCTTCAACGTAGGTTGGACCATAGATGGTCATAGAAGGTCTGTTAAATCCTGAGACAAGTCATCACCTTGACTTCTATATCCTAGACCCCAAACCATTCTACTGACAGGATGAAAGTGGCCACTGCCATTAGGAGCCACCACGGTGTTGAAGGACATTTCCATTGGTGAGGGGATTGGTTGGGTCATTAATGGTGGTCCCAGCATCATACATGGTGACACCTCACCACTTGGTCCTCCATATGAGAAGAAAACACGATCCATCTAACCAGACCACCAATACTCTATGGTCCTATCCTCCTTGTGCTGATGGTGAACATTTTTGGTGGTGAACAGGGGTCATCATGGACACTCCAAAAGTCAACGGCGAAACCGCCCTATAGGCAACAAGCTGCAATGCCCTGTGTTTCTTGACCACCAACAGTTTATGATACAGTAGGACTTCTGTGGGACTGGACCATACAGGCAGCCATGACCCTGTTTCTTATTCACTGATTGTCCTTTCTTGGACCACCTTTAGTAGATACCTGGCCCACCAGGAACAGTCCACAATACCCACAATTTCAGAGATACTTATGTCTAGCCTTCACAATTCATCCTTTGTCACATTTCTTCAGATACTTACCTATTTTTCCTGACTACAACCATTAAAGCTGATGATCCGAGGAAGCAAGGTTCTGCAGCAACGCTAATGTGATTCGCTCTAGCTCACAGCTGACTGTTCTAGGACAGGAGCAGGGGGCCATACATGCGGGCCGGTGGCATGCACTGCCGCTGTATCCCACAACCCATCAAACCAAACCCACAAACCTCGGGGACCAAGCAATTAATTACTCAATGTTTGAGGCAGACATTGTCAGCTGGTGGTGGGCCCTTTTGGGAGCAAGATGGTGGGGGCCCCAAGGCGTGCGGCCCAGGAGCTCCATCTATAATCCAGCCCTGCTGATGTTAATAACCTCCCGTCATCAGTGGTAGAACTTGAAGCTTATTGGTTTCAAAGTATCTGTTATTGGAACCTACGTTCTATGTGCCATTTACAATAGAGGTGTCCTCTTATATTACAGAGGAGCCTTTGGTTCTCCTCGTGATCCTCGTGACTACAATCTCTGCACCTCCTATAGCTTTCCCCGAGCTATATATATATAACTTCTATAAAATAACCAAACCCTTCGAAATTCTCAAAACTTAGGACACTCTTTGGTGCCCACCTAGTAAAAGTGTCCTCGTATTTACAGGACATTTACGGACTTGTTTATTAATGCGCCCGTAGAATAGTAGGCGCCGCCTCATATCTCTCAGTGACACGTTCCACGTAATCAGTGATGATAAATGGCCAGACTCGTCTGTCTGCTGATTCTCTTACATGACCATGCAGATTAGCGATCTGTTTGTTTTAAAAGGTCACTCCGTCTGTAAACAGACACGAGGGCCGGGATTATCTCCGCTCATTATCTGGTGAAGCCGCCAGGAGCCTGATTGAAAACAAATGAGTTATTCCGGGTAATGAAAAGTAATAGAAATTAGAGGCAATCAGAGAGGTGACTGCGCCCGGCAGAAGACACGTCTATTGTATCCGCTCCTGAAACGGGGAGATAAGAGGCGGCACAACCGGCCGCTATCCGGCAGCTGCTGCATCCTCCAATGTCCTCTCCTGTATCCGGGACTTCTCAGAGAACATTGCAAATGCATAGATTTACTTATCTTAAGTCTTGTTGATTTTTATGCATTTTTTACCATTTTTGCCTCAGACTTTTTGATGTTTTCATCAAGGGTGTAACTTTAGTATGCAGTCACAACCGGGCCCAGGATGCCTTAGGGGGGCCATAAGGTGGCAATTTCCCATATGAGAAGACTAGTAGTATAAATCTTACATAATAGTCGGGGTCCTGGCACAGACTTTGCACTGGGGGCCATCAGCTTCAAGTTACGCCATTGGTTTTCATCTATACTTATACACGGTACTGTGTAAAAGTTTTAGGCAGTTGAGGAAAAATTTCTGCAAAGTAAGACCTCCTGCAGATTACCATGTACAAAAAGGAACCACAAACCAGATCCAGTGGAGATGGGGGATGAATGCTTCTCACCCCTCCCCTCTCAAGGTAGAATAGGACCTGCTGTATCTCTTGTGACCACGTGCGGTAAGACACAGTGGGGCACATTTACTTACCCATCCCTGCGCGTTCCCCGATCCGGAGTGTCTGACGAGAATGAACGCTGTCGCGATTCAAGAAGATTGTGCTCCCAATATCCTGCATGTGCCACTTCCCTGCTCAGGTCCACAGGAGTTCACCATCTTCCTCCCTGTGCATGTAAGTGCTTGGGCTTGTGACATAATTGTACTCTTAAATCCCGCGCTCTGTCTGAATAAGTCGGATCATCCGGCGGCCCGCCCCCCGATGTCTGTCACATGAAAGCCAAAATCCAGTCGCGTGTGACACAAGCCCCTTCTAAATGCCTGTCCCAGCAGCGCGATCCCTAATAACGTCGGAAAACCTGACAGAAATGCGTCCGCGGGACCCTTAGTAAATGAGCCCCAGTATGCTCACTGCACCCTGACCATGCAAAATAGATCTCGATGTCAGCCGTGAAAAACAACTACTAAACAACTAAAAATGCTTGCACAGGACTGTAAAAAGACAATGGGGGTCATTTACTAAGGGCCCGATTCGCGTTTTCCCGACGTGTTACCCGAATATTTCCGATTTGCGCCGATTGTACCTGAATTGCCCCGGGATTTTGGCGCACGCGATCGGATTGTGGCGCATCGGCGTCGGCACGCACGACGGAAATCTGGGGGCGTGGCCGAACGAAAACCCGACGTATTCGGAAAAACCACCGCATTTAAGAACAGAAAATGTGTCGCTCGGGACGCACTTACCTTCACTCAGCCCGAGCCGGTGAACTCCAGTGCGTTCAGATGCTTTTCAGCGCAGCAGCACCACCTAGTGGACGGCGGAGGAACTATCTTCATAAATCCCGTCCAGACCCGAATCCTGTTCAGAGAACGCGCCGATAGATCGCGAAGGGGCCGGGTAAGTAAATCTGCCCCAATGTAGATAGAAGTAACTTGTTTTTTGCCGGACAAGTTGCATTATTAAACAGCACTCCTTTGGGGTACATACTATAGAGCACATTTATCAGGGCTTGTACACCTGAAAAGTGCTTTATGGTCAAATTTGGTCTTTATTTGGTAATTAAATCTAAATAAACCTTATTGAGGTAACTGTAGCTATTTAGTCACCACATAGTATGAGGATTATAATAACGTCCAGTGCACTATTACCGTTTAGTGAGAAACCAAAGGGGCGTTCCACATAATGGGGGTCATTTACTTACCCGGTCCTGTCGCGATCCAGCGACGCGTTCTCCGACGAGCATTTGTGTCTTCCGGCGATGCACTAAGGTCGTGCGGCCGATGTCCACCAGGTGTCGCTGCTGCGCCGAGGTCCGCCGGAGTTCACCAGTCTATCCTTGGAGCATGTAAGTTCGTGTCACTTTTGCAACACTTTTTTTTTTTAGCGCGATTTTTCCAAATCCGTCGGGTTTTCCGACGCCCACACCCCCGATTTCCGTCACATGCAACCCGGCACCTATGCGACACAATCCGATCGCGTGCACCAAAAACCAGGGGCAATTCGGCGCTAAATTCAGGAAACCCGACGAAAATGCGCAATTCAGACCCTTAGTAAATGACCCCCAATGTATCACATGACTAATGGAACAGACTACAAACAGGGTTTGTAGTATGTAACCATGGTAACACATGGATTTGTCTAGGAGGATTTGATAGACCGGTGTTACATTTTATATTACATAAATACAGGCGCTCCCCTACTTAAGAACACCCGACTTACAGACGACCCCTAGTTACAAACCATACAAATTCAACTTAAGAACAAACCTACAGACCCTATCTTGTACGTTACATATCTGTGATTTTTAGGAGATACTAGAGGGATTCCATGATTTTGTTGGTAGCGCCCCTTTAAGTGAGAGGACTTGTTATGCAGTAGTATAGCGGATGATGACTACTCCTTTATACAAAGATGTGAGCACTTCATGTAATATACACCCCACTCAATGCTAAATGAGCGCAAAGAGGAAGAAAGAGGTCTCTTCCTAAGCGGCCGCCATGTTTATTTCCTTTGGCAGCGGGGATGGTTCTGTGGCCTAGAGAGGATCTGAAGCCAAGGACACTGCGGTGGCTGCAAGTTACATGAACTTTCCAAGGACATCTCTAAATCTGATAGTGATGAGTGACACAGACAGGACACAGAGATGTATCTATGTACAGGAGAGCCGGGAGCCCGACAACAAGGAGGAGCCTCATTATACAGACAACATCTCCTATCTATCTAGGGCTTGAGGAAGGCTACTTGTAGCCGAAACGTCGCTGTTGTTATTGAATATGGAATAAACCACAGGAACACTTTTTTCACTTTATCCGGTGTGCTGCGCAATTTCCTTTTTTTATCTATCTATCTATCTATCTATCTATCTATCTATCTATCTCATATCTATCTATCTCCTATCTATCTCATATCTATCTATCTATCTATCTCATATCTATCTATCTCATATCTATCTATCTATCTATCTCATATCTATCTATCTCATATCTATCCATCTATCTATCTATCTATCTCATATCTATCTATCTCATATCTATCTATCTATCTCCTATCTATCTATCCATCTATCTATCTCGTATCTATCTATCTCGTATCTATCTATCTATCTATCTATCTCCTATCTATCTATCTCCTATCTATCTATCTCATATCTATCATCTCTATCAAACTAGCCACGCACCAAAAATAACCAGCTTTCCCTCATCTATCTTACCAATTACCAGACACTGCAGAGACTACACACACTACAGACACTACAGACACTGCAGAAACTGCAGAAACTACACACACTACACACACTACTGACACTGCAGAGACTACACACACTACAGACACTACTGACACTGCAGAGACTACACACACTACACACACTACAGACACTGCAGAGACTACACACACTACAGACACTGCAGAGACTACACACACTACAGACACTGCAGAGACTACACACACTACAGACACTACAGACACTGCAGAGACTACAGACACTGCAGAGACTACAGACACTGCAGAGACTACACACACTACTGACACTGCAGAGACTACACACACTACAGACACTACTGACACTGCAGAGACTACACACACTACAGACACTACTGACACTGCAGAGACTACACACACTACAGACACTGCAGAGACTACACACACTACAGACACTGCAGAAACTGCAGACACTACAGACACTGCAGAGACTACACACACTACAGACACTACACATACTACAGACACTGCAGAGACTACACACACTACAGACACTGCAGAGACTACACACACTACAGACACTGCAGAGACTACACACACTACAGACACTGCAGAGACTACACACACTACAGACACTGCAGAAACTGCAGACACTACAGACACTGCAGAGACTACACACACTACAGACACTACACATACTACAGACACTGCAGAGACTACACACACTACAGACACTGCAGAGACTACACACACTACAGACACTGCAGAGACTACACACACTACAGACACTGCAGAGACTACACACACTACATACACTACTGATGCTACAGACACTGCAGTGACTACACACACTACAGACACTGCAGAGACTACACACACTAAACACACTACAGACACTACTGACACTACACACACTACAGACACTGCAGAGACTACACACACTACTGACACTACACACACTGCAGAGACTACACACACTACAGACACTGCAGACACTACAGACATTACATACACTGCAGACAGGAGCTGCAGACTCTATTTACAGGTCATGACCTTCTATTTACCAAACATTCTGAAGAATCCTGAGCTCAGAGCAGGAGAGAACTTTGCAGGATTTTGCTGATACTACAGAGAAGTGTCTCCCGTGTAGCAGGATGACCTCACTGGTGCCTGAGGAGGATACTGTGCAGAATTACAGGGGTGCAGCAGGAGACCAGCACTGGGGGATCCCCTCCAGGAGAAGCCCCTGCTGAGGAGGTCACTGGGTGCTGGGTGTCACACACCTGGGTGCTGCTGTGAGTGTTATCTTCATTCTGGGCTGTGGGAGAAGCAGAGAGGAGCTTGTAGCAGGATCACATGTAACTGCCCGAATCTAACATTGCGCCTAAACTGCGCCTAAACTGTGTTAAAGTAAAGTGATTAATAAGAGGCAGGAAATATACTTATCACAGATGGTTGTAGCTTGTGTGCGCCAAAATTTAGGTGCAACTACTACACTTACGAGCAGAAAAGTGACACATCTGTCCCATAGTTTCTCCCAGGGGCAGATTAAGACCACCATGGGCCCTGGGATGTATGAAGATTATAGCCCCTACAAGTCACTTCCTTCATATTGGACTAGAATCAGCTTCTTGGGGAATGGAGGATGTGACCCTTCTATATGCTTTCAATCTGTGGTTTGTGGACCTTTGGAGGACCTTCAAAGGTCCTAAAATGGCTCTTATATACATGTGTATTGAGAGCAGGAACATATGTATGAGGATTTCATGGGTGACATTTCTGCTCTGTATAAAATTTGTCTATCTATCTATCTATCTATCTATCTATCTATCTATCTCCTATCTATCTCATATCTATCTATCTATCTCATATCTATCTATCTATCTATCTATCTATCTATCTATCTATCTCATATCTATCTATCTATC